>NW_021604622.1:19469191-19489339 GCF_004785775.1 Grammomys surdaster
ATCTATCTATCTATCTATCTATCTATCTATCTATCTATCTATCTATCTATCATCTATCTATCTATCATCCATCTATCTATCTATCTATCTATCTATCTATCTATCTATCTATCTATTATTTATTTTGAGGGAGAGGAAGATTTGTAGATTCTGGAGCCAAGCCTCTTTGAAAGCTGGAGTGGCTACAAGGGGGCTGGGATCTGTGCAGTGACATAAACACCTAGGACTAAAGACATGAGGGCTCTGGGAAACTGAGGCTGGTAGGAACCAGGGGTGACGCTTCGGTGGAACTTTGCTTGTGGCCACAGTGTACCACTGGCTCACTGAGAAGAAACAGAGGGTTGAGAGGGAGTCACGACACACATTACTTTGTTTTAAACCTGGAGTTTGCATATCCTGTCTGAAAGCAAGGAAGAGATATTAACAATAACACTGGTGGTAACTAAATTTACTCCCTTGAGGAACTTCCATCATAGATGGTGTGTGGTTTTTGATTAAGAAGTTGGTAAAATCTAGAACTGTTTTGAAGGCTAAAGTGCATTGCACTTCCCTGTATGATGGTGGGGCCTTACTGTGCGTATCAGTTACTGTAAGGATGATGATAAGACAGCCATGGAGAAGAGACGTTTCCCACAGTTTGTCCAGGATTCACAGAGATGACTTCTCTGTTATGTGTTTCCCAGGCTTTCTAGGAAAGCCTAGAGTTTTGTGATGGAGCAACAAGTGGCGTGCCGACGTCACTTGTGCTAACCCCCAGCACTACGGACGCATGGGTCTTAGTTTCTGCTGAGTATTTGGATTCTGCACATGACATGCTCTGCTTTCCTGGAAAGGCTTCGTCTTGCATGAACCCACACTGGTGTTGGTCAATCACAGTTCTTTTTTTCTTTGTTCTAGGAAGAGGCAAACAGGGAATGTTCCTTATTCTCAATAATAACATGTTTTTTTTTAAGGGTAGCAATGAATTTATTTGTTGCTTGAAGAGTCACATTGTTTAAGTACAATGGTATTGGAAGTCAGGAATCTTGTTCATAGGTCTTGACTCTGTCCCTGAGTAGGTGAGACAGCTTGGGTGGGTTTAATGTTCTCTCTCCATCTACAACACGAAGGAATGTGAAAAACTGACATGCTGTCTGACCTCATTCCAAACTGTGTAGCTCCGTTACCCATAAAAATGTGGTGACATAAATTATAGTCGCACTTGGAGATTATAGAGATGCGTACTCCTATCATAATCCCTGGTTAATTTGTCTTTAAATTTTTTTATGTTTATGTGTATGGGTGTTTGGCCTGTATGTATATCCGTGGACTGCATACATGCTCACATGTGGAGGTTAAAGGACGTAGCTGATCCCTGGAGCTGGATTACAGATGCTTGTGAGCTGTGGAGTGTGTGCAGGGATCCAAACCTGAGTCCTCTGAAGGAGCACTTGTGAGCTGCGGAGTGCGTGCAGGGATCCAAACCTGAGTCCTCTGAAGGAGCAACAAGTGCTCCTCATTGCTAAGCCATCTCTCCAGCTCCTCGCTATACAAGTTTTAACAATTATATTACAGCGATCAATTCTTTTGGGTCCATGGTCCATTAATGTGAAGTCTAGATAGTATTTTTCAATCTGTATACAATGGATTTCTGTTCGAGATTATAACAGTTCAACTGTCGATGAGAATTATTTGTTTTGCTCATATCAATGTTGGAAATAATGAGATGTGTTGTTTTTTTAAAAAAATTACATGAGTTTTTTCTCAAGGTGGAGAAACTGAGTGGCTTCTCACATCTGTGAAAATCAGTCACAAATTGAGTATTTTCTTCCCAGCAAATGATACAATCTGTAGACATTTACAGAAAAACAATGGCGTGGGTATTCAAGCTTTAGAAATCATTAATGTATTTATTATGATGAAAGGCACAAAAAGGAAAATTGATCATATTTTACTGAAAATGTGAATAAATTAACAGATAATGTCCACTTGAAGACCCATCAAAAAGTCCTTAACCTGACCTTTGTGGTGGGAATTGGGTGTTATACTAGGCTCATCTCCAATGTTAGGGCATCACTTACTAAATAAAATGTATGATGTCATCCTTAAGGCACAAATCCTAAAGCCAGCCTTCAGGGTAAAGTTCTAGCATCTAAACAAAATAACCGTGTGTGTGTGTGTGTGTGTGTGTGTGTGTGTGTGTGTGTGTGTGTGATGACTTGGGAAAGATACTTCAGAAACATAGGGAGTACTGGGCTGGTGAGGTGGCTCAGCAAAGACATTGGATGCAGAATCCTTGGCAATCTGGATCTAATCCTTGGAATCCACTGAAAGGTGGGAAGAGAGAACACACTTTGCAGAGTTGACCTCTGACTTCAGCTCATAGTCTGTGGCATGTTTACACATGTGACACAACATGTATCCACATACATTTTAATTTTGTTTCCAAAATTAAAAAGGGGTATAGTAAGACATCATTGAAGTGACAGTTTAGAGTTGGCCAGCTACTGCATATATTGAGAACACATTTTTGGTGTTATTAATAATTGTATGTCTGATGTCCTGGGTTTTTTAAATGTGCTGTGGCTTCTATCCTTAGGGTTTATGATTTTAGCAAGTGCTGCAGGACCCAACATAACTTATACTTCCTCCCCATAAGCTTTACTCATTGTTTTTCTCTTGATTCATGTTTCTGGCACATCCAGAGGCTAGACAGCGTAGAAATCTCATCTATTCTAGGGCCTCTATATAGACTGTGAAGTTCTACAGTCCACACTTGGGGTAAAGTACCTATTCACCCCAGATCTGAGCTAAAACAATGGGTTATTTAGGAGCTATGTCCCAGAGCCCAGCCCTGGCCTCCCTAACGTTCCCTGTGTTGGAGTCAGATAGCTACTTGTGTAGCTAGTTGCTTCTGTCAGCATCTAAGCTTTTTGAGTTGGGTATCTGGCTGGTTAGCTGTCTGAGCTCAGAGCATGATAAGATCAACAGCAATCTTCAGTACGTGTTTGCTGAAGCTGTGACTGTTCTGTGGTTGAACGCTGTTGTTGGTGTTATTGTTACTGTCGCTGATATTCAATTACATCTTTTTCTTTCTTTAGCTGGGAAGTCATCAATTCCAAGCCAGATGAAAGAGCCAGACTGAGCCACTGCATCGCAGAATCATGGATGAATTTCAGCATATTTCTTCAAGAAATGTCTCTTTTCAAACAGCAGAGCCCTGGCAAGGCACGTTTTAAAATACTTAATGTAACTTGGGAACAAATGAGGTGACCTATTTTAGTTGTAGAGACCCTCTAATGTGGACATACTATATAGGCTCAGATACGGTCACATGTGAAACTCTTAAGCATTTATGGATTATAGAGATCTATTTAGCCCACTACTTAGAAGGAATTGAGATAGGGCTTTGCCATATTTAAAACCAAAAGGAAACAGAAAAGGGGTGTTACTAAGAACTTTGGTTATCATCTGTGGTCTGGTTCTGAAATCGAAGGCATTTGAGATAAACCTGGTCCTTTTAGGGGTTCAGAGGTAAAAACACAGCCCTTTTAGGGGTTCAGAGGTAAAAACACAGTCCTTTTAGGGGTTCAGCGGTAACAGAGTCTCACTTATAATCTAAAAATGTAGTCCAGATTCTGGTTTGGTTTACTGTAAGGAAGCTTGCTGAGTGTGGTGCTCACAGTGATCCCAACACTTGGGTTAGTAAGGAGGATCATGAATTCTAGTGAGCTTGGGCTACACAGCAAAACCCCAACCTGGAGTAACCACACAGAGAAAGGGTGAAGAAACCAAATGAGCTTTGACAAAAGCATTCGTTGTGGTTACACAACTGGAGTAAGAGTAGGTTTTTGTTTATTTGGTTTTTTTCTTTTGTTTTGTGATTGAGATAAACTCCCACTCAGGAAGAGTCTCAAGTGATGAGTGCGACAGCATGGACAGATGAATACTTGAAGACTACGATCAGGGCTTTACCTGGGTGAGGGGCAGGACCATCAACAGACATTGATGGATCTCTCACAGTTTTTAAGATTAAATTGCCCACCAGTGGTTGCAAAGCAAAGCTAGAAATATCAGCATTAAGATCCCCCCCGTGTGCTATGTGTATAGGCAGTCTCCTAACGTCACCAGAATTAAGTCATAGAACAGCGTCTGGGAATATTTCACCCATTTTGAACTGGCAGTGCTGGATATTTAACTTCTTTAACCACAGTCAGTTTTAGAATTGATAAACATGAGAGGCATAACAGATTTTAGTGCTTATTTCACCAACATGACATGATCATATATACTGTTGGAAGATTCTCAACTTACAATATCTACTGTAACTGGAGTGAAATACCAGTTAACCTGAAGTTTAGAGTCCTTGTTCTTTCTCTTAAGCAGGTTTTGGCCAGAGATGTGTATCTCTTCCTAGTTTTTGAAAGCCCCTTAGTGAATTTGCTTGGCAGTTTAATTCAGTACTTCCCTTTAAAAATAATGCATAAAAAATTAGACACCTTCTGAGCAGAGTGTAGAAAGCTAGTGAAGACTAAAGAGGAAACCTTTCTATATTGATGTTTCCCATGTAGCCTAGGACAGTTTTCTAAGACTGTTTTAAAATTTCCTTAAGACAACCAAAGATTTTGCTCTTGCTCTGTAATTGACAGAGAGGAGAAAAATAGAATTCACTGCAGAAGTTTCATTTCACTTGGTTTAGTTTTGGGATAACCCGGATGTGGGTGGATACAGTTAGGGAGGATTATGATGTTCACGGATTGATGCCAGAAGTTTACCAGCAGTACAAATGACATCAGACTCATACAGGCACCCCCATACCGTGTGTGCATCTGTCTGTGGATTTCAGTGGGTTTATGGTAGTAGTTTGAAGTTGCAGGTTTACTTCTCAGGGTGGGTAAAAGTTGTTCCTGGGGACCTGTTACTATTTGAGCCTCTTGCATCTGGCAGTGGTACATCAACGGGCCTGAGGAAGGGAGCTTGTCATTCCAGAATTAGCTCCTCTGCTTGCAAATTGATTATTCCAAAGTGTTCTAATGCTTCCTTGGTGTTCTTAAGTATAAAACGCGCTGTTGAAGAAACATGGGGCATATATAATACAACATGCACACCATGTGGGTTCTACTGTGCCTTACTGTTGTGGCTAACTGTCCCATGCTATTTCTGTTACTTCTAGTTTTGCCTCCTGGTCTGCAGTGTGTGCACATTTTTTACAATCTTGGGAAGTTACATTCCTGGGGTCATACTCAGCTACCTACTGTGTAAGTATAGTAAAAACTCTTGACTAATTTGTATGACAACGTACGGATGCATTAGTGCTTCTCAGGTCCTCTGCTTAGTTTGGAAGGGTAAAGGTAAGCTCTGAATTATCAAACAAGTCTCCCAAGCATGACACTTCTCCCATCCCCTAGAGATGGTTATACTTAAACATCTGGAAGCACTGATGCAAAAAACAGGGTCATAAAATGTAATGTTAAATTATACATTGAATATTTAACTAAGCAATATGCCCCACTCTGCACAAATATACCTACACTTCTGCCTTGGTGCAGGTTTGTGGGACCAAAGGTAAAATCACAGTGAGATACCACTGCATCTCTGCCACAAAGGCCTAAATTAAGAGCATTGCATCAAATATAAACCAACGATATAGAGCAGCCCTAATTCTTGCTTATTAGGGGTATGTAGGTAGAATGATACAATCAGAAAACTGTATGGCTGTGTCTACTCTACAGCTGGCTGTCTCACCATTAGATATTTGCCCAAGAGAAACAGAAGGATGCATCTCTGCAAATAGTTATACCGGAATGTTCATGGCAGATTTGGTTTTAGTAGCACAGAGGGATACAATTTACACTAGCCTTACAGAGACACAGATAAACCATGCTGTATCCATATAATGGATCATTACCCGGCACTAAAAGCTGATACATGCAATACCATAGATAAATCTCAAAGTAACTGGGCTGAACGGAAAAAGCCAGAGCATGTACTATATAGTTCTATTTATATATAATTCTAGAACAGTCAAAAAATAGATCAGTGGTTGCCAGGGATGAGTTAGTTGAGTGGGGTCAGGGAGGGGCAAGAGGCAGAAAGGAAGGATTTAATAATGACAGGAGGCAACTTGCTTGTGTACACTGTTGACTGTCTTGATTGTTCCCAGGATTCTCAGTTGATTACATGTCTTATCAAATTGTAACTTTGTATGTAACTTGTTACATGTGAATTGTAACTCTGAGAAGATCTCCACATTATATATATATATATATTTTTTTTTTATGGTTTTTCGAGACAGGGTTTCTCTGGCTGTCCTGGAACTCACTCTGTAGACCAGCCTGGCCTCGAACTCAGAAATCCGCCTGTCTCTGCCTCCCAAGTGCTGGGATTAAAGGCGTGCGCCACCATGCGCCACCACTGCCCGGCTCACATTATATATTCTGCTTTTCCTAAAATACATGGAGATCTGGCTGTTAACTCTCAGCAGGGCAGTATCTCTGCTGACCCCACATTTCCATTTTCACTCTGGCTTTTGAGTTTCACATATACTCCACTGGGCTCTAAAGATGCTTAAGGGAGCATCTCTCTTCCCTTCTGTGTTCCTAATGCACGGTGCACTTGGCAAACGGTTGATGCTCCATCCAGTGTTTCACCTAGACCCTACAGTAGTTACCGGATCCCCATGGTGTAGGAAATCAGTGAGAAAAGTACTGGCAAAGGAGAGATGGGGGCAGTTCTCCATCTTGCTTGGGCCGAGCTCAACTGCATGCCCAGCTACAGCTACCCCACAAAACCCCATCCCAGCATCACTGCCAAGCCGCGAATCAGAGGTAATCATGTTCTCATGATTAATAATGGTAATCATGGTAATTGGCAACATTAAACAAAAGTAAGATTTTAGCCGAGGACAGTGGTTATAAGTTTTTATGGTGTGTGTGTGTATTTGTAGTAAAGTATGTTTTTTTTTTACCACAGAGTAAGAATAAAAATTAGAAGCATACTTGATGAAATGATGACTCTAGCAACAAAGCTGCTACTTTCCCCATGCATGAAACATGATCTTGTAAAAGACGGAAATGCAAGCATCCAGAATGAATACTTCACCTGTATTCTTTTCTTCTTTATTTTTCAGTACTGTTTGCTTTTTTGTGTCCACTGTTTAAATGTAATGATATCGGACAAAAAATATACAGCAAAGTCAAGTCCATTCTATTAAAGCTAGATTTTGGAATTGGAGAATATATTAACCAGAAGAAACGTGAGAGATCTGGTAGGTCTAGTTTGAATATTAGTTGTGTGTGTGTGAAAAAATGAGACTTTTTTCCTCCCCATGTAATCTGTGTAGTCTTTCCTTATTCAGGCTTATAATCTTTTCTCAAATGGACAGTTAAGTAGACTGACTTTTAAAATACATATTGTGCCTGTTCCTAAATGGGACCTGGATATAATCACCCCACCCTGGCAAGGAACAGTCACCAGAGGGAATGGAAAGACTTTGAGAGTCAGAGGTGCTCAAGAGGCCACAGCAGTTGCAGTCGTATAGGGTACGACTCACTTCCATAGGGTAACCTGCACAAGCAGCACACGAGACTGTGCCCGTCAACATCTCATCCTGGAAGGGAGCGGGGCTCTTGAGCTCCCAGTCCTTCCTGAAGTACACTGGCAGTTAGCAGGGGCTGTCAGGGAGGGGAGTCACTTTCTTTATTAATATAGCACTGACACACATGCTGCCCATATTTCAGTAAAGATGGCCACCCATGTTCATACAGTCAATCCCATTTAAACTCAGGGGCACACAGAATGAAGACAAGAGAGTAGGAGAGGTGTTTGGAAGAAGGGCATCAGCAGGGGGCTAGGGGACAAAGCAGGGCAACAGGGAGGTGAAGGACCAAGATTCACTATACATAAACATGAGAATGTCAAAGGACAGAAATGTAAATAAGTCACAAAATACACAGATTGGCAGGGGAAGGAGAAAGGGTTTCAACAACTCTATGTTTTGTTATGTATGATGTGCTTTATTTTATTTGGGTTGGGTTATTGAAAATTTCAGAAGGATAAGTGTGGGAGCCATCTAAGAGAAGGCTGAAATAAAAAGGGAGAGAAAAGAGTTCTAGTGTGATTAAGAAAACTAATGTATATAATAAATTATATATAAAATATGTATATAATATATGTATATGTGTGTCATATATATAAGTATAACACACACACACACACACACAAACACACACGTCTTTACAGTTTCTCAGGCTATAGGATGTATCAGAATGACCTGGAGTGTATAGCACAGTAGACTCTGACTCAAGAGGTCTAGGGTAGCAGCAGAGTTTGTATTGTGACCGAGTTCCCAGGGCTGCTGCTCCTGCTGGGTCATCTGTGAGAACACAGATGTTGACCGTTTCCCCTGGACAGCAAACGTTTGCAAATCCATGTCGCTTCTTCAGTACAGTTACAGGGAAGCACTGGAATGTACAGCTGGTTGTGGGGAGAATATATTACAATAAGGGTACTATGTCTAAGCTTTGGAGGAAACTAAATGCCCTTTTTTTTCCTCAACAGAAGCAGATAAAGAAAAAAGTCACAAGGATGACAGTGAATTAGACTTTTCAGCTCTTTGTCCTAAGGTATTTTTGGTCAATTTGTTTCTGTGTGGCTTGGCCATTTATTTACATAAAATAGATTGATTGTCCTAATAGATTTATGTATAACACAGGTTATCTTCTGTTTTATGAGATGACTGAATAATCTCAAAGGAAAATGATCACTGATTTTTTTTATTTTAAAATTTAGTGGTGTTTAATATGTATTTTAAAAAAGATTTTCTGTAGTCACTGGTATTTCTGTTGACACAGATTAGCCTCACAGTTGCTGCCAAAGAGTTATCTGTGTCAGACACAGATGTGTCAGAAGTCTCTTGGACTGATAATGGGACCTTCAACCTTTCAGAGGGGTACACTCCACAGACAGACACTTCTGATGGTAAGCTGACGCTTCTGGCTTCTCTTACTTTTATTGGTTCTGAAAACAGAAAGACTACTTAACTTCCGACAACCTCTGAGTGGCTCATAAAATCTGGACTGTTTGCAGAGAGGACATAACTTAGATTTAAATGTGGATGAAGTATGGTACCTGGTACAGCCTGCCTGAACCTTGAAAGGACTGTGATAAGTGAAAAGAAGCTAGACACAGAGGTCACTTATTCTATACTTGTAGTTAAATGGACTCTCCAGAATACCCAAGTCCACATAGAGGAAAAGCACATCACTGGTTCCTATTGAAATATTATGGAATATGGCACCTGATGCCAAGCCTGAGGACCCGAGTTCGATCCTTGGGCTCTCCATCGTGGAAGGAGAGAAATTGCTCCTGGAAGTTGTCCTATGACCTTTATACATGCACTGTGGCAAAATCCCCAGGCACACAAATAATTCAAATATAATCTTAAAAGTAGAAATAAAGTCAGTCTGCCTTCTAATCTCACGTTGTTTACCAGTGTTTCGAATGTTGGTATAACACTGGATGCACCAGAATTCACAATACCTTTCATTGAAGTGTGTATTCTTTTCTCTACCCTTACATGGGTTACAGGAATTCAACTCAGGTGCCAGGTTCCTCTTTACCCACTGGCCCATTTCACTGCCTCCTTACATAATCACAGATATCTTCTTTGGCTTAAGATAGTTACTATCTTAAGGGCAGGATGGAATGATTACCCATCGTTGTGGCAAATACCTGATGAAAAACAACCTGGAAAAGACTTGATGTAGGCTCACCCCTTGGAGGTAAAACAGATCAGGGTGGAAGAGCGTGGTGAGATCTGCTCTAGCTGCAGTAGCAAGGCATGAGGCAAGTGCTCACATTGCATCTGCAGTCAGAAAGCAGATAGAAACACACGCTGGTGCTCGGTTTGCTTTCCCATTTTCTCATCTTTTTATTCAGTCACCCACGTGCTGGCCGAGTTCAGGGTGATCTTCCCTCCTCAGTTAAAGCTGTCTGGAAACACCTTCACTGACCATGCCCAGAGGAGTGTCTCCTATGTAATTTTAAGTTAATCAAATTGACAATCAAGACTATCAGAAACACCAAAAACTTTAGTTAAACCTCATAGCTCACACTAGGCAAAGTTGAATATCCTTATATATGCTATTTTATGCTTAATAGGAAAGCTAAAAACATAAGGAAAATATATATAGTATTTGTCTACTTGTAGAGAGATACTGCCATAGATTCAGTAGGGGTCTAATATGGGGGATTCTAGTGGGGGTCTACAGTCATTCTAGTAGACCGCTGGTTGTGGCTGCTCTGAGGGTTCAGGTCAGAGTCACTGTAGACAGCTCTTACTTCAGATGTGTTCTGGCACTCACTCACCAACCTCTGTTATACATTTTATAGATCTTGACCGGCCCAGTGAGGAAGTTTTCTCTCGAGATCTTTCAGATTTTCCATCTCTGGAAAACGGGACGGGAACAAATGATGAAGACGAATTAAGTCTTGGCTTACCCACAGAGCTCAAGAGAAAGAAGCAACAGTTGGACAGTGCTCACAGACCGAGCAAAGACAGGCAGTCAGCAGCTGGCCTCTCACTTCCTCTCAAGAGCGACCAAGCCCTTCACTTGATGAGTAACCTGGCTGGGGATGTCATCACAGCTGCCATGACAGCTGCCATCAAAGACCAGCTAGAAGGGGCCCGGCAGGCACTGGCTCAGGTGGCACCCACTCCAGGAGAGGACACAGACACTGAGGAGGGGGATGATTTTGAACTACTTGACCAGGCAGAGCTAGATCAAATTGAGAGTGAGCTGGGACTAACACAAGACCAAGGGGCAGAAGCCCAGCAAAGTAAGAAATCTTCAGGCTTCCTTTCAAATCTCCTTGGAGGCCATTAACCGGGAAGCAGCTTGCAGCAAAGCACAGATAAACCACCCAAAAATTTCAAACAAGCAGGGGGAAAAAATGGAAAAAAAATTGAATTGTAAGCTTTAATTACTTTAGATTTTTTTGTTTTCTTTTCCCTTCTATAGTGAGTTGGATATGTATCAGCTGATAATGATAGACTGACATTTCTGATAGTTATTTTTATGTAATAAGCATGGAAATGAACTTTATAGTTACATATATACATACTGTGGTGTCATAAGTGCTTAGGGGCTGTTGGTAAACTGAAGAGAGAGAGAGAAAAAAACCACACCAAACCCCACCAAACTATTAAGGTCTTTCTAGAAGTATTCTTTTTCTTTATAATGTTCAAGCATGCAGAGATTCATCAGAACTCGCTGAAAACTGACAGTGGTGAGCACATGCTGCACCCGCTCCCTTTCGCTCATTTTGGAAGCAGTTCATCAAATTCTGTTAGGTTTTAATGTAAAGAAGGAGAAATTATCAAAATGTTTGTAGTTGAAGGGCTACGGACATGCTATCAAAATTAATTTTCTAGGAAAAACTTTAAGAATAAGTACTACCCATAGGCTGAAATATGTCCACGTTATTTCTACAGTCGTAGACATAGGCTTATTTGTCAAGTGGCATGTTCTGCTGACTGCCACATCTCGTCTTGAAAAGAGGTGGTACCGACCCATGGAAAGTAGGCAGTTATTTTTCTCTTAATGATGCTTTTGTAATGTTTGCAACGGTAAGTGCACACTATTTCGCACACTCAGATGTAAGCAAACCCTGATGTTTCTGTATTGTGTTATAGTCTCCTAGGATTGTGAAACTAGCTACTGGTATGTCCATGAGTGATGTGGTCATTGGTGATAAAAAAAAAAAACACAACAACTTTCTTTTTTTCAGTTTACAAATGCAGAACAGAGGAACTTGCTTGAACTTTAAAGTTTCTATCTCTGCCACTGCAGGTCTCAATATGTAATCATACTGGGAAGCTAGACTATGCTTTTTCCTTTAAACTGTTTTTTTTTTTGATCACCTTTACATAATCAAATTTGATTTACAGTGGAAACCAAGATAGTTGTTTTTTGTGAAACAATCTTTCAGTAGGACTGAGGGACCATGTCAGCAACTGTCTTAAATCTTCAGTAATAGCTGGCATTTCTACAGAGACACAAGACCCTTACAAAAAAAAGGGTAATGTAAGACTATAGAAATCTGTGTTTCAGTTTCATCTCTTTTATTTCTAAAGACTTAATTACAGGTGACTTGATCTTTTAATGTACCATCTCCTATTTATTTATTGTTTTCTTTTTGAGGTATTATAATATCTAGACTGAATTTTGCCAAATGTAAGAGGGAAAAAAGTTCCTGAAGACTCTGACTACTTGCTTATTTTTTGATTGACCTTCTATGCTTATGTCATTAGTGCCTCACAACCGTGTTTGATGTTCTTTATCGATACAAAGTGAGCCCGTGCCTTCATTTTTCTTGCCCATTTTGGTACCAATGTAAATCTGTGTTAGAAAATCTTGAAACTCTGTGAGTCTGGAAGAATATATCTGAATCCTATTCAATACATTTGCTGGATGTGAAGAAAAAATACAGCCACATATTTATAAAACAGTTGTTACTAGTATTCCTTTTCATGTGTATGTTTCTTTATTTAGAAAATATTCTTAGTCATGATATTTAAAAAAAACAACAAAAATGGTCAGCAGTTTCTTCATTGATACAAAAAAGAAGAATTATAATCAAAGATCATGTTTTAAATCATTGGATAAGCTTACAAGAAGATAAACTAGCGACAGGCCCAAAGTGGGATCCAGCTCAAGGGGAGGTCCCCAAGGCCTGACACTATTACTGAGGCTATGGAGCACTCACAAAAAGGGACCTATCATGACTGTCCCCCTAAAGACCCAACAAGCAGCGGAAAGAGTCAGATGCAGATATTTGCACCCAACCAATGGACAGAAGCTGCTGACACCTGTGGTTAAATTAGGGAAAAGCTAGAAGAAGCCGAGGAGGAGGGAGACCTTGTAGGAGGACCAGCAGTCTCAATTAACCTGGACCCCCAAGATCTCTCAAACACTAGACCACCAACTAGGCATCATACACCAGCTGATATGAGGCCCCCAACACATACACAGCAGAGGACTGTTGGGTCTGGGTTCAGTCAGAGAAGATACACCTAACCCGCAAGAGTCTGGACGCCCCAGGAGTTTACAGGTCTGGAAGGGTGGGGGTAGGGGGTGGGAGGTGGGGGTGGGGACATTCTTGTGAAGATGGGGGGAAAAGAGGTATGGAATGTGGAACAGTCAGGAGGAGGACTGGGAGGGGGATAAGATCTGGAGTGTAAAAAAAGATTAAATAAAATTAAAAAGAAAAGATAAACTAGAAAAGGTTGAATAGTGATAGAATGAACAAAAGGAAATCTTCACTAAGGTATTACTAGATACAAATTAAAAGGAGAGTTGGTGGGGACAAGAGTCGCTAGTGTGGGGAGTACAGAGAAGAGCACTGCAGTCACATGCATTTCAGTATGACTTGGGCAAGAATCTGTGACTAATTCACACAGCGTAGCAAGGAGACTGCTCGGACTTCCGTTTCAAATATAGGATGCTGAAGTGTATGTGTGCTTTTGGTAGGACAGTGTTTCTACGTTTAGGCTATAGGAGCAAATAAGCCCTAAGAGTGACCTAGTAGAGAAGGGGACTATGTATCCATTGCCATGAGAATTTATACAAACTACAGGATTTTCTCAATATGAAAACAACTGGATACATGTAAGACACATGTGGAATGCAGTCGTTAAAACATGAACTGTTCTATTTTTTTCCATTAATATACTTTACATCCCAATTACTGCCCTGCCCCCTCCTGGTGCCCCCCCCCCAGTCCTCTCCCCATTATTTCTTTCTCTTCTGAGATGGTGGAGTCTGCCCCCTCCCCAGCATGAACTATTTTAATTCTAGAGGAGTTTCAGAAAATGTTTCCTCATTTCCTGAGGACAATCAGACGATGGGAACAGCACACACTGCCGTGTATTTTGGTAAGAACCAAATACATCAGCGCCCAAGATCCTGAAGTCCGAGGCGGAAGGTTAGCCCAAGCTTGCATTTTGTCCTTCTAAAACACTGTTGCTTTGTATTATACTGAAAATCTTCAAAGGGGATGAAATCTCTTCCTGCTTACCTTCAGAGAATATGGGCAAAACAAGCTGTTATCAGAGTTTTATAATTAGCAAATATCCTCATATTTAGATATTTACAGACTTGTTGGGGGAGGGGGTCTTGCTATGTTGTCTAAGTTGGCCTTGAACTCATAGCAATATCACTAACTTACCTTCCCAAGGGCTGAAAGTAAGGCACATAATTGAAGGTGTGTACTTATTTTAAAAAAAAAGAACTTTTTTCTCCCTGTTGAAAACTGGTAAATGTCAACATGCTACTGATAGATATAAGGGTACAAGTATGTACAAATTAACCAGTAGATTTAACCTTTGCACTACAAAATTGTAGTTTTCAGAAACACTGAATAGACTTCATCCTGGTATATTCTAGTGTTGGGTATGCAGCCATGAAAGGGAAGGGATTTATAGTCCAGATGACTAACATGATGTATGCCTAGGCCTTCTGATTGGTCCATAATTAAAAGGTTTCCTTGGATGCAGGACTTCCATCGCTAAGCCTCAGGAAAACAAGCGCTAGCCATAGCCATTCTCTCAGAGCAATCCATAAAGTCTCCTGGCCCCACTCGCCGTTGTTCATGCACCTCTGAACAGTCCTTTCCACATCAGACGAGCTGACCAGCATCAGAGAATATTGTAAAAGTACTTAGTCAACACCAGACCTCGAGAGGCAAAAGGGAAGCTAACTGCCACCCTGTGAAGACAAATATTACGATGGAGAGATTCACTTGACAAAGAAACAAAATCTCTGGCTGTTAGCCAAGGGAGTCTTTTCTGATGGTAAAATACTAACACTTCAGGTTACTTCAGCCTCGGCCACATGTTCACCATGTGAGAAAGTACGTAAGAAACACCTAACTCGGGCACAGCTGGTGCTTGCCTTACAGAAACGGAATGTTTTGATGCTAAATATTGGAGTGATCCAATACAGCACAATAGATAACAGTGAGAAAAAGCAGTAAGTCCTAGTAAGGACTTAAGAAATGGGGTGTTGAGGGGCACATGTGTAGCAGAGGACTACATTGTTTGGCCTCAGTGGGAGAGGATGTGCCTAATCCTCTAGAGACTTGGTACCCCAGGGAGGGGCTATGCGGGGGAGGGGGCATCCTCTCAAAGGTGAGGGGAAGGGGGGATGCGGGGGGGGGGGTAAACTCTGCGATGGGATCGGGAAGGGTACAACATTTGGGATGTAAACATAATAATAGAATGGGGTGTCGGTACTATTTCCGACAAAAGGCTCTAGATAAGCTCCTCACAGCCTCTGGGCAAAGGTCTACAAAAGGGAATAAGCTGGCAGAAAGATGCTCAGGCAGAATAGCAGAGCAAAGGATTTCTAACACAGTACCAAAGCTCTAACTTGCTTAACCTGTTAGAACAATTGACGTCATGACTGAAGCAGGGTGGGTTAAAGGGCAGGACAGAGATAGAACAGAGGATGCGGTAGGGATGGAGAATGCTTGGTTTAAATCTTATTTAGAGTCAAAGAAAAGCCACTTGATCTTGAGTAAAAGGGAACACGATCTAACCCGAATAAGAATAATAAACTCTCTTGGAAGCTTTGGCACCGTACAGATCCTCTTGAGCCAGACAGTGTAGATGAATCCACGAAGCTTTTCGGATTTTTTCCTACGAAACACTGCCCCCTATAGATGAGGTCATATAGGCAAATCGAGCAAATGAAATGGGGCATTTACGAAGTGATAGGAATTGCTGCTGTTCTACACGCGGGATCTCCAAAATTTTGTACCAACGATGGAGCGTACAACTTATCACAGATTCTTTGAACGTTTAGATGGTGAAATAGCATGCGGATCATTAAAAGCAACTTCACACAGTTGTCTTTTTATACGGCTGCTTGGATTTAAAAATCTCACGTGTGGCCCGGATTATATTTTGTCGGACAGTGGCTAGGCTGTGCTTTTGGCATCCAGCAGGAAACCTTTTCGTTCAAGAGTTTCGTCCGCCCACTTCGCTGCAAAAGCCTGGCTTGGGTCTGGACTCCACGGTTTCCGACCACTCGGACAGCCGGCCAGGCAAGGGCTCCGGAAGTCCTACGCTGTCGCCACGTTTGATCTCTTTCCAGAGGCGCGAGAGATCCACCTCTCAAGAGACTTCCCAGAGCCGTCCCAGGCACCCACGCCCTTCTTCCTCTCACACACCCATCCCTCTAAACTCGTCACAGCCCACGACACAACCGCTAGACGCCGTTAATCCTAAGGAGGAGGAAGCATCCTCTAGGAACACCTCTGATTGACAGGCCGGATCCAGCAGCGCCCGGAGAGAAATGAAATTCCATCCTTTTCCGGGGCGTGGCCAAAGACATGGGCGGGACTTCCTAGCCAGCTATCAATAGCTTCCTGTGTGTGCCGGAAGTTCTCGCAGGGAGACCTGGGAAGTCAAGAGTCTAGTGTGGTGGCTTGTCGTGGCTGTAGGCGAGTTAGTGTCTCGGGAGCTTGGCTAGAAGACTGGTCAAGATTAGAAGAAGGTGCTCGGCTAGGTCGTCTCTTCCTCCCGGCCCGGCAATGGCGACGTACACCTGCATCACCTGCCGGGTGGCGTTCCGCGACGCGGAGATGCAGCGGGCCCACTACAAGACGGACTGGCACCGCTATAACTTGCGGCGCAAGGTGGCTGACATGGCCCCGGTGACAGCCGAGGGCTTCCAGGAGCGGGTGCGGGCGCAGCGGGCGGTGGCGGAGGAGGAGAGCAAGGGCACGGCCACCTACTGCACCGTGTGCAGCAAGAAGTTTGCCACCTTCAACGCCTACGAGAACCACCTCAAGTCCCGGCGGCACGTGGAGCTGGAGAAGAAGGCGGTGCAGGCCGTGAGCCGCCAAGTGGAGATGATGAACGAGAAGAACTTGGAGAAGGGCCTGGGCGTGGACAGTGTGAACAAGGATGCCATGAACGCCGCCATCCAGCAGGCCATCAAGGCCCAGCCTTCCACGTCTCCCAAGAAAGCGCCCTTTGTGCCCGCGAACGAATCCAGGGCGGCGGGCGCGGCTAGACGGGTCGCCCCGGAGCGAGACCCGACGGAGAAGCCGCCCCGGCTCCAGTGGTTCGAACAGCAGGCGAAGAAGCTGGCGAAGCAGCAGTGGGAGGAGAGTGAGGAGGACGGAGAGGAAGAGGAAGACGACGAAGGTAACGTCCCTGTCGGGGTTGGGGTGATGGGGGTGAGGCTCCGGTTCCAGGAGACATTCCGATTGAGATGGAGTGCTGGGTCCATTTTCGGCGACGTCGCCGTCCTAGGGGTTGAACTCACGCCCGCGCATGTCACTCCACTCCACTGAGGCCCTGCCCGAGTCGTCTTCATGTTTACGTTTGCAACAGGATGTCCCTTTCCCAGGCTGGTCTTGACTTTCTTATCCATTTGCCGCAGCCTTGGCGGGAGTTGGGTTCCAGGTTCAGGGCATCCTGCCTGGATTTAATTTTGTTACCCGATTTATGTCTTTTAACTGTTTTTTTGTTTTCTTTTCTTTTTCTTTTTTTTTTTTTTTATTTTTTGGGTTTTTGAGACAAAAGGTTTCTCTGTGTAGCCCTGGCTGTCCTGGAACTCACTCTGTAGACCAGGCTGGCCTCGAACTCAGAAATCCACCTGCCTCTGCCTCCCAAGTGCTGGGTTTAAAGGCGTGCGCCACCATGCGCCACCACTGCCCGGCGTCTTTTAACTGTTTTAAAGCTGTTACTTTATGTCTGTTAGCTAGTTTGGCAAGATAGATTGTAGGTTTCCATTTTTATTCTTGCTCCCGGTCCCACCAAACTTCTTGTGGACCCGAAAGGGAACAGTATTAGGTGATTGTTCAAGCATCATAATTATTGACCAGACGAGCTTTAATTTTTTAAATTTATATGAAGTTTTCTTAGTATGTTGAGAAGGAAGTAGCTTCTGCTTGTTGTATAAAAATGATGAAGGTTTCAATAGGACATTTTAGAGTGAGAGCAAAAGTAGTTTAAATGCCTCACTGGAATGCGTCTCCACAGGGCATTTTGTCTGTCTGAGTCTCTGTGGTGGATCCAGGGCCTAAGGCATCGATTGAAAGCAGGATAAAAGAATATGGTGAAACATGCTTTTTTTAGTTTGGATCAGGAAGGGTTACACTGGTGTGTACAGAAAGACATGCTGTTGGGACGCTGCTATAGAATTTGTGGTTAGAGTGCCTTATGATTTTACATTTCACTTAGTTGATTAAAACCGAGTGAGAGTTTCACGTTGCCTGCAAGCCTGACATTGGGGCTCCTGCTAACCCCCAAGGCTCTACGAGCTGTTTCTTCACCTTCACAGCACTGTTAATACTGACGGTGTTTATGGCTTGGTCGGTTTATGCTTCTATAACCAAATATCTTAAGCCTGGTAATTTATAAACAGCATGAACCTATTTTGCCACAGTCGTGGAGCCTGGGAAGTAGAACATCTAGCTGCGGGCACCTTGACTGTCTAGTGAGGACCTGGCCTGTGGAGGGATAGTCTTCTAAGGCTTTGCTTAATGATGGAAAAGGCAGAGAGATCTAGGTTGTGTGCTCATGGAGGAGGAGCAAAGACAAAAAAAGGAGACGAGCCAGTTACTTAAGTCCTTTTCTTGGTAATCAACTCATTCAAGAGGCTCCTAGAGGTCCCATTTTGTTACATTGGTGATTAAGTTGAACTTGGAAGGACACCTACATTCAAACAAAAGCATTCACATAGCAGCCCTGCACACACCATAATATACGCCAAAGTGTTCCTGTGCAGTGCAGATGGCACATGGTTACTCAGCTGATAGGAATCCAGTTAACTTGATGTGCAGTACTGGGCTAGGTGCGGTAATGCATAGGAAAGACGTTAGCACTATTTCATAGAGTGTCCCATGTGCTGAAACAGAAAGAGCAAAGAGGTTCTTATCATTTAAACTTGTCTGAGGGTAATTAAAAATAGCTAAAATTGTAGTCTTGAAAGAGAACTTGGCTTCAGGGGAACAGGCAGGACTTGTGATAATGTCATGAAGCAATTGGTGTCTGAATGTGCTTACTTTCTCACACCTTTAAAAGTAAATTTGTTTTTCAAAACTCTGGCTTAAAGATTGGGAAGATATTGATTCCGATGATGGATTGGAATGTGAGAACCCTGGAGAGGAAGATCAGGATGCAGAAGATGCAGAGGCCGGGGAGAGCCCACCCCAAGGTGCCATCCCAATAACAGACTGCTTGTTTTGTTCCCATCACTCAAGCTCCCTCATGAAGAATGTGGCTCATATGACTAAAGTCCACAGCTTCTTTATTCCTGACATAGAGTATCTTTCAGATTTGAAAGGACTAATTACATATTTAGGTAAGTACAGTTATTTTGCTTTTGATGAAGAAATATTTTTCAATTTGTGAGAGTAAGTAATGAGATTTAACCTGACTTCTAAAGATTGATTTCGTATTTTTCCACATGACCAGGAGAGAAAGTCGGTGTTGGCAAAATTTGCTTGTGGTGCAATGAGAAAGGGAAGTCCTTCTATTCCACAGAAGCTGTGCAGGCACACATGAATGACAAGAGCCACTGTAAGCTCTTCACAGATGGCGACGCTGCGCTGGAATTTGCAGACTTCTATGATTTTAGGTAAGATGAGTTTGTGGGGTGATTTGAGGTCATATTTATACTGCGGTGGGTAATATACGACATCTGCTCTCCTCTTCTGGAAGTGAACTGGGCTCACTTGAACACATTTAGAAAAGTGAAGATCTCTACCCCAAAGTGAGTGTGAATGACTGACTTTTGTTTTTTGTGATTAAATAGTCAGAAGTTTAATTTTGCAAATTATAATTACTTTATGAATAGAAATTGAAAAATTAGGTTTCATATTCTAGGTTCCCTGAGAGACTCTGAATCACAGACCATCTACTAAAGAAATTGAACTGCTTGGTAGTCTATACCAAATCTTTGCATTTGGTAGTGAGATTATTTCATAGATAGTTCAGCTCTAACTGGAATCTTGAGCAGTTCATACATATGCAGTAAGTAGGTTAGGTGTTTGTGAATAAGTAGTTTCTTTTGTCAAAACTTATGTGCAATAGCATAGTTTATGAACAGGTGTGTGAGTGCCATGCCAGGCATAGTGTATGGACAGGTGTGT
>NW_021604622.1:19489349-19532178 GCF_004785775.1 Grammomys surdaster
CCATGCCAGGCATAGTGTATGGACAGGTGTGTGAGTGCCATGCCAGGTATAGTGTATGGACAGGTGTGTGAGTGCCATGCCAGGCAGCCACGACCCAAGAGATACAGGTGGTCAGAACAGTGTCATTTCTTAGATGAAAATCTTGCCTTCTCTTCCTGATTCTGTAGTTTGCGGTTGAGGGTGGCGGTCGAATAGTTAGGAGGCTAGAGGTGGTACAGTATAGAAGACAAAAGTGAGTTTCCGCTGGAGATAGAAAGCATCCCCCCAAGCAATAAGATAATGTTTATCCCTTTCTAGTTCCCTGCCAGACAGCAGTGTGTTTGACCTTTAGACTGCATGTCTAATTGACAGTAGGCTAGGCAAATAGCAGAGATAAGTCAAGAGACTATAACCTTAGTAACTGGTCTGAAATACTAAAGTATAGACTTTCTGATTTCTTTATCTGCATCTGCTTCTTGTATATTTAAGCTCCTATTCTGTCTTACAAAATTTGGAACCTCCTATAGGCTATGACTGCCAATTTATATTTCTGATGCAGCTGTTTCAACTTCACACTTAGAATCTCTCCTTAACGTTTGTATTGCATTCTGCTATACAGCCTAACTTACTTCGTCTTAGTTAAGTGGTAATTCTGTCCTTCCCAGTAATGTAAGCCAATAATTTTGCAGTCATTCTTGCTATTTTACATTATGCTTGCATTAATTCTTAAATCTATCTGTTTTATCTACCTTGACATTACCTTCAGTATGTGACTACTTTTTCATTGCTTCAGTGTCCAGGTCTAGGTCACCATCCACTGTCATTGATTCTTATGGCCTGCGTGGTTTGTCTTTTCATCCTCACTCATGTGTTAGAGTCTCAAAGCTAGCTTGAGGGATCCTGTTACAACTTTAAGTCACATTAATGCTGCTCAAAGTATTTCAAAGGCCTCTGTAAGAAGAGAAAGCCTAAGTCTGATGGCCTGCGTTGTCCTGGGTGTTCTGACTCTTGCAGGGATTTTGCTCTTTAGATTCCTGGATATTTTTCTAACAGACACCACGTTTGTAAATCTGAGAGCTTTTCTTAGCTTTAGCTCAGAGAGTCTAAAGACTTGAGTCTTCATTTCCTGAATGACTCAAATTTCACCTTGCCTTTCTGACCTCCATGACTGTCTTTCATAAAACAGCAGTGCCTACCTAATCCTCTTTATCCCTTATCATCCTCGCAACCCTTATAGCCGTTTCACACAACATATATTGTTGCTTACTGTCTGTCTTCCTGATGGCAGATAGCTCCTTTTATTGCACTGTTACTGTTTACTGAGTGTGTTGCTCAGACTGTTGCTATCAATTAAAATGGATTCCTGATGTAAGTGGATGGTTCCCTGGCCAGGGATGGCTCAGTAGGAAAGGATTTGTCTACCTTGTTTAAGGTCCCACCTTTGTTCATAGTACTACCACCAGCAAAACCTCAAAAAATAATAGTATTTTCTTTGTCTGAGTGTGCTTTTTTGTACTTGATGTATTCTTTTGGCTCCCAAAATGATGAATGGTATGAGCATATATAAAAATGAACATTAAATGATTTATTTGCTTTACAAAGCAAACATTAATAATCTTTAATAAGAAACCTTGGGAAATAGATAATATTTACAAGGCCAGGATTAATTAAGGGCTTACTACCTGACACATGCTGTTCTCAATAAGTTCTTTGTGTGGATTTACTGGTCTAATTCTACCCTTTCACGATAACTCTTGTTTTGGACTTGAAAGTTTCCTTGAGTGTATTTCCAGGAATTAGCACTACATACCTACATAGGTGGGTTTTGTGTGTATTTAGTCTTTATTGAATGAAGGTTGGATTACATGTTTTTGAACTTTATATAAATAGAATAGCAAAGAATTTACCCTTTGGGTCTGGCGTCTTTTGTTCATCTTTTGGGAAAGTCATCCATCTGTTTTTGATTTGCTTTTTAAAATTTTCCTTCAGATTTATTGTTATGTAGATGAGTGTTTACCTGAATGTTTGTATGTGTATCATGTGTGCTCTGTGTTTGCAGAGGTCAAAAGAGGGACTCAGAACCCCAGGAGCTGGAGTTATAGATAGTTGTGAACCATCATGTAGGTGCTGGGAATTGCACCTAGGTCCTCTGCAAGAACCAATATTCTTCACCACTGAGCCAGCCCTCCAGAGCCATTCTGTTTTATATAGTTCCAGATTTTCCTCATGATCACTAGATTGAGTGTTCTCTAGTTCTCACTTGCTGCAGTGGTTTCCAGTTCTGAGCTAGTAGAGACAGTGCTGCTCTGCCATCCTGCTAACATCTGTAAATGTGCATATTGACCCATGTGTAAGTGTCTCGTAGCTGGCCTGGAGGGGACACACAGGTGTGTGTGAGTGTGCACATTCCCTCCTCCCATGTGCTCTCTGTAGTAGCACTGTTAGCAGGGACAAGGTTTTCTTTGTAGCCATATGGCTGAATTTATAGTGGTTTTACTTTGTATTTTATTATGAGCAATGCAATTGTGAACTCTTTACATATTAGTTAGCTGCTTGGAGGTATTTTTGTTTCTGATTTAGTCTTTATCTCCTATTGGTTGTTTAGCTGTTAATATTTCAATGTTTATTTGTCCAACTATTTCTTTTTAAATTAAAATTTATTATTGTTTTTGTGTATGTGTCTGCTACATGTGCTGTATGTATGCACATATGCACATGCCATGTAGAGACCCAGACTTGGCGTTAGATGTCGTCCTTGGTCACGTCTCACTTTATTTTTTGCAACAAGGTTTCACTGGGACCTAGAGCTCGCCAATTCAGCTAGACGGGCTGGCCAGCCAGCTCCTTAGATCCTCTTGTCTTCACTCCCCTAGGGTGGTGACTGTAGGCAGGCAGTGCTGTGCTTTGTTTCTGTGTGGGGGCTGGAAGTTGAACGGAGGTCTGGTTGCTTGGCAGGTGCTTTACCCGCTGAGCATCTCCCCTCACTGCCTGTAGCTACTTCTCTGTGTATCCATTCAAATATGAAAGCTTGGATATATTTAGAAACAGTTTCTTTTAGACTTGTACTGTCCAGTGTGGTAATTACTAGGTATATCCTATGGCTGCTTAAATAAAATAAAGGATATTATTATATAAAGATACAATATTAAAAATTCAGTTCTTTAGTCACACTATCTACATTTTTAAAAATTCAGTACTTGAAAATCTTTCTGTCTGAAGCTAATGTGAGGCACATAGAAATGTGGTTTTCTATCATCACAAAATTCTGTTGGACTGCAGGCTTCTGGAACGTGTCTGCATTGTAATTGGGCTATAGCTGAGTGTCCAGCTCTGTTCATATCTTCTGCATTTGGCAATCTTTCTAGAGAAAGGAAAAGCATCCTCTTAAGGGTCATATGGTCACATTTGTTGCAGAAAATTCTGACAGTAGTCTTTATCCCTCAGTTCTTTAGTGGGCATTCCCTGGAAGCAGTTGGTAGCTTTGCCACATTTGCCAATGCAGATCTCCTGTTTACCTAAGTGTATTTATTAGTGTTATTTCACTATTACAGGAGTAGCTATCCAGATTACAAGGAGGGGCAGGATCCTGCTGAGATTGAGGACTTGTCCGCAGAAAATATCTTGGAATGTGATGATGAAACCATGGAGCTGATACTTCCTTCTGGTAAGTGTGTCAGTCAAAACCAAGTTCCTTGGTGCCAATGTGCAGTGGAAGCAGCAAGTCTTCACCAGTTACCTGCTGTACTGAGGGAAAAAGAACACGAGCCTGCGTGTGTGTGTGTGTGTGTGTGTGTGTGTGTGTGTGTGTGTGTGTGTGTTTGTTTTCTCAAGTTCTTATAAACATTAAAAGTAGTTACTTAGCTCTAGGTTGGCTGTTTTGGGTTATTGTTTTTCCTTGTTTCTTTTCAGATTTAGAATATTTTGATTTAATTAATTAATTTTTAAAAAAATGTAGACTAATAGGTACCTCAGCCTCTATTTCTCCCTCTCTTTCCCTTCGGTGTAATATATATGTTGGTGTGTGTGGGCACATGTGTGTACACATGTGTGTATGTGTGTAGAGGTCAGAGGTTGTGCATCTTCCTGAGTTGCTCTTTTTATTACTTATTATTACTTGGTAGTTTCCCATTAGTTAGGCTAGACTGGCCTGTGAGCTGCAGGGATCCACTTGTGGCTCTCAGTTACAGATGTGTGTGGACATGCCCAGCGTTTTATCTAGGTCCTGGGCATCTGAATTCAGGTCCTAATGCTTACGTGATACACACATTATCAACTAAGCCAATTTAGTAACCTTTCTCTCAGGGGTTTCTTTTTTCTTCCTCGCTATTCCTCTCCCTCGTTGAACCGATTGCTCTGGTACCTGTGTCTGTACATAGGCTTTGTATTAGTCACTTTGCATAGCTTTGACCAAAAAAAAGCCCTGGATTAAACAAGATGTATCTTGGTTCATGGTTTCAGAAGATTTGGTCCATGGTCATTTATCCAAATGCGTTTGGGTAAGAATATCATGGCTGTGGGGCCCTTTGATAGAGGAGACTTCATTTTGTGGCAGGTAGTGAGGGAAAAGGAGTAGGGATAAAGTAGTCTCTAGGGACCTGCTCCACTGATTCACTTTGGTCAACTAGTCCTTCCACCTCGAGGTTCTAGGTTCTTCACTCAGGGAGCGTCTCATATTCAAACTGTAACCGGCTTCCAAAGTAGTTTAACATATTGATATTTGGATAACAGTGCTTGGGTTGCCTGTCTCTAGTAGTTGAGGAGAGGCATGGAGGATGAATTCTGCTTTCTCCCTTGGAACATAGGACTTATTGTAGAAATTTATTCCAGGAATGAGAAGATAAAGAAGTCATGAATGTGAGAAGCATCCATTGTTGTTTATTGTGTAGGGATAAAGAAATGAGGCCATTCACTGGCAGGAGTGGAGGAACCTCAGAGAGCATGGTCTGAAATAAAAGAGAAGGGAACAGGTGCCCGCTGTGTACTGAGTACACAGCACATTCAGGCTCTACGACAGGTCTGTGAGTTAGATTCTCTGGCATATGGAGCAGACATATGACCAAGCAATTTATCCAGGACCTTATAGCAAACCTTCCACGAGTCCCTACAGGGCATAGGGAGTTTGCGGTGATTGTTCAGCAGTAGCTGCACGTTTCTTGCCGGGGAAAATATCTGATGAAGCATCGTATGTGTGGAAAGTCTTGCTTTCCTGTTTTGTTATACCTAAGCGTCAAACCACATCTGATCTCACTGTGTAGTACAGAGCTGTCATTAACTCAGATCAATAACCTTCTTAATGCTTATGGTAGAGAGAGTATGTTGAGGATAAAATTCTTCCTACATGGTCGGGAAGTTTTATTGTAGTGTGTTGAAGTCTATACAATACAGAGTGGTAAAAAGGTGAATAGAACCCCTCTAAACCTCTTCTCGTTATTACAGAATGAGAAATACTACCAGTCCTCAGGGCCCATGGTTTCTGTATCTGCAGAATTAGTCAATTAATAATTGAGGATGTTAGAGAACTAACATTGTCATATCCTGGTTGTTCTAGAAACAGTGTAGTATAACTGTACTTATTGTTAGAATTGAGAGTAGTCTACAACAAAACAGCATATAGGAGAATATGTGTGGGTCGTGTGTAAGTGCTGCCTCTTGCTGTATAAGGAACTTGAACATCCTTGGATTCTGGTATCTTGAGAGTGAATTCTGGAACCAGTATCCTCACAAGTACTCAGTGCTGTGCAGATATTTAATTGATCTTGTAAGACAAATCTGTCCTCACTATATTAACTCCCAGCTCTTACTGGAGAATAAGGTAACAACATATTAAGTAAGCTGAATGAGGTGAGTCTTACAAAGCAGTGTCTGACATGTAGAACATTGTAATCTTCACTTCACTGTAGTATGTTATAAAGACATTACTAACAGGCAGGTCCTGTTATCCTAGTTGAGGATCATGCTCTATTTGGGTGAAGTTTTCATCTGGGTTCTACATTTTTGAAAATCGATAAGGAATACTTAATTATGTAGAAAGCACATTTTCTTAGGGTCGTTGAGTATTCTAAAGTTAATCAAAGCCCCAAATGGGTATCTCTTTAGGAAATGTCTTCTCTCATTCAGACAATTGAGCAATTCCGGAATGTCTTTTGAATGCTTTTCTTTTTAAGCATTTGTCTGTGTGGTCATTTTGTCCGTGTCACAGTTTTTCATCTGGACATCATCTGTCTGGTTTCTTTACAACCATCAGCCGCTTCTTTCTAAAACATGAGTATATTTTCTTTACCCTGCGTGGGTCCACATTGGGAGCCATTACCTTCAAGGTATATGAGAGCTTCTTCTGGCCCCTGTTGCCACCCACTGGTCTCCTGGGTCTCTGTATGAGCGGTGCTTCTGGTACTCTACTTCACCACAGACTCATCTTGCGTTTATGCCTTGGGAGATTATTCATGAATATCTCCTGTCTCCTAGGGTATGTGTGCATCCGTCTGCTAATTCACTTTGCTCTTTTGTAATCATTGTCTTGTTTGACTTCCCTTTTCCTTCTAAAACATGCAAGTAGTTTAAGTAGATGAATATTAACTTTACCTATTTGTAAGATACAGTGTGGCATTTCAGTACATGCATATAATAAATAATGATTCTGCCAAGGTGACTAGTATATTTATCATCGCTACATTATTCTTTATGTTGGGAAAACGAAAATTGTCCCTGTTGGCACTTGTGAAGTAATTGTCCTTCCTCATTATTAAGGTACATACATCTGTGCTGTAAAACAGGAGGTGTGCTTCCTCCTTTCCAAGCTCCTGTTGCATTTGAGAGCAGACTGCCCTGTCTCATTCCTCTTAGTACTGTCTCAGATACATAAAAGCAGGATAACTGTTTGTTGACTGAGATGGTGGCAGTGACTTTCAAAGGGAAGGCAAACTCACTTGAGTCTTCGGTCTGCGGTAATAAAGGAAAACGAGCAGAGGAAGCGTGCAGGAAGTAAGCGACACACTTGATTTTCTTTTGTGCCTCGTTACACATTTGTAACAACTCAGAGAGTAGAAATCTCTGAACATACCTTGTATAAAAATGTAGTGGCAGAATGTGGATCCACTAATAATTTTTTGAGTAAATGACCTCTGAAATTTCTGGGTATGCTCAATTTGTGTGCCAGCGTTAGCATGGATGTTAGTGTAAAGCCAATTTAAGAAGAATCATACACCTAAGAGTTTGCTCTAAACTGGTTTCAAAAGCATCAGTTGTGGTACCTTAAGTGTAAATAAATACTCAGATTGTTCCATAGTCAAATCAGCAGCTCGATAGTTCCAGAAGCAATGAAAGATATAACCAGTAGAGGGCACTCAGGGCATTTCTTTGGAAGACTGTGGCTTGGGTCAGTTTCTTTGCATGTCTTGCATTATTCTTCAGTTCCTATAGAGGAAATTGGTGTGAAATACACATTGATTTATCTGCCAGCTGGCCAGATGAAACTACTGTTGTATCCATGAGAAATACACAGTTAATCTTAGAAAGTTACATTTGGAGATACTCTCTAGTATCTGATATCAGTTGCATTGGGTGATCAGGAATGGACAGTTTCATCAGCAGTTACATGATGAGAGGTAGATGGACAGGAATTTCCTCGTCAGACTTAACTTGTTATTGGGCATGCACAACGTTCTAAAGCTATTCTGTTCTTCCCAAGGGTCTTCAAGTTGAGCTGCTCTAGTGCCATATATAGTGTTAATGCCAGGTTCTCATTGTTACCTGATGGCAAGAATAGCTCACTTCTCTCTTACCAGCTCTCAGAAGCTGTAAGATACTCTTCCAAATGTTGCTCACAATGTCTTTCCCCATTAGGTTCATCTCACATGGATGTTCAGAGATCGTGTTTCCCGAGTTGAGGCACAGGTACAAAGCAAGGTGCTGCCATAAAATGCCCAACACATCAAATAGCTGGTTTTAGAGAGATACCTTTTATCCATCCATACTGGTATCCGAAGACCACGAGATTAAATTTGAAGTTTCTTTTTGTCATGACCTGAGTCTGATCACAAAACATCACATCTGGGTGGCAGGGAGATACTTTCCAAGCATACAGGGACTCATAAATAACTTGATCCTTTTCCTATGTCAGTTACAGACATAGATGTTAAAAGCAAATATATCCTTCTACAGCTTATGTGATAAACTTTATATTTGCTTATTTGCCAATGGTTTTTACATAAGTTGAAAACTACTTTAGGAACTATACCCAGGATTTTACCCATACATATTTATTTTAGTGGGAACGACTATTTCATGCCTTGTATATGTTAAATATTCCATGTGTTTCTATTTGGAAAGGTATTTGATTGTTTATGTCCTAATTAATATTCTAAAAAACATAGCCTGCTTTAATTAGTAAACTCACAGGTGATGTTGATGCCACTGGCCTAGGGACCAGTCTCTTAGGATAGTATGGGAGCATTACCTTTTGAAAATCATTTTTCTGGTGGAGCCTAGAGTTAGCTGTCCCAGAGCTTACCATATTTATTAGTTTCTCTGCTCAGAAGTCAAGCCATATGATTTGGTTATTTCTCAGCAAATGACCAGAAAGCAATAGTTTAGTGTTCCATTCTGTCTCTAGCAATTGTTCAGATTCACTTCATAGCTCAGAAGCCAGTAGAGACGTGGAGAGTGTGGCTGTGCTCCATTAAAACTTATGGACTAGTGGAGTGGATTTCGGACCTCTAACAGATAGACCTATCCTTATATAGGAACCTCAAATTGGTCCTCTAGTAAATAACTTCATTTATGGGTTTTATTAGTGTAATTATAGAAGCTCCAGACTTTACATGGCCAATACTGTTGTCCCTTAGTTTTCCTAATTTGAAATGTATGTTCTCTTTTCTTTGTTTTAAAATTGTACTCACTATTATTGTGAGTGGGTGGGGGTGGCATTTGTGGCATGTTCCATAGTTTGTATGGGAAGGCTAGTGGACGACTCAGACTCAGCCTCCAGGTTGATTCTCTATCTACCTTAAATTTCTGGGGATTGCACTTGCTGGATTGGCGCACTGTACACCTATACTTGTTTACCCATCTTCCTGGCCCCCTTTCCTTTTTGCTTATAATGTATTGCACTATTGCTGGTAAGTCTGTGCATTGGTATATACAACCATTTTTGTAATGACATCAACATACATTGAAAATTAAAATTAAGAATTCATTTCTCAAAGTTTGTTTGATTTATGGTTTCACTTGATTTCTGTAAATAATCACAGGTTTAACAAGAATTTAGCTTAATCTTTTTGAGGTGTCAGGTGGTTTTCGTTATTTAGGAAGGAGAGAGTGTTATCAGCTTTGTCAGTGTGGCCAAATAATACTTTGATGTTGGTGACCTGCCTGTGCATTTTAATATGTGCAGTAGCATCTCTGTCCTTCAGCCACTAGATGCCAGTATCACTCCATCTGTAATAATAAAGACATTTACTGTAGGTGACAGATTTCCCTGTGTGGTAAAATTCACTCCTGTTGGAGGATGACTGGAACAGAAAACTGAACCAGAGAAAAGATGGTTTCATTTTTGTTCTGCTCCCATCATGGCTTGTAGACCCAGTGTCGAGGCTATTCCTTGCTTCATCTTCTTTCTCTTGTGGTTTTTTAGCCTTTATATATTTTCTTAATACTGGTATGTTTTTCTGTAGTGTATAAACATTGTCCTGGCTATATCTGTTTTCCTACTGGGATTCCTAAGGCTTGGTGCCATTGAAGATCTTTTGGGAAGCCTTTGGCTTAGAGCTCTGATCTGATAGAACAGTGTTTTATTTAAATACCGCTCTCTCTTGAAAAACAGGTGCCAGAGTGGGTCATCGTTCCTTGATGAGATACTACAAGCAACGATTTGGCGTGCCAAGAGCTGTGACGGTTGCTAGAAATCAAAAGGCTGTGGGCAGGGTCCTCCAGCAGTACCGAGCCCTGGGCTGGACGGGCAGCACAGGTACAGCATGCTTCTATGCGTGCGTTTCCTGGGTGCTTGGGTGACAGGTTATCATTTGTGCTGTCCTTCTGACTCCTTTCCAGGGGAAGCTTGGCTTCTTACTTCTGGGACTTCCATTATCACAGGATACTTAGGGCAATAAGTCTAAGACTCCATGACTTAAAAAAATTAATATTCCTGGCTTAGTAACTTAATATGCATCATGAACCTTTCCAGAAGATAATATGTATAAAAAAATCTTAGAAATCATTACAAGCTGAAATTATCAGGAGATAACACCGAATAAATAGTGTCTTGGTGGAGCCGTGGAGATAACCTGGCATGTGTAGTCTCACGTTATAAACTCTTACATCATGAGCATTATTAAACTTCAATTCTGTTTGCTCATTTGTACAAGGGAAATGATCAACAGGCCCCACCTTATAGTTGAGAGGCTTGTCTGTCACAATGTGTGTGTGATATGATGCACCCGATACAGGTAGCCCCCTTTGGCAATTTCCCCAATAGAAGTGGATTGAAATGAGTAAAGCTAACAGCTGAAGTTATTAAGCTTTGAAACTACAACGTGCTGTTACTTGACTCTCATAGTGTGCTGTACAAAGCTGTCTTCTCTGCTCTCCTGGGAAGTACAGTCCAATGGAGGTGATGAAGAGAACTTCCTTTCTGATGTCCCAGAAAGCCCTAGTGCCTAAAGCATTGCAGACAACACTGTTTACAAAGTTCTGATATGCACAGTTCTTAGATCCATGTAGATCTCTGAGCCCCAGTGCTTGGAACCCCCACATTAGATTCTGTCTTTAAATATCAAAACCCACTTTTCCACTTTGGAAATCCTCAACAAGGATTTGACTTCCTCTGACAGTAAATAAGAGACCCGCACCTCATTTCTTGCCCTCCTTCCGACCACAGGAGCAGCCCTCATGCGTGAACGGGACATGCAGTATGTCCAGAGGATGAAGTCCAAATGGATGCTGAAGACCGGAATGAAGAACAATGCCACCAAGCAGATGCACTTCAGGGCCCAAGTGAGATTCTGAGAGGCTGAGACTGAGAGCTACATCTCTTGCTGCACTTCCCTCCTTGTCTGAGGACCACTGAAGCCAGACTGCTGAATGGTTTCTTTGCTGCTACTTTAAATAAAGTCAAAATCATGTTTGTTCAATGTCATTTTTGAGCAGTGTTTAAAGCTTTTAAGTGGTGACGTGCTTGTTGGGCTCCAGGCCCTGCGTTACCTCCTGACAGTTGCTTTACTGCCTCAGTTTTCTGGCTATCATCACAAGGTGGGAACATAAGTGATTTGTCTACTCCAGAATTAGTTTAAAATTTGGAATAACTCATTACTTCTTGTCAGAGGGACCTTATGGCCTTTGACACTTTCGTAGGAGCAAAACTGAATGTCACCTATGAATGTGTGTGGCTTAGGAAAGTAGTCCATGTCTCCAGGCATATTGATAAAATGCAGAAAAGGAAAGAACAGAACATGTTAAGGGCTTGCTATGAAGGTTTTTTATTTTTAAATAAGAATGAAGAATGACTGCCAGCTTTTATGTAGTTTTTAGGACTGCCGCACAGTTAAATCTCTGAAGAGATTCTTAATTTAGGTTGCTTAGGAGAAAGCACTAATAATACATTGGCAGGGAAGCGAAGCTCAGTATTCATTGAGCTACCTGTGGGACTTTGGGAAAGTGATATAGTTTTTGTATTTTGGAGGTTGGTTCTTACAGTTCCTTTATCTCACAGCTTGTGAGGCTCATGGAAACAAAGGACCCATTCCAGCTTCCCGGCAGTATGTTTGTGAATAAACTCTCTTTCAATACAAAAAGTACCATATGGAGGTCAAAGCTAGGAGTGTCCTGTGACAGTGACTAAGGATAGGCCAAGGTGGCCTAGAACCTGTGCTAAATGGCCTTTGCCAATCTTTTATTTTGACATGTAGAATACAAGCTACAGGTCCTGATATGGAACCTGTGTCGCTCAGGATGCAAATTAACTACTGTTTAAAAAGAGAACAGGGCCCCTTGGTTTGAATTCTATTCCTTCATCTCTTCTAGCATCCTCCTCACAGAAGTCCTCCGTCTCTTGACATCTCCGACATATGTTTAAATCTATACCTTTGTAGTATGTCAGGTGATGTGCTTTCAATTTACACTCTATTGAGTATGTGTTCTAATTGTGTTAGACCTCTTGCAGGTTTCTTTTCAGTCAACAAGTGTCAGGCATCTAGCTCATTACTTCTGACAGTTACCTGATACCACTGTGCGTTTACCTCCTGCTGAGCTTATAACTTGGCTGCCTCTAATCCATCAGTACCACATCAGGACCTGTAGCTTGAACTCCAGCTTGTACTTAGTTTTATAGGCATACCTTTTTGTCATCTTTTCTTCCTCCTTCCTTCCTCTTCTGCTTCTTACCACTGGAGTAGGAGACAATGGTGGTGGTATTTACTAACCTCAAATACCAATGCTACCCCATTTATTAGCTATCTTTTCCATCCAGCAGGAGAGCCTTTTTCTGATTTGGAGTACAACCTAGTTTTTCATTTCTGTCCACATAAAATATAAAACGTAATTTATATGCCATTTTGACTTGTGTGGGGGCCTTCCTCCTGTGAGTAATCCCAGGACCAGGTAGAGCTCTACCAGGTTGGCTTGTGTGGCTTTAGCTGGAGACAAGACTGGCTTACAATTGAAGACAGCATAAACTTGTCCCTCTCCTTGGATGTAGCAGAGGTACCTGGTGGCCTGGTTTTCACTGCCCATCTCCAGAATAGACTCTTGATGTATTCTGGGTCTGTACCACAGATTCGTGTTTTACTGAATAAATAAGCAAATTTTTATAACTTTTCATTGTAAAATATAGTATTTTTGCTATATTTTCATATATTTCATGTATTTTCATATATTTCATAGAGGAAGAAATAAAGAAGTTCAGTAACATTTTAAAGGCGACAACAAATAGAGGCCTGAGATGATGATTCTTTGCTCAGGCTTCCTAATACTGCTGCAAAATTGATTCCGGCTGGGGCCTGTTTCCCCAGATTCCCCAACAGCAAGTTGTGATGGTGTAACTGAGTGTGGGCCAACAGTGTGCACACAGAGTGGTATAGTTAATTGCAGATCAACCCTGAGACAGACTGCTTTGGTTCTGCTTCTTTTTCCCCATAAGCTGGAAACTGTGTTTCCATACAGATAAGGGATAATGCCTGCGGGGTGGCAGAGCAATCGTGGATGGAATAATGTTTCCAAGTGACCGGGAATAAAGCTATCTTGCCAATTGCTTTGGTTGGGTTAATCAGAAAGTGAAGCCATAATGCTGTGGCGTTTCTATTAGTTTCTAACGTACTCTAAGAGTCCCCAAGTGATGCATACATACGGTGCATGTAATTCAAATTTGTTTGAGATACAGTTGACAATAACTGTTTCTTCCCATGTGACTATTTTCAACCTGAGGTGGGCTCAGTTCTTAGGCAGAACTTGGTTTAGAGACAGTGGGAAATAAGTACAACTTATAATCTTGGGGATTTCTTCAGAGATGCACACACTATATAAGTAAGTTTGTGTGTGTATGTATGTATGAATGTATGTATGTATGTATGTATGTATGTATGTGTGTGTGTATGTATTGCCTGGGAGGAAGGGTACATTTCATTTTAGTTTGTAAACTATCCTCCAGGGAAGTCAGGGCAGGAATTCAAGGCAGGAACTGGTGCAGAGGCCATTGGAGGAGCACTGCTTCCTGGCTTGCTCTTCAAGGCTTGTTCAACCTGCTTATTGAATCTGGGACCACCAGCCCATTGGTGGCCCTGCCTACCGTGAGGTGGATCCTCCCACATCATTAAATGCTACAGGCCAATTTACTAGGAACATTTTCTTGTTTGAGGTTCCCTCTTCTAAAATGACTCCAGCTTATGTCAAGGTGACATAAAAGTAGCCAGCACAAGGAGTAATTGATTTTCCCACCAAGATTGGCAAAGAACAGCCTGTGTGGGTACATAATGTGTAGTTGAATCAGATTGCCTGTGTGAATCCCCAGGGTGGGCTATGTATGCATGAATATCTGAGGCTGAAGCCTAAACTACAGTGGAAACCCCAGCAACTAGAAATTCAGGGCAATGCTTTTATAATCTCATTTATCTTCTTTGTTTTGGGACAGCACAGAGAAAATATTTTCATAAGTTGCATGGCAGCTACATGTCTGCTTGTCCCTCTGCCTCCTAGGTCCCCAGCCTTCCTTTGATGATGGGCTGGACCTACTTATTCTCATAGTAAAGTGTGCAAGCAAGGCTGTCAGTTTCAGTGGGAGTCATTGAAGGCAGTTGGCTTTCAGTTTTCTTGTGCTCTTGACCACGCAAGAAATCAGATTATCCAGAGGAGTTCATATGGCATGGAGTCCCAGGCCAAATGGGACTTGTGATAGTCCCCGATGAAACTCCAGCTAACTGCCAGCACCAACGACCAGCATCTGAATACCTTACATAGCGTTCACGTATAACTTTACATAACAGTTTCCAGGCATAACCTTAAGACAGAGCCAAGTAAAAACTGCCCGTGAGCCTTTCTCAAATTGAACGATGGAATTGACTGTTACAGCACAGTTGTTTTCCTAAGATTTATACCACGAACTTCACACATTAGTAACCAGAATGCATTGTTCATACATTCTTTGTCTTCCACTTTCCACCTCGTGTTGGAGTTTCTCTATCAATAAACATCTAAGTCCTAGATTTACACATACTATCTTAGCTCATCTTCATGTCACCCTTAAGAAGCAGGTAGTCCTCAGTTACAGCTGAGGAACCATAGGTGTGACAGCACAGAGCCACACTGCTCTCAGTCACTGTTCTCTGCTGAGAAATGAGAGTCCCTTGGAATCACAGAACTTTAGATTATGGCCAGACATTGGATCTGATTTAAGTCACTACCCACCATTTCATCTTTTAGCTTTGAGTTTTGGTTACATGTAAAAATCTGTGTACTCTGGATGGTACAATGTAACTTGTCTATGGAACACGTGAGTATCTGACTGCAGGAAGAAACATTTCTTCAAATGTTCATGTGTTTGTTAACCACTATTCTGAAAGCTGTTTGCAACCAGTAAGGAGGTGTGTTTGTATTTTTTTTTATTTATTTGTGTGTGTGTGTGTGTGTGTGTGAATGTGTTTTGCCTGATTGTAATTGTGTTGTGCATTATGTATGTCTGTTGTCCGTAGAAGTCAGAAGAGGATGTCATGTCACCTAGAACTGGATTACAGATAGTTGTGAGCCACCATATAGGTGCTGGGATCCAAACCTGGGTCCTCTACACGAGCAACAAGTGTTTTTTAACTGCTGAGCCATCTCTATACCCCAATTTGTTTTAGTATTATTTTCTGAGTAAACACAGTAGTTTTTTTGGAGGAGCTAAAGAATATTCATTTAGCATATCCCTATATTTAATAAACCTGTTTGGATAATTAAAACTGTACTGAAATCACCCAAATTGTGTTTCCTAAATCTATAATTTTGATTATGTTTGGAGAGATGGCTCAGTGGTTAAGAGCACTGGTTGCTCTTCCATAGGACCCAGGTTCAATTTCCAGCACCCACATGCTGGCTCACAGCCATCTGTACCTCAAGTCTTAGGGGAGTCAGTGCCCTTTTTGCCTCAGCAGGCACTGAATACATGTGGTGAAGGCTAACGTTCAGGCAAAACACCTGAATGTATTTTAAAATTCGAAGTTCTGAATTTCTCATTATTATATCACTTATGTTTTTTATTAAAACCACACCTGGCATTCCAGTCTCAATAGCATTACACTTAGAGTCACGTGTCTCGGGTGTGTCAGATGGCTTCAGTTTCCCTTTCTCAAACACGGCGTCTGCAAAGGTGGAAGGTCAAGATTCTAAGAGAAGGATTTCAGAGCTCCTGGGGTATTTAATATTGTGTACTGCATGGGAATGAAAATACTAAGCTGACAGTAAACTGAGCGAATGGAAACTTTTAACATTGGAGTTTGGACTGACTTGTTCCGAGATGTCTTTCATATTTCCTTCTTTAAGCAAGTGAAATTGGGACAATTTATAAATATATTTTCCTTCATCTTGAAACTTGGGGGTGGGATTCCTGGATATACTTACATGTATGTAATGTGAAAATTCAGCAACAGTGTTAAAACTTAGTAAGATGCTACATTTGATTTATATAGATGAACTCATTTAGTCTCTAAAGAGTTCTGTGAACACGGTTCCAGATGTTTACGCTACAGACAGAACACTTGACACTAACAGTTACAAAGGGGTTTGTTTGGGTTATATTGTTCTTTTAAGCTGAGATCTTTTTAGAGTACTCAGGTTTCTTAAGACTTTGTGATAGTTGCATCTATGAGTTATTATAAATTAAAAATGTTTATTTATTGAAAAGTAATAAAATCAGGGCTGGAACGTAGTTCAGTTGCTACAGTGCTTGCCTATCATGCAAGAAGTTTGATCTAGGCACTGCATAAACTGAGTATGGCTTCCTATATCTGTGGTCCAAGCACTCCAGAGGTAGAAGGAGGAGGATTAGGAGTTCAAGGCCAGCCTCTATTATATAGCAAATTCACAGCCAGCCTAGGATACATGAAACTTTGTCTCAATAAAATAAAAGCAATGAAATTGTTATTTGTTAACATTAATATTTTTTTCATAAAAAATAGCACCCGAAGCTATGGTGAGATGAGCAAGTTTAAATTGCCTTAATCTGTTTTGTGGTGCTATAGCCACGCCACAGATCAATTTGTAAAAAAAAAGAAATTTATCTCAGAGCTCTGGAGGCTGAATTCAGTATTAAGGTGCTAGCAATCTGGCAAAGGCCTTTCATGGTATAAATGAAAGATCAAGAGAAAGTCAAGCCTGCTTTAATAAGCTCACTCTTGCAACAGGAAACCCACTGTGACAGCAGTATTAATCAGTTCATAAGGGCAGAACCTCTTAAAGGTCCTGTCTCAACACTGTTGCACTGGGGACTCAAAATATGAATTTTGGAGGACACATTCAGACAGCACATAGCATTTCATGATGAGATCTGCCCCAAGTTCAGGTATTCACAATGTACAGTTATTCTACCCAAGTAGCTCCCAAAGACTTATCCAACCGTTCTTGTGGGCTGGCGTCTCTCTCATGATGCAGCTCTCCTAGACTTCGTTGCTGTGCAGATTGTGGTCTCTAAGGCTGCCTGACTCCCAAGGGTACCAGACAGTCACCTCAGGGAATTTTCTTTATTTGCTTTGCTCTTAAGGATCCCTGGACATTGTCCTAATGAGTCCTCTCTGCTGCTGATTTGATGTCTGCCTGGAGCTATCTGTCATTTGAAATCTAGGTGAAAGTTACCATGGCTTTCACAGCACTTGCTTTCTACATGTTTGTGAAATTAGAATCACATGCATGTCACCAGTTTATCTCATATCTTCCAGAGCAGAGGGTCAAGCTATACTCTTGAGCTTGAGATTGCTTGAGACAAGATTTGGTGACAAAGAAGCACTCAGTTTGAATCTCAAGAAGCAGAGGCCGTTGGTGGTGTAAGGCAACAAATGGCGCTATTCCACAGACACGTCTCTGGAAATTTGACCGACTTTGCCTCAAAGATTTCTGGAAAATGCCTTTGGGGTCACTCTCCTATTGTTTTGTTGAAAGGAACCTGTTTTCTATTTACACCAGTCTCCAGCAAGTAGATGGTTGACCACAAACTTGATTCTCTTACTTGAACATAATGTTTTATTCTTAGCGTGGTTAAGGAGAGGGTCTTCCAAGTCTTCCATGACGCCTCTCTTTTGATTGTAATCCCCACCCTAAAGTTGCTCCTCTTGTCGCTCGTCTAATTGTAAACAACCACAAGAAGCCACACGCCATCTTAGGCTCTTTCCTGCTTAGTTAATTCTAACTCCTTCCTCTTGAATTCCATTTTCTCTGAAGACTTAGAACACGGACACAATTCCATCGGTTCTTTGTTAGTTTTAAGGGTGGACTTGAGTTTCTAATACCCTTTTCTTCATTTCCTTTTGACTCCCTCTTTACAAAGTCCTTATCATCTGTGTTTCTATTTGTAGTCTGACTAAACCAGTTTCTTTCACCATTTGTCTTCTGAACTTTCCCCAAATTTTCACTCAATGCTCCACTCATTGAAACACAGGATTCTTCAAGCCTGTCCTTCCAGCCTCTGCCCATTATTCCATTCCAAGTAATTTTCAACATTTCTAGGTATTTGGTATAGTCTGGGTTCCTCATTTCAGTAACTTTTTTTTTTCTCAATCTGTTTTCTATTGCTGTAGCAGAGTCATGCAGACTGTATAGTTTATATAGAAATATATTTCTCATAGCTCTGAAGGCTCAGAAGTTCAACGTCAAGTGTCACTGAATATTCTTACTGTGACATCACATGCTGGTAGAGGGCAAGGAAGAAGCAAGAAGAGAGTGTGGCTCATATCTGTGATCCTGTCACTCAGGGGTTTGAAGCAGGAAGACTTCCATGAGCTGGAGGCCAGCCAGGCTGCATAATACATTATACACCCTGAGCTAATGTGTACAATCCTGTCAAAAAAAAAAAAAAACCAACCAAGCACAATGGGCGAGGAGGAGGAAGGAAGAGGGAGGAGGTAGAAGAGGAAGAAAGAAAAGAAAAACAAAGGTCAAGACAACAAGGGCTGACCTCACAGGTAACTGACAAAACATGGAAGCAATATTAGTCCATTCATAAGAACAAATCCTTGGCTGAGGAGATGGCTCAGTTCAGTAAGAGCTTACTTTGCAAGCCACAGGACCTAAGTTCAGATCCCCAAAACTCAAGTGAAAGCCAGGTGCACTAGCATGCACATCTGTAATCCCTCTGCTCCTATGGGAAGATCGGAGGTAGAGACAGGAAATTCCCCTGAAGTGTGCAGGCCAAATAGCTTGGAGTGTATAGTACAGAACAACCAAAGACCCTTTCTCTAAACAAGGTGGAACACAAGGCTGACACCTGAGGTTGCCCTTTAACTTCCACATGTATACAATGGCTCATGTGTTCCCCATGAAACAACAGTAACACACACACAGACACAGACACAAGGCAGAGCCTTTATCACCTAATCTCCCATAAAAGAAGTGCAACTTCTTGTCACTGTTGTACCCGGCATCAGGGTTTTAGTATATGTTCCTGGGAGAGGATACCCAGCATGCCCTTTTTCTTCTCAAATCTCATTAAATGTGTAGCTTGAAAGAATCAGCTACTGTATCTTCCAAATATACATCATGAATACAAAGTGCATATGTAAACCATACATAGACCCTGGAGATTCGTCTATTCTCTAATGGAGAAACATGGATAAAGGAGTAAGCCACATCTCGGTCTTATTACCAAATTACCTTTGGCTTTGCAAATGCTTTGCAAGCATTTCAGTGACATCCTGGCGTTCCTGGATTGTACTTTGAAGAGCTACCACACTGTGTTGTTCTTCAGGACACGTGGAACATGATCTGGGTGATTAGTAGATGCTCCTGGAGAAACACTGCTTGCTGTAAGCCTAGGCCTCTGTAAGAGTGAGTAGCAGTGGCTATGCACCCAGAGCCTGGGCCGCCCACCCGCTTCTGCCTCTGGCTGTTCTTGGCCTTTTCTCCTACTCCTCACCTTTCTTATAGGACTTGCCACTAGTCCTTTGCTAACCACTTTTACATCCCGAAATCTACTCCACAAGATTCTCAGTGAGTGCTAAGACACAGAGGGTGCCTGATCAAGGTTGGTTTTTCCTTCACATTAGCTACTGATAGGCAAGACCACGCCCAGCCAGGAGGGAAGAGAAAGACTCAACAGGGACAGATTTCCAACTCGTATTTAAAAGCCTTTGAATTGGTTTACAGATCCATACGCCTGGGTTTCCAGAAACTTTATTTTAGACATCCCCAGGGCCTGGAGAACCAACTGTCAATCAGTGCATTAATTTTTCTAGAAAAGAATGTATTCCCCTGACTACAAAGCTTTGGTATTGCCTCCTGTCTATCACGGTGCACATTCCATTTTGTTGTTCAGAGCTGTGGAAATTTAGACTGTAGATAGGATATGATGCCTTCTTCATGATGCACCAGTATAAAATGAGGGATTTTGAGCATGCTATTTCCTTTCATTCTCTCAACTCCATGAGTAAAAAAACCCTTATGTCTAAGGATCTAGAAACACCTTGACCTAGTATTGCATTTCGGTCATCTCTACCGGATCCTAGGACTGGAATAGCAGACTGTACGTTTTTGCCTGTGGATATTGCCAGTGTTGCTGAGACTATAAATGTTAGTGGCAAGGACTTAGATACTTGGTGATTCTAGTTGCATCAACATATGCATTAATGAAGGTATTAACACTTTATATTTAGCTTATTGAAAATATCCCTGGCAGAGACCATGGTACTCTGAAGAATCAAGATAACATGAACGCACACAATAAGATCTATTACTCATTACATTCCAAGTCATAGAGACCAAAGAGGTGACAGCAGCCAGTAAAAACCTAAACACGTTGCTCATAATCTCTAATGCACAATTTTTTTCACAGAATAATCAACACTGGAGTTGTTTGAAGATTAAAAATCCTGGTTCCAAATGAATGTTGGACAAAAATAAAAGATTATAGGACTCTAAGTAACACTTCTGACAACTTTATCAGAATTTGAAACGACACAAGTGTTAGAGCGATGTTTGGAGTCTTGAAAAACTTTTAATTATTGGTTTCCGTGAGATTTAATAAATCTCTATAGTTTCAAAGTTCAAATCATTTAAAATTTTTACCTAAAATATTTTCTAGCTTCTGGAGGAAATACACTACATCTGTGCGGGCATCTGTACATGTCATGGCTATTAAGAGGGAATTTACCTTTGCACCCAGCTTAAATTACATCTATTTTAATTACAGTAGACCTGAGCTTGCCACTGTCACAACCTCAGCAGTACGGCATTTCAAATACCTCTGCTATGTCAAAAAGTAGGACAAAGCTGTTTGTTAAAGGGTAGAGGAATCGAGAGACACAGACTCTTACACTATGTGAATGTTCAGGGGAAGGAGTTGTGACTGCAGTGGAGAGTTGGTAGGATCTGGTTTTCCTCTTTATTCTCCTCCCTTCTACACCTTCCTGTCTCTGGGTCTCTTTGTTTCTCTTTATTTTGTCCTTTAAACATTGACATTTCACTCTGTCCATACACCAGACTACTGCTGCCTTATTGCCTTATTGTTCATTACATAGAACATCTTTAGGAAAAAAAAATCAGAACAATTAGTGGGATCCATGGCTTCTCCCTGGATCCCTGGTAACAGGTGTGGCATCCATAGTAGATTGTCTTGCTCAGAGCCATTAGATGTGTGGCCCTATCTCCCTTGTGGACCACAGGAACACTCTCCTCTCCCTCTTAGGAGTGCTGACCTTGGCAGTGCCCAGTTAAGTCCCCCAACCTTGCAGAAGGAAACATACTTCTCAAGACCACACCCCAGTCTGCAGTAGGGTAGGGTAGCCTACACTCCATGTCTGGCCTCCTTCCTTGACTAGAACAAATCTGGCAGCAATCCATGGCATTTCCAAAGGCCTCTGTTAGCTGAATCCCAGGTAATTTTCTCCTTCTGTGGACTTCTTTGTCTTTTATTCTCATATAATAATTGATTCTGGCGACATTTAACAGTAAAAATCCTTCACAGAAAATTCTGGGGTCTGGAGTGAGGCCATGGAAGGGAAACTCTAATTCGAGGCTGAGTCCTCAGCTGCCCAGCATGGCCAGCAAGGATGCTCTAGCTGTGTGGTTGGAATACTGATGGCTTCAGCTGCTGCAGCCATGCAATTACTGCAGCTTTCACTGTGATGAGATGTGAAGGCAATGTACTAGCTGTGTCCAGAGTCCTTGAGAGGTCCAGGGCCAGTGGTAATTGTTAGTGCAGGGCAGTTGGATAGCAGCCGCTTAGTGCTAGAAAATGAATTAGAGAAAGGTGAGGAAGGTTGCAGTGATTGATCACCAATTTCAGGCTAAGTGTGAAGGCTAGAAGGTATACAGTGGTTTATAAAGAGACTTCCATTGCTTACAGCCAGAAGCAGAAACCAGCCAGGCTCACACCTCGAACTTAACTCTATGACTAGCAGAGCTCCAGAGAAGGCAACATTTCTAACGCCAGCAAATCTGCTCCATTGGGGTCAGAGACCTGGCTTGATTCTGAGACAAGCCTAGAATTTCTAGATGAACTCAATGCCCTGGGCTCATTCTCTAATTCAGAGCTTCTTTTGCTCACTCAACTGAAGATAAATTGGAAGGCTTTGCCTTTACAGCATGTTCCCAGCTCTGGATTGGTCCTGACCCCAAACACTACACCAATAACTAGGATCAGCAGTGGGGGCCTCCAAGCCAAATCCAGCCTGTAGTCTGTCTGGGGTAAGATGGCATTGGATTCCACCATGCTATTCAGTGCCACATTGCTCCTGGGTGCTTTCATGCTGCATTGGAAGAGATGGACAGGCTCAACAAGGGGGAAAACAGTTCTTTTGGGATAATTTTAGTGGCTGCAGAAGCAGAAATGCTGGTTCTGATAAGGAAGAAAAAATTAATATATGCCAAAGACTATGTAAGACCTAACAGAAGTCTACATTCTGAAGAGCCTGGATTAAGTTGGATGGCTTATGGCATTAGACAAGGTTTATCTGTGTTGAGCTGTCCTGGGATACAAGACTTAGTGCTCTTGGTTTACTTGTGGATTCTCTTGACTGACTCTTCCTTTGTTGCAACGTGATTGCCAAACTCAGTAAGGCAGATATGTGAGGAGTGTATTAGCAGACAATAGCAAAAGAAGTCAAAGAGCGGAAAGAGGCAGACAAGCTGTCTAGAACGCATATGCTCTGTAAGGAAAGAAAACTCACACGGTTACTGGTTAGATGACAAGCCACTTGCCAAAGCTAAAAGGCACAAACTGGTGAGGTGAAGCCTAGACCACTGAGACGTTTAATGGTGACTGTTCTCCACAGGACAGTGATGGTGCCATCGATAATGTTGTGATGGAACTGGTCTCTCTAACAGCAATGGGAATAATAAGGTTCCAGGATGATGGAAGCCACTTGACTTAGGTAGTAGAAGAAGGGAGCTTGCAGTCGTTTGAATGAATGCCAAGGTGAAGACAGAAGAAAGCTTCTGTCTGGAGAAGGCTACTGACACTTACATCAGACCTTCCTCATCTGTAGCAGGTTTCTGAAAACATTTCATATATGTGTATGTGTATGTGTATGTGTATGTATATGATGTATATGTATGAAAAGCTTCACTTATAGAGCACAATAAGAGGTTAGCAACCAATAATAAAATAGACTAATTATAAATATTGTAGTAAAAGTTATATAAATTCTCTTTCACGTTGTATTACACCCATTCTTCTTGTCCTGATAGGAGATGAAACTGTCAGTGCCTGTGTTGGGGAATTTGTTTCGTTGTTTGAAACATTATTGTAATGACATTCTGGACTTATTTTGAATAGCTGTAGCATGATTTGTTGACATTTAGACTGTTTTAAGTTTCTTGCTATTAAAAATTCAGTCTGGCCATGGTGGGTGGTGCAATGTGGGGTTAATGACACAGCCCTGTGATATAACAATGGAAGACTGTGTCAGGCACGCTTGAACAGAAGCACTGCCATACCACAACAGAGAATTTCACAACCAGGATGACCTCTGAGTAAAAGTAAATCCTTCCCTAAGTTGCTTCCTATCAGGCATCTGATCACGGTAATGAGAAAGGCAACAAGTATCCGCCCACACTATACTGAAAAGCCATGACTAATATCCAGACCTGTGTCAGTCCTTTGATGCAAGACCTGGCCATGATCCTTGGTTAAAATGAAGATTGTAAAGAGTAGTTAATCCTCTTCTCAGTAGGTTCTTTTACTCTACAGATTTACCTGGTGAACATTTGCTCCATTTCTGGTGATGTTATATCCTTAAAATTTTATCCATAGGAGTTGGCCGAATACCCTTGTTAGCACTGTGGTTTGTAAGGTGAACTTTCTTTGTACAGGAGGTCAAATGGAAGCCTCTGGAATTTTCCTGCCATGACCAAGAGAATACACTAAAACTCAGGATATCACACACAGGGAGAACAGCAGAGATTCCAAACATATCCAGCCGTGAACGAGGGGAGGTCCTCACAGAATCCTCACCAACCCGTTATTTAGCACCCTTCAAAATTATAGGACGTAGACAGATCTGGGGGGAGTTAGGGAAGAGAGAACCATAGTCAGAATATGTTGTATGAAAAAATTTTATTTTCAATAAAAAATAGAGATCTATAAGGACTGAATAACAAGCTATAAAATCCAATTAAGCTGGGCCACCATAAGAATCAACTAATTGCCTATTATATCTACTGCTGTTACTGAATGTTCAACCTTATAAGCAACAGAAACCAACACTGGGCTTCCAATAAACACTGTTTCTTCAGAAGAGTAACCAGTCACATTTAGAGACTTGATTACTTGGTTCCTTTGCAATCTGGATAGGGTAATAATTTGTCTTGATTGGACTTGGCACATACTTCATAAATGGCTTTATCCTTTTGGCTTATGGCTATTCGAGCAGTACCTGTACCTGACAGTTTACAGCTTTCCCTATAGACTGACACAGGTCCTTTATAATGTCTCACTTTAGAGCAAAGGACGAACAATGGGTGCTGGACTGTGGGGTCCACTACCCTTATCACACCAGCCTTCCCAGAAGCAGCTAACTCTTTTACAAAGCACGGTAAGGTTGCCGGCCTAGAGATGAGACCTTGTGAAGATGGGGTCACGTTGAATCAAGGCCCACTATGTACTACTATGTCTTCACTAGATGGATTGCTATGCTATAAAACAAGGTTTGGAATTAGACCTGGATCCTTTCCTGCTATTTGAAATGACCTCTTTAGTGAATTTGTGTTTCTTTGTTCTTATGTAGTTAGTCTCTGTGCCGGATAATTTTATGTCAATTTGACCCAGGTTGGAGTCATGTGAGAGGAGGGAACCTGAGTTGAGCAAATGCATCCATGAGACCCAGCTGTAAGGCTTACTTAGATGGAGAAGCGCCCAGCTCATTGTGGGTGGTGCCATCCCTGGGCCAGTGGTCCTGGGTTCTGTGAGACAGCAGGCTGAACAAGCCAGTAAGCAGCGTTCCTCCATGACCTCTGCATCAGCTCCTGCTCCAGGTTCCTGCCTTGTGTGAGTTCCTGTCCTGACTTCCTTCTGATGATGAACAGTGATGTGGAAGTGTAAGCCAATTAATCCTTCTCCTCTCCAAGTTGCTTTTGTCATGGTGTTTCACTGAAGCAATAGAAACATTGACTAAGATAGTCTTTAATGTCCTCATCACCAGAGGGAATGGTTTCACTAATAATAATAATAATAAACATCAACAATCTAATTAAACTTTAAGCTGCAGTTACCACCCAACTGTAGCTACATATAGGTGGTCACAGGTAGGCTCTTAGTGTTTCTGTGGCGGTTCTGATGGTAAATAAGTAAGTACCAAAACCATGACGTGAATTTGGCCGTTCATCGTGGCCATGAATCATCGTGGTGATGATCAGATTCTTTATGGAGCAGAGTCTGAGTTACCAAACCCACACTTATAAGCAGAGGTACTTAAATGTGTAAGGAATCTAGAAGAGATAGTAGAACGAGAAAGAGGAATTTGCCAGCTATGGTGGTAGCCCCTGTGTTTTAGCACAGTAATTGTCCTCTTGTAAGTACCCACAGCAAAAGAGAACATTTAGAGCCAAGTATTTAATGTTATATGAGATGAACTTGTGGTCTAAAGGGAATAGCTATGGAAGACTCAGTGGAGCAACGTACTTATTTCCCAAGCCATCAGAGGAGCTGGATCCTAGCTGGGCTTGTGGGAAAAGGCTGATAATTCCAGTTTACTGGAGAGGCTACAGCATGAGAACTGCAGTTTTTTGTTTTGTTTTTTTTTTTTTTTGGTTTTTAGAGACAGGGTTTCTCTGTATAGCCCTGGCTGTCCTGGAACTCACTCTGTAGACCAGGCTGGCCTTGAACTCAGAAATCTGCCTGCCTCTGCCTCCCAAGTGCTGGGATTAAAGGCATGCACCACCAATGCCTGGCGAGAACTGCAGTTGTAATGTTTGCCCGAGACACAAAGAGAATCCAAGGCTTATCTAGGCAACTAAATGAGAATCTGTCTCAAAGAAAAAGTTTTTTTTTTTTTTAATATAGTTATAAAAAGCACGGGGGATATAATAGCTCAGTGGTAATGCAGTTGCTAAAAGGCATGTGGTCCTAAATTCAATCTCCAGTACCCAAAATGAAAGAGAAAATGTGGAGGAGCAGTGGGAGGAAGAGGAGGAGCAGTGGGAGGAGGGTGGAGGTGGCTACCTGACTGACTTTTGCAGATGACTCATCACCATGTGTACTCAGGAATGGCCTCTGCTGAGTGGGAGCTACCTCATCCATGGTCACAGCTGATCATTTCTGATGACATGTTTATGTGTCGCCATTAGAAATCCTGAAGGACCACTTCCACCCTGTCTCCCTGTGGAGTTTTCTCATCTTCCAGGAAAAGCATCATGGTTCAACTGCTGCCTGTACCCTGCCATTGCAGGTGATGTTCCCTAGCGCTCTTCCTAAAGCTCCTGCAAATGACCTTGCCTGTTAGAGGCCAGTTCCCCTGGGCCTGACCTAAGAGTGTGCCCTGCTTTAAACATTCCATACATGCCCTTTCCCCCAATTTTTCACAACTCGACTTAAAAAGAAATCATTTGCTAGCACGTAATTGCTCCATAGCAAACTGAAAATGAAAGCATGTAGTCACCTAATTTAGCTCAAAATATTTTACTGACGGCAAAGGGCTTTGTTTCTGTGGGAAGGCTTTGTCACAGAGCATCGTTCCTGCTATGAGCTTTTGGTGCTAAATTATTTAGTTTTTAATAAAGTCCTAATCCATTGTTTAGATAGATGTTTCTGAAATATGTTTTAAAATGTAGCCTGTCTTTTAAAATTAGATCTCCATCTGTCGCCGCGCGGAATGTGTAGGAGCACATGGTGAATGGACTTATTTTTAACCCTTGGAAGCTATTAGCTTGTTTAACTGCATTCTTGAAGCAGAAGTGCCTCCGTGGGTCCCGTTTATCCCGTCACTCGAAACTATATCCGCTTCCTTCTGTGATCCACAGTGGCATATTTTGAAAGCTCGAAATCATCATCTTAGCCTTTAAACAGGACCCAGACGTTGATCTGCATAATTTGTGTGCTCATTCCCTCGTCAGATTTCTTTTTCTTTGCAACATGGGCGACGTGTTCACTGAGCGTAACACGAACCTTTTAAGTTACTAAATTTCTATCTTCGATTGAGGAATTTTGATGTTCCTATTTAAATTGGTGTTAGGCACCAAAAGAATGTAGATTGTGTTTAATCTTTTAATTAATCATCAATTTTAAAACGAATCAGATAATGCTTAGACTGGTTCTACTCAAATATAGATAAGGTATCAGCACACAGCATATGGAGAAGGGGTTTCTAATAGGCATTCTTTCATTTATTTATTCCATCCTTTAAAGTTTTTCCCACAAGTAGAATTTCATTTCTATATAATTTAACATTCCTTTTTTGAGAAAGGGTTTCTCTGTGTAGCACTGGCTATCTTGGAACTTGCTCTGTAGACCAGGTTGGCCTTGAACTCACAGTTGTTCACTCACCTGCCTTTGCCTCCCGAGTGCTGGGATTGAAGGCATGTGCCACCACGCCTAGTGATTTAATATCCTTTTAAATATCATTCTTGATGTTACTTGTTTTAATTGTAAATTCCAAACATAAAAGAGTAGAGAAAATAATTCTTTCTGTCCTATCGCTCGCCTTAAACCATAACCAACGTTTTGCAGCTTTCTGCATCTACTCATTTCTGCCACATTTCTCTTCTACCACATAGACACACACAGACACAGACATACAGACACATGGGCACACAGTCTCAGGGACACATAGACACACAGTCTTTCTTCCTGGAGCATTTGAAGCCAATACCAAATGTCATGGACGTTTCTTCACTCATTGCATGAGATTAAGCAGCAAGATACATACATACATATTTATGTTTATATGTATTATATATTACATATTACATATTGCATAATACACACACACACACACACACACACACACACATATATATATATATATATAATTACCTAGATATTATCAAATAATAATGTCTAAAATATTGCAATATTGCTTCGAATGTGTCCAACTTTCTCAAAGTTCTTTATAGTGAGCCTAATCAAATGCTAAACAATGAAAACCACAAATGGCATATTTATCATATATCCTAATGGCAATGTCTCTTCTCTCTTCAAATGTTTCTATGGTTTTTGAGTTTGTTGAAGAAACCAGCTTATGCATTCTTTACGTCCTGTGTTCCACACGTTTGTGACACTTTTCTACTTGCTTCTCTGTTTGTATTTCTCACAAAGAACACTAGCAACAACAACAACAACAAGAAACAACCACCTCCCCCCTTGTAATTTTATCTGAGCCTTACAGTGATTAAGGTTCAAGTGCTTTTAGTCACACATTTCCCATGCTGTGCACTTCCTGTGGATTCCACCATGATCCCATAAAGTCTATTTTCCCAACATTGGATACTACAGATAATCAAATAGGTAGGGCCCAATACTCTGCCCTTTACAGCTATCTTATGAACACTCACTGACAAGGTTGCTTCCACTCAGTGTTTCATTAGGGATTGAACCCATACTTTGTTTTTAATTGGGCCCCTGCTTCTAAATGAGTTATCCACACTTCTTCTACAATAAAAACTTCAATAGTTATTTGGTTCTATTGAGATTCAGTTAATGCAAGAAGAGAAAGCCAAATTCTAGATTTTAGATACCTAGCTGTTTTCACAGTAATGAGCTGATTTTCTTATAAGTAAGTCTTTTTAAGTACCATTGTGGGTGCATTGATGTTTTAATTGAAATTTTAAGAGTGTGATTATCATTTTCTAAGACGGTCATACTGTGTGATTTTGCTAGTGGGAGCCCTTTCAAGTTATCTCTATCTATCTATCTATCTATCTATCTATCTATCTATCTATCTACCTCTCTTCTCTAATTTTTGACAGATTTCTTTCTGACTTTGACATTGTAGAACACTAAAGATCATTTTATACATTTGGGATTCTGTATAGATCCCCCAAAGATGATTTCCTGGTCAAAAGCAATCCATATTTTAAAATAGTTGGACATAGTGGAAAGTGAGCATTGAGGTCAGTAGATTAACCGAGTGCCAATCCTATCGCTGACCAGTTCTGTGGGACCAGAAAAGGCTTAACCCACACTAGCATATCAACACCTTCCACAAGGACAAAGCAAAGGTACAGTAAAATAGGAGATTGTTTTACGCTGGCATTAAATGGAAAAAAAAAACATAGTTTGTAGTCATGTCAAACACGCAGAGACCTTTGTGATTAAGGATGCTGAAATGCTAATGGTGACATCATTGGGGGGGAGGGGCGACTGCAAACCGTGCTTCTCTTCCACAGGCCTCAGTTTGTACATTTATCACATAGCCTAGGATGCAAAGGAGATAACTTCATTAGAAGGAAAAGAAGCCTCTCGCGCAAAACCTAGAAGGATGATCACAGCGCACTTGAGAAATGATTCATCACATCCTCCCTCTTTTTCGTATCTCTCACGGTCAATTTAATTCACTTATTCCTGAACAGAATTTAATATAGATCACAGAATAAAGAAAATATTGATGTAGCCACACTCTGCCATCTGCTTCCTCTCTCTGTGCCATGTCATATTGATTTCAATAGACCAGGTCAGAGCTGAGTGTTTCCCGCTTTCAAGGCTGATCCCGAAGGCCGCACACTCTTCCGCCTCCTCCATCCCCGGGGGAGCCTGTCTATGGTCCTGGATGACAGCTGCAGGCAGAGCAGTAAAAACAGGAAGTGAAATAAAATCTCTGTCTGACATGCTTATAAATCAATATTCCCACAGGACAGAATTGTTAATGTTGGGAACTCATCGTAAGAGTCTCATTGATCAGAGAGCTAAGTTAATTGATTCTTTATTCAGGTAAAATTCAGGGCAACTTGTCAAAGATGAATTTATCTAGTAACCCCTAAAAATATGAAGTCATCTCAAAGATCTTTTGTGGACCCAGTAGGGAGAGATTTCTAAATAAAGACTCAATATGATTTTAAGGATTCTTGTTTTAATCTGAGTTGAGAGTTATAATGATCGGTATAATTCGATAGACATCTGACGTTATAAGCAAGGGAGGAAATCACAACGTTTCTTTTTTTCTATGGGAATATATCTTAGTTCAAATGGCAATCTTTGAATTTTGCCTTGCGATGATGTCAGCTGAGCAAGCCTAGGGTTGTGAAATCGGACTACAGTGTATTACTTCTGAACAATGAACTGCCTTTGGCAGGTTTTCAGGTGACTGCTAGGGAAGAAACACGTAAAAGAACCTATCCTGGCAGAACAAATTCCAGAGCTGTTCTCTCTCTCTTCTCTCTCTCTCTCTTCTCTCTCTCTCTCTCTCTCTCTCTCTCTCTCTTCTCTCTCTCTCTCTCTTTCTAAAAAAAAATTGGTTATTTTCTTTAATTACATTTCAAATGTTGTTCCCCTTCCGGGTTTCCCCTTCGCAAATCCCCCCATCTCATCCCCCCTCCCCTTTGCTTCTATGAAGGTGCTTTTCCCCACCCCCCATTCCCAACTCACGGCTCTAGCATCTCCTTATGCTGGGGTATCAAACCTCCTTTGGTGTTCTTTTTCATTGTGATCTTTCTGGTGCTTTGGATGCTGTCCTGTAGGTGGACCAAACCCAGCAACCAGACTGTTGTTTAGACTTAAGTCTGGCTTTCTCCTTATGGAGCATTTGTTTATGGATTTTGTGCTACATTGACTATCAGAATATGTCTATGATAGAGACAGTTGTGCTGACTCACAGTGACCTAGCTAGCTAGCAGGGCTACATATACAGGTGCTACCAAATAAGAGGCCAGCAGGGGGAGACACATGGGGGTGATGTACAATGAGTTCTGTGTGATGGAAAGATCCATCTCTATGGACCAGTATTTGTCAGGGATTCTCCAGGGAAATAGAAACAGAAGCACTAAAACCTCCCTGCATTCTTCTCAACAGAGACCCGTCTTAAAGAAAGTGATTTGTGCAGTTCTGTCCAGAGAGTCTGAACTACGCAGACCAGGCCAGGAGGATAGAGAGCTAGGAAAGGGTTGATGTAAGGATCTGAGTCTGAAGACAGTGTCCTTGCTCAGGGGATCTCAGTCTTATTCTCTTAAGGCCTTCAACTGATTGAATTCTGGGAAAGAGGGATCTACTTTACTTAAAGTCTAGTGGTATAACTGTCAACTTAATCTCAACAGTGCTTTTGAAAAAACACCTAGACATATTTAGCCTCGTATCCGGGAGTTATAACTTAACCAGAGTGACATATAAGATTAGCCATAACAGGGACATAGCACGTGGGGGAGGCTAGATTGGAAACAAAGCAGTATCCACAAAAGCCCCTGGGATTTTAGCTGCTCTCCACACATCCGAATGGACTGCCTTTAGCAATTAAGACTCCATCTGGTGTAAACACCCTTTCCCAGCAACGGGTACAGGAATATGTGCCACATAGTAAGTAAAGGATCAGAGCTCTGCCCGAGGATGTGACCGAGCTTGAGCATGGCCACAAGGTCGCCCTGACAAATGTTAGTTTCTTTTGTATGTTGACCAGATTAGTGTTGCATTGATTTTTGAAGATCTTTCTACAGTCTTTTTCTCAAACCATAAATGCCTTTAACACCTACTCAAACACTGAGAGTTTGTTGTATGTTATTTAGTATCTTCTTTGTATAAATAATTCATTCCTGTGCCATAAATTCAAAAGCTTCAAAAGGGCACAAAGTCAAGGAAACTATCCCTCTCAACCCTGACTACAGGCCACCTTGTCATTTCCCAGGGGCAATAACTCTGATGAGATTGTCAGTTTCTTGTTAGGAGGATCCTGCAATGACAGAACAACAGAAAGTAGATACTTTAAAAACCACAGTAATGTGTTACTGTTCTTACCTAACATATATGATAGATAGTCTCTCATTGAGATTTAAAATGGAATAATTTATTATTATTATGATTATTGTTTGTTTGGGTGAGATGTTCCCCTTGATGGTGTTCTTGGTAGGTTTAGTACACATGGTCTTTTGGAGATAGTGACATCACCTGGGATAGGCTTTGAGAGTTTCAAGACTCAAGCCGTTTCTAGTGTGATCTCTCTGCTTCACACTTGCGGTTTAAGACGGAGCCTTCAGTGCTTTGCTCTTTCTGTTATGTCTTTGCTCCATTATCATAGACTTTAATCCTTTGGAACTAAAAGCCTAAATAGGCTTTTTTATAAATTGGTTGGTCATGGTGTTTTATCATTGTTTGGGGTACACTGTGTGAAGGTGTGTCTCTGTGTATGCAATTGTTAATTCTGCACAGGCAGAGAGCTAAATGCTGGTCGATCTCCAGTCTAACATTTTATAAATGTTTGTTATTCCTCACCTGCCTAAGGCAATCTAGAATTGTATCTGATTGGCTGTAATAAAGATCGGACGGCCAATAGCTGGAAAGGAAGTGGAAGGCAGAATGTTCAGACATAGATAGGAACTTTGGGAGAAGAAACGGAGGTGGGAGATTCACCAGCAGATTCAGAGGTGGATGGACGGACCAGAGCGGAGCAGAGAGGTAGAGTTGGTCATGTGGTGGGACATAGGTCAGGATTAGTTAGGATAGAGTAGTTGGAACGTAGCCCAAGCAAAAGGCCTAAGATTTAAAATATTTATAAGCCTCTATGCCATATGTATATTGCTGGAGGGTCTGAGATAGTCCTGCTATATTTGGCACTCCACAGTGGGTGCCACATATTTACATACATTTTTTTGAGTTTCTTTATTGGGCTCTTATATCTACTACCCTTACAACCTTTCTTCTACCCCAATGCCTTCCAACCCCCGACACTAGCTAGGAAAGAAGGTTAGAGGAGAAAGGGGATGTAGACTTCTTTAGTCTACTTCCTGCTGACTAGGGCCATCAAATTCCTTGGAGTAAGTCCAGTTTCCATAGTCATAATATCTCCAACCATCAGTCCAGCAAACCATCAAACCAGCAACGCAGCAATAACAAATGTAGCAGCAGGAATCAGAGGCAGCAGCAGAGGGAGCAACAGCCATCACAGGCCCACTCGGGGATCTCACATTAATACCCTCTCAAGAGTCCCCAGGATTACAAACATAAACTATTTGCAGCTGAAAAAGAATCATGCCCCTCCTAGAGCACAAGACCAGTTAGCAGCTGTGGACAATCTGAAGCAGACCCATATCCCACACCTGGAATTAAGACAAAAACATATTCACATACCATAACTGGGGATTTAAAGAAACCAAAAGTCTCACTGCAAATCATAGAAATAGAAAAGTAACTAATATATCATTATTGTGTATGTGCTTGGAATACTAGAAATGCCTTATACTTTTATGGCTATGTAATATTCCATTGTATAAATGTTTACAATGTATACATTGTATAAATGTATATTTGTACATTGAAAATACACTGTAATTTAGGTAGCCAGTCCTCCATTGGATTCTACAGTATTAAGCTAGTAAGATAATAAACAAGTATTCTCAGACACACACTTCTCTTCCATTCATTACTTTGTATGTATACTTGTTCATGTGTGTGTGTGTGTGTGTGTGTGTGTGTGTGTGTGTGTGTTGATATACACACGCATTTGTGCATGCATATATGGAGGTGAGTGGTTGAATTTGGGTATCTTCCTCAATGATTATTCAGCTTATTTTCTGAGATAAGGTCTCTCACTGAATCTGGATCTTACCTGTTCGACTAGACAAGCTGAACAGCAAGCCCCCATAACCGTCTCTGCCTCCCAGGACTGGGAATACAGGCATGGAGTGCCATGCTTAGCTTTTTACCTGGGTGCTGGAGATTCAAACTTGGGTTTGCTTATTTGGCAAGCAATTGACCGACTTAGCCATCTTCCCAGTTCCTTCTCTCCACTTTTCAGGATGAGTTCCTAACAGTAGAAAGCCTAGATTAAAGGGTACGCGTACTTAAAGTTTTGATATATTAGCAAAGTGACTTGATTGCACAGCTATAATTGGTTATCTCCACCGGCTCTACTCCAGATGTTCATACATTTCTCACACATGACGTTACCCAGAGTTATGAAATTTTACTTTGATCCTTTTCTTTATTTCATATCCCTGGTGACGCTCACCAGCTTCTGCAAGTCAGATTCACAGGGACAGTCCAAGGCAAAGGAACAAAAGGAAATGGATTCACCTAAGGAGAAATTGACCCCGGAGGTTGACATTATTGCTAGTTGGAGCTTGTTCAAGTACAACAGGGTAGGTTCTCTTTTTGTGGCTTTCCTAAGTGTCAACCTCCTAGCTGATCCTAGAGGTCATAAATATGTTGCCTTGACTACATGAGCTAATGTATGTTTATCATTTTGGGCACTTTCTGGTAAGTGGACACATGCAGCAACGCCGGTTAGTAGCCTTGCTCATCAGGAGGTAGGTGGGATGGGAGGAGCTGGAGGAACTAGCTGCAGAAGTGGCTTGTGCAAACCTCCCCGCTCCTTCCAACTGTGCAATTCAAACGGTGTTTGAGCACACTGGTAGTGCTCGCGCCGCTGGGGAGATGGGCATTATTCTTAATTGAGCAGGAACGAATGAGAGTTGCATTGCTTTGAATCTGCCCATTGGATGAGAACAAACATTAATGACCACTGGGCTGGAAAGGCCGGCTGCAATTCACCAAATGAGAGGGCGTCTTCTCCCATCAGTTATAAAACAGCATGCTGGAGACCAGGGCACGCTTTCCAGCAGTGAAAGTCCATCAGTGGTGACACTGTTAAATACAGAGTGAAGGCCTCATAAACCGTCATCCGTGCGTGAAGCAATTAAACATCGTGTTGTCCCCGAAGCAACACTCCAACACCAGCCGATGTTAAAGCAACTCAGAAGATGAGAAAAGAATGGGAATTCGGCTTTAAAACACACACACACACACACACACAGAGCAAGCTGAGGTGATGTGGGGAAGAAATCTACATGTGAATTGAAGGAGGATTTGGAAGTTATTAACCACTGGGTCTCCAGGGGTACCCCTTCCAAGCTCCTCTGTTGAAGTGCCCTGTATGGTTTGGTGTCTGACCCAATTAGTGGATATTTGATGCACCCAGTGGGAGACCCTGGCAGTGGGAAAGAGGCATCTCCCTGTTTGCTGCTTTCTTCTCCTCCTTGAGTTTTAATGTGTACGCATTACCCATTATTCCACGCCTGATGTCTGTTCCCCTCAGAGCCTGGCTTCCCTTTCCTCCTTTGGCAGACCAGAGTAGAGTTTAAGCCACTGGGGTTCAGCGAGGACCGTAGTTATTCCAAATGGGTTTCCGAGCTGGTACCATGCCCTGGGTTTTTGATCACAAACAGCTTGTACCTGCCCATCCAGTGTCAATAATTTGAGGAGTGAGAAGGCAGGCATTAAAAGCCAACTGGGAATGGTGGAAGAGTGGAAGCAGAAATACTGCCTGGCTTCCTTTCTCACCTTTTCAGTATCCTCTAAAGCTTGGAGCCTGAGTTCTGGAGCTGCCAAAGCCATGTTTGCCAGGCATCTGCTCCACACTGAGCTTGAAGCACGGTCTGTCTCTATGAAGGGGATTTTCTCACTAGGGACAAGTTGGCTCACACTTCTAAGTTAGGAGTGACTGCAGTCCCTGGTCCCCTGAGTTCCCATGACACACCTTGGTCCCAAGAGTACTAAGGTTTTGAGAAGAGCAAATCAGAGAGGAGTGAGCTTTATAAATCAGTTGTTCTTATGTCACCCAGAGCCCGGACACTTCGTTGACTGTGTAGCTGTTGCAGCCCAGACCATTTTTCCACCTTGTTTCTTTCAACTTTATGTTGACATATTTACTAACACCACCTGTTTTTCAATTATTATTATTTTTTTTAGGACAACAGCACAAAGATGTTTCAGGGAAGTAGTCTCAGACTCTGATGATGAAATTCATATTCAGTGTGATTTAATGTAGTCCAAAACATCATTGTCTTCCCCCTTCTCACTGTGTACAAATATCATAGCTGCTGTACACGTCTGATATCTTTGCATGGCTTCTGGGGCTGACCCACGGTGTCTGAGCACCATCGAGGTCTGGTGCCAGAAGTAAATTCTGTGCTAACTTGCAATTACTTTTTTTGGGGGGAAAGGGAGTTTCCCATTACAGTGATTTGATTTTCATTAAGCAGTTGTGGGTTTTTAATCATGTCTTCATTTTCAAATGAAGTACCCTCTTTTATTCTTCGTTTTTGACTTGCAGTGTTTCCCACCAAAATTCTTCTAAGATTAAATTAGTTGTTGGCTTTCATGTGACAATATTTATGTGCTTTTCCATAATGATCAAATGATATTGTTCACCAAATAAAAATGGTCAATAATGGACACACGGAGGTTTATTTAAAATAGATTTTATTGCAAAGTAATTAATCAGTATACTAATCTTATTTTGATTCACGCACAATCTTCACTTAAACATTTTTGGTTTGGGGCTGGCAAGATGGCTTAGCAGGTAAAGATGCTTGCTGCCAAGCCTGATGGTTCAAGTTGGATCCACGGATTATATAAATATACATACACATATACACAGACATGATAAATGAAAAAAATTAAAGATTTTTGTGCTTTTAAATTTAGTTTGTATGTGCAAGTATGTGTGTGTGCGTGTATATACCTGTGTGGTCACGCACATAACATAATGCTTGTGTGGAGATCAGAGGACAAGTGTTGGGAGTTAGTTCATTTCTTCTACTGTGTGGGTTTCTGGGATTGGTTTAACTGCAAGTATCTCTACCATCCAAGCCCAATCTCTACTTTAAAATGGTGAGTTTTCAGAAACCTACACCTACCGGAGTCTGTTGCTGTCTATCTGTCTGTCTGTCTGCCTGCGTTCACACATGTATGCAATTGCACATGTATATATACACATACCCACGTGGATATGGAGGCCTAGAGTTGATGGCAGTTGTCTTCCTCAGTCTCTTTGCTGTCTTGCTTTTTGAGATGGGTTTTTCTTATATAATGTGGCATTAACCAATTCTGCTAGGCTAGCTGCCTATTGAGGCCCAAAGGATGTCCCTGTCTCCTCTCCAGCACAGAGAATACAGACAAGACTCAGTGCCTGGCTTCTTTCTGTGAGTTTTTGAGTACTGACAATGAGATCAAACTTGGCTCTTCATGCTTGGTGATACAATCACTTTACCAATGGAAACATTTCCCTAGCTTTGAGAAATACCACTTCATATCCTACAAAGTTACTTCCAGAAGCCCCTATATTCTACAACTCTCTGCATCCAGTACACAAGGGCTCCAATTTATAGTGGTGATAAAGCTACAAGCAACAAAGGCAAGTGTCTTATTTGCATACAAATAAGATGCTAACCAGCACGTGTTGATAAGCTTATGAGAATCAGGATGGGCTGACAGGACCATTCCTACAGAAGTGTCCAGAGTGCACCAGGCAGGAGGAGTTAGAATGGCAGGAAAGGTAGACAGTTATCTCCAGTTCCTAGCGTATGCCTCCTCTGGCTCCTGAGAGCTGATCAGTGCAGCCCTTATCTCTGTAGTCCTGGAGTTCGGAGACATTGTCTACTACAGCAGGGGGATTACAAACAATGTGAGGGTCTAACGATCAGTGGTGAACAGCCAGTCCTATGAGAATGGAGTGTTGGCAGTGGAAGCCTGAAGGCATGGACCACAAACAGATTACTAAATTCGCCTTAAAGTTTCTTAGACATCTCTGTAATTGAGATCTAATCCTTATTTTGTACATTGTTACCATGTTGTTATAAGAATAAAACATAGAAAGTCCAATCCATGTAAAGGGCCAATTTCAAACAACCTACATTCAGCATTTAATATCTGTCCAATATAAAGCATCATCGCTGGGATCCTCTAACTAAATTAAGCCTTTAACTTGCTCTGTATCTTGTAACCTTAACCCCAGTCTCTCTCTCTCTCTCTCTCTCTCTCTCTCTCTCTCTCTCTCTCTCTCTCTCTGTCTCTCTGTCTCTCTCTCTCTCTCTCTCTCACACACACACACACACACACACACTGGCCTTCCAACCCTTAACTTAATTATGATAATCATCCTCACTTATAAATACAATATTTTCCAGTGAGACCATTCCTCGGGGAGTTGGGAATAGATCTATCTCAAGATCTAGCTACACTACTCTTGGGTATATACCCAAAGGAGGTTTCATTCTAGTACAGAGATACTTGCTCAACCGTCTTCATTGCTGTTCTATTCAAAACAGCCAGAAATAGAAAACAGCCAAGGTATTCATTAATGGATGAATGGATAAAAGAAAAATTGTGGTGCACAATGGGATATTATTCAATTGTTAAAAAATGAAATCATGAAATTTGCAAATAAATGGATGGGACTAGAAAAAAAATCAAGTGATGTAACCCAGATCCAGAAAGACAAATATGATATGCATTAACTTACATGTGCATGTCAACTCTTAACAACTCTTAAGTCTTCAATAAGCAACCTGCAATCAGGCTAACCATAGAGGTTAGGGATAGAGTAAGAGAATATGGGGTAGGGATGGATCACCCCAGGAAGGAAACATAGAATAGCTAGTTATAGATGGATTGGAGGGGAGATGGACAGGAATGGGAGGATCAAACGGGGAGAGAGCAGAAAGAGAGGCAAGGGAGGCAATATGGGGAGAGACAGATAAAACAAAGGGCCATTTAAGGATCCGTTTGGAATAGTAATACAGTAGAAGCTTCCTAAAATACACTTGTTTGAAAGCAATCTAAATGAAATTGCCCAATAGAAGGGGAGACAGAGCCCCAACTGGACATCTCTTGTCACTAAATGAACCTTCACATGCTAAAAATGGGTTACATCTAATTGAGTTGTTAGCCAAAGGGGACCCATGGGAACCCACAAACAACCCAGGCTAATGGCAAGGTTATTGGTTTCACTCCATAGACTGACAATAAGAGCCAATTGCTGAAGACAACACTTACACAACTCATTGAACACTGAACTGAACTGGTGCCTACCTAGAGCCTCTACTCCTATAGACCAGTCTTCATGGAACTGCAAGGTACTTTGTATAGTATGAAAGGAGAAAGGTAAACATCAATGTGCCATAAACTCTTGGTTCTATAATGATGACCTGCCTACAAGACATGCCATAGTGGCACAAAGCATGTCAGGATAACCAACTAATATCTGATTGAATTTCAGATGCACTCAATGAGATGGAACCCATATTTGACATTGCTAAGGTAGCCAAGAACCTGGGACCAGATATACCAGTGACCTAGAGGAAAACCAAATACTCCTGTTCTGAGAAAGGAACATGGCCAGAAAATGACTTCTAATGACATTCTGTTATACTCATAGATTAGTAACGTGTTTAGCCATCATCAGAGACACTTTGCCTTCCAGTAGATGGGAACAAATACAGAGATCCACAGCTGGACAATGGGCAGAAAGCAAGAGACCTTGAAATGCTCAGGCCTAAATGGGGTGTCTCCAACAAATCCCTCTCCTCAGGGCTTAGGGGACCCCATGGAAGAAGAGGCAAAAAGATTGTAAAAGTCAGAAGGAATGGTATTGTGAGGTCTCCACCAGAGAAGACTACGTGGACACGCTGGTTTAAGTCAGTAGAAAGCCTTTATTAGCCAACCAATGACTGCGCTGGGTGTTTGGATCCTACTGTGACCCCTACCCTTTCTAATGGTGAGCTGTTAGGCATTCAGATCATGTCCTGTGTTGATATACTTCAGTTAACAAGAACAGTTAGCCACAAGTAGAACTACAGACATAAAAAAAGCAAGGTTAGTACATTTTAGAGACTTTCCCAGAACTATGGACTTCGATTGATTAGGCCTTTGTTGTAGTTTTGGCCAGTGATGCTGTCTATGTGATGAGTTTTACAGCCTGAATAGTACTTCCATCATGCAGACAGTTGTATTAAGGACTTCGGGCCAACTAAGCTCTGGGGCCCTGTTACAATGGAGGACACCAAAGAAATAAGGCCCTCTAAACACAGCAGGACTGTAGCAGCATGCACAGTCCTTGCATAAGTCTAAGCCAAATGAGATCTCAGGGCTGAGAGGAGAAGTAGAATTGTTTCCTAACAATTCCTTCAATATTACCATCAGAGCTAAAACGTTAGCACTAATAATTTCATTGCCAAATGCTCAGTTGGTTTACCTTCCTCTGCCTTGTACAGTTGAATCGGTACTCAAGTCAATCTCATACACTGTGATTGGATAGAGAGCATTAGAAAATTTTATTCTCTCTGAGTCTCTGTTCAGGTTATTTTTTTGTAGGGTTCTCCTCATTGCTGTGTGTATCCCCAAAGAACTTAGCCTCTTTCTTTCTCCCTCTTGCCTCTTGTAAACAGGTAATTTGGCCTAGGCTTTTGGTCAGATTCCTTTCCTCTCAGCTTCCAACCTTCTCCTCTCTCTTCTCAAGTTGAGAGACATCCTGAGGTTGGGAAGAACTTAAGGCAGATATTCATGTTTAATCAAACATGGTGGCCCAAACCATGAAATTTTTATGACTGGTCTGAAGTGGAAGGAGACATCAAGCCGTGTTGGATGAGTAGATGAGTTGATCTTAAAACAAAAATGGAAACTTTTAAGTAGAATACGGTAGCCAGGTGTACTAGTTGGGTTTAGTTGTATGATTGACAGAACCTAGAATTACATGGGAAGAAAGTATTAATGAGGAGTTCTCTAGGTCGGGTTGGCCTGTAGGCATGTCTTTGGGGGTTGTCTCAACTGATTAATGTAGAAAGCCCTAGAACATTGTGGGTAGCACCATTCCCTGGAAAGTGAAGAGAGGAGGTAATTAGCTGAGATTGAGCAAGCAAGCAAGGACCTATGGATGCATTCTTCCTGCTGCTGACTGTGGATCTGATGGGTTGACAGTGATAGGCTGTAACATGGACTTTTATGCCCAAGCCCTTTCCTCTTCTGTGTTGCTTTTTGTTCACCACACAAAGGACACTACAACATCCAATTTTCTGGTACAGGCCTGTAGTTTCTAGGTACTTTGGAGACTGAAGCAAGAAGACCACAGGCTCATGACCCATTTTGGATGCAAGAGCTAGGGCAAGAGTGGCCTGACTCACTTAGCTATCACCTGTCTCAAAATGGAAACGAAGGAGAGAAGTGTCTGGGGACAACGCTCATCGGTAGAGCTCTTGCCTGACATACGTGAGATTTAATCTCAAAACCTATTAAATGCAGGGACACACATGTGTATATACATAGACCATAGTGTTTTAAATTGAACACAGTATGAATGAATGAATGCTGAAAGGATAAAACTAACCGATGCTCAGTGGTCAGCAGTGGAAACATGTAAGACTATAATTGAACTTAGTAATAGCTATGAGTGACATTGTAGCTGCAACAGTGTTGTATGAAAACACATTATCAGCTGTTGATGGTGATCGGTACAAAAAAATTCCATGGCTCTGACAATCCTACAAAAGTACAAACACCACTAGGTGTAGTAATAGTATATGATACGGCCGGGCGGTGGTGGCGCACGCCTTTAATCCCAGCACTTGGGAGGCAGAGGCAGGCGGATTTCTGAGTTTGAGGCCAGCCTGGTCTACAGAGTGTACAGGATTAGGAATATGGCTTAGTTATAGAATGCTTGTCTAGTGTCATTAATGCCTTGGGTGTTTTTAAAAAGCATTTTAGTTTTTGAGATTATAACGTAATTACATCATTTACCCATTCACTTTCCTCTCTATAAAGCTTCCCATGAACTAATCCCCAACCCCCTTCTTTTTCAGACTGATGGCCTCTTTTTCTTTAATTGTCATACATGCACACATGTGTGCATTTTAAATACATAAATACAACTTACTCCATCCTTATAATGTTACTTGTATGTACATGTTTTCAGGGTTATCCAATATGGTATTGGATAATAGCTGATGTGTTTCTTTCCCTCTCAGCATTCTTTCATTGCCTGTAGTTCTTTGTGGACAGTGGAGGCCTCCTGAGCCTTCCCCCTTTCTATGATCACAGTCTATTGGCATCTTGTTTGTTCAAGTAATCATGTTTAGGTAGCCATGTTTGGAGTGACATTTCTAGAAGACACAAGAAACTCTCAGAGTAAACTCCATGTTTCTCTAGCTCTTGTGATATTTTTGTCTCCTCTTCTGCAATGTTCCCCTAGCCTTAGGTAAGGAAATGTTTTGTTTACCCATTGGGACTGGGTTTCACAACTCTTCATTTTGATTGGCTTTGGTCTTCTGTAATGGCCTCTGTCTACTGAAAGCAGAAATGTACTTGATGAGGGGTAGGGTTATGTTCATAGACTGCTGTAAGAATTAGCTGGCTTAGTAAATTAGTGGTTGTAGATTCTTTTCCAGTAACTGTGATATCATTGGCTTGCTTTCTAGTACCAGGCATGACTTTGCTCTTATTAAGCAGGTCTTAAGTCCAATTAGAGAGCTGATGGTTAGAACTAAGGTATGCAGGCCTCTATTGTGTCCTTAGTGCTATTCTGTCATGCTGGTCATTGTTGTTCATAGACATCATAGCTAGGTAGGACTTCAAAGTGTTTCACCCCTTTGGAAGCTTTAACCCATAGCTGTTCTCATTCTGAAACAAATAATAGGACCCCTCCCCAGTCTCTCTCTCTCTCTCTCTCTCTCTCTCTCTCTCTCTCTCTCTCTCTCTTCCTGTTGCCTATGGATCAGGATGTAGGTAGGTCTCAGCTACATCTACAGTGCCACGCCTGCCTGTGTGCTACCGTGCTCCCTGACA
>NW_021604622.1:19532188-19581943 GCF_004785775.1 Grammomys surdaster
CCCTGACATGATGACATCTACAGTGCCACGCCTGCCTGTGTGCTACCATGCTCCCTGACATGATGACATCAGATGGACACTCTGAAACTGTAAGCAAGCCCCAGTTACATCCTTTTATAAGAGCTGCTTTGGTTGTGGTATTTCTTCACAGTAATAGAACAATGACTAAGGTCCACAAGTAGACACGATTTCTTTCCAAAGCCATCCATCCTGATGCCAATAGAGCCATGAGCTTGAGGTCTCCTGATAAAGCAGACACTGGCCATCCAGCTAGCTTTGTTGTTACAATGACAATGTTTATGGAAAACTCCATATATTTTCTGGTCATGTTTTCACCTCCTTTTCTCTTTGTTTATTGTTTGGCATCTCCCAGAACTTCCAAAGCATACACACATGAAGAAGATAAATCTTTGCACACCCTTCAGTTGTTTCTGGGTAGAAAAGGATTGGGGCAGGTAAGTAAAGGAAAAAGTATCCAGCAAGAGAGACCCTTGGAGGGTGATCTTTCATGTTAACATTTCCCAGAAATGTTGTTGAGAGCTGTGAGTGTTATTGAGAGCCATGTCTCACCGTTCTACGGGACACTCGGGTAGGGATGTTGTGATTTAAGGTCCTGTCTCTGAGTTAGGACATACATTTATTAGTTAAGACGGGCTTAAAAACTGAAGTAGAAAGCAACCTCTGACATCTGGGAGGTCATCAGAGGCTCCCATGGGGACTGCAGCATTACTGTAAGCTGGCCTGGAGCCCTTATATAAACCTGTTCTTCTCCTGGCCACGTAAACACTCTCACAGTATACTACACCAGGCAAGGTCTCTCTTAGATCATGATGAAGTGAGACCAAACAAGGCCACTGTGCAACCAATAAATTACCAAAGGATCCCTTTGGTATTGACTCACCAATTTATAATTTGGTCTTAGCTTTAGTCTGCCTTCATATAGACAAAGTTTGCTGGTATAGACTCACAGACTCTCCTCTGCATCCTGATCACATCCAGTCTAGACCAAACCTCCATTTTGTAAACAACCACCATCACCTATGACATAGCCAAAGTGCAAATGGTTCTCTTTCACATGCTCTTACAGAGGCATTTCATGGATTGTGCTGTCTTCCAGGTCCAGGTATGTTTCTGAAAGTCTGTAGATGGGGAGCACAGACAGGGTCCATTTAGAAAACATTTCACTCTTTTTGGTGGAGTCATTAACTATGACAGCAGCAAAAAGGTCCCAGAGCATACACACCACCACACTGTTTTGCCTCCTTTGCTCTGCTTTGTCACCAGCCCAAGACTTACATTTATTTGGGCAAAATCTCAGAGGGTGTCCCAGTATCTAAAGTTGACTGAAGGGAGCTTCCTGTTGTATTCATAGCAGCCCTGGTCATCTCATGATTGCTGTCTCACAATTGTATTTAGTGGCTATATTGAATGAGCGGACAGATGCTCTACCTCAAATGTGGTGGTTATTTCACTCCCTAGCCTGTGACTGCCATGCCTGTGTTTTTATGCCTGTTTCTACCTGTCTTAGTTAGGATTTTACTGCTGTGAACAGACACCATGACCAAGGCAACTCTTGTAAGGACAATATTTAATTGGGTCTGGCTTACAGGTTCAGAGGTTCAGTCCATTATCATCAAGGCGGGAGCATGGCAGCATCTAAGCAGGCATGGTACAGGAGGAACTGAGAGTTCTACATCTTCATCTGAAGAATGCTAGCAGAATATTGACTTCCAGGCAGCTAGGATGAGGGTCTTAAAGCCCACACCCACAGTGACACACCTACTCCAACAGGGCCACACTTTCTAATAGGGCCACTCTCTGGGCCGAGCATTTACAAACCGTCACACTTCAGTAGGCTTAAGGCAAGCTCACTTGCCAGTTTAAATGTGTTGTTTTGTGCAGTAGCCATTTACTTTTCTCATTTCTGGGATAGTACCTGACCAAAACAAACAACCCCAGGAGATAAGGGTTCACAGTTCAGAGTTCACTGTTTATCACAGTGGGGACAGTGTGGTCATTGAGTAGTTCACACAGTAGCAGCTGCTCACACAGGGTTGTCGGCAAGCAGAAAAAGAGTTATACCAGCAGTCAGTGTGTGTGTGTGCTTTCTCCAGTTCATTCATTCCAGGGTCCCACCAACATGGTGCCATTCACATTCAGGATGGGGCCTCAGTCTTCTCCTAAAGCTTCCAGGAATACTCCCATGCATGCCCAGCAGTATTCTTCCTAGGATATTATAATCCAGTCACATTGACAATGAAGATTAGTCACAACAGCATCCAAGACCCAGATAGTCCTTGTTCTTTAAGGCCACTCTGTTTAGATGAAGAGTATGGCTTCCTGTTCCAAGTTCGAGGACAGACTTCTGTACTGATGCCATGTTGTTCCCAGTTCAGTGCAGCCTGAGCACTCACCAGCTCTAGTGACCTGCTTTTAGCTACTCACACGCGTGTGATGGTCAAAACCGCTCCCCAGTGGAGCCGCTGTATTGGAACTTTAGGCCCCCGAATATGAAATATCTTTGTCCTTTCTTTCATTTTTTCTATGTTGTAACAACGAGATTCAGGGTCATGTTGGTGTGCAGCCAACACTGTGGAATTGGCATGAAGTTCAAGAATGGGATTCTAGTTTAAAATATTTGATTTTTAAATGAACACCAACTATATTTTTAATGAACACTAAGAATGTGGATAAGGAACTATCTAGGCTTAGATTACTAGACGAAAACAAAACAAAACAAAACAAAACAAAACAAACAAACAAAAAACAGGATCCATAGCCTCAATGGAATGCTTGGGCTGGCTCATGAAATTCTGAGATGAAGTCTATGGTGTTTTACTTAACACCCACATTTGTCAAGTAGAAGAGATAGTACATCCTCTTGGCTGATGCCTGGTGATATGGTAAAGGTACGTAGCATGATGGCTAATCTTTGTTGTTAACCTGAAACATCTGGGAAGAGGGAACCTCAATTGAAAAACTGGAACCGTGAGATTGTTTTGTTGTTTCTGGGAGGGGGATTTTGTTGATTGTTAATTTGTGTAAGAGGGCCATGCCCACTGTGAGAATACCATCTCTAGATACATGAGCCTGGGCTGTTCAAGAAAGGTAGCTAAAAGGTAGCCAGGGAGTGAGCGAGCAAGCAGCGTTTCTCTATCTTTTCTGCTTCAAGCTGATTTCCCACCTTGGTTTCCCTTGGTGATGGATTGTGAACTGTAGAATGACATAACAATTTTCTCCCAATATCACAACAAACTGGAATAGGTGGTTATGAGGCACTGGCTTAAAAATCTCTGATAGGAAAGATTTCAGAGATACAAGGGGATATATACATGGTTTTGCTGGTAGTTTGTCAGGAATTGTATTTTATTTTGAAGAATAGCTATGGTGGGTGTGACTTTTCTGTAGCTCCCAGTTCAAACACAACAAAGATTTAGCTTCAACAAGATGGGTAGAATTAAGACAGAATAGTCCCAAAAGAACTTGTTCCAACTTTAAGACAAAAGTCTATGAGGAGACTAGTCATCAGTAGAGTCTCTTCCACCTAAATGTAGGCTGGTTCTTTTCTACAGTCTGTACATTTTCTGGGACAGCTGTGGCCGTCTTTATGTCACATTCTGCCCTGATAACAAGTCAGGATGTGAATAGTAACCTAGCAAAAAGGGAACTGTGAGTGAATTTCTTCACCTGAACATCGGAAAACAAACACTAACATAATTCTTTGTGAAAATTAATAAACACATTCTTTGTCCGTGAGCTGTCCCACAAAAAAAAAAAGAAAAAAATATTAAGTGTCTTTGACAACTTACCAGGGGATAATAACCAGAGTGAGGACTGGATATATGAGAGAGGCACTTATCTTGAGCTCAAAACTTAAGGGGGGTATCAATAAGCTTATTAATTAAATATAAGCTTATTAATTAAAATAATATTGAGAAGGTGTCTTAGTTACTGTGTGTGTTGCTGTGAAGAGACAGCATAAAATAACTCTGATAAAATAAAGTATTTAACTGAGAGCTTGTTTATAGTTTCAGAGGACTAATGCATTATCATCATGGTGGGAAACAGACAGGCATGGTGCTGGAGCAGTAGCTGAGAGCTTTGCATCCTGATCCACAGAGGCAGGCAGAGTCAGAGACTGGGTCTGCTGTGAGGGTCGAAACCTCAAAGCCCACTTATAATAACTCACCTCTCCAATAAGGCCACACCTCCTAATTTTTTCAAACAGTTTACCGACTGTGAACAAAGCATGCAAATACATAATCTATGGGGGTCACTCTCATTCAAAGCACCACAAATATAAAATAAAAAAGTTAACCAAAGATTTCTGTCCATGTTGCTATTGCCGAGTAAGCTTCACTGTGTGACCAATGTCTACAAATGCTTTTTGTAAGTCACCATGTCCTTTGTTCTATTCTGTTTCCATGCATTAGCTGAGTGACTGAGTCAACATGGGCTACTATGGTGAAACCCCATAGATTGGATTCCTTAAGCAGCAGACACTTATTCCATACCACATCAGAGATGAATTCTAGGCTGAAGGATCTGACTAATTCAGCTCTGATGAGTACTCTCTTCCTGCCTTGAAAACACCTCTGTCTTGATGTGTACTCATACATGAGCTCTGGTATCTCTTCCTTTTTTTCTAAGGATAGCACTCTCATCTCAGGGCCCTACCATCATGACTCCATTACAATCTAATGATCTCCCTGCACCCCACCCGCACTGTGCTGCCTAGTTTTTTTGTCAACACGACACAAGCTACAGTCTCTGAAAAGGAGGGACCCTTACTTAAGAAAATACCTCTATAAGATCAAGCTGTGAGGCATTTTCTTAATTAAGATTGATGAAAAGAGGGCCTCGGTCATTATGGGTGATGCTATCCCTAGGCCAGTAGTCCTAGGTTCTATAAGAAAGCAGTAAGCCATGGGGAGCAAGCCAGTAAGCAGCACCCCTCCATGGCCTCTGCATCAGCTCCTGGCCCCAGGTTCCTGTCCTGTTTGAGTTCCTTTACTGACTTCTTTTGATGGTGGAAGGTTACCTGGAAATGTAAGCTAAAATAAACCCCTTTTCCCCCAAGTTGTTTTGGTCATGGCATTTTCTCACAGAAATGGTAAACCTAGCTAGGGCACTAATTTTGATAATATCATCATATTGGAGACTAGAGAGTCAACATATAAATTTGAACTAGACACATACAACTCATAAGGCCTGTTAAACCCTCACATTAATCCACTGAGGTATTTCCTACCATAATTTTTCTTTCTTCTCTTTTTGTCTTTTTCTTTTTAAGATAAAGAATAGTTGAGTACAGAAGTGTCAAAAGTATGCACGAGGGACAAGGAGTTAAAGTTAGGAACTGAACCAAGGTCCTTTGACCCTAGAGCCTGGACTTATATCTTTTGATATATTTATTCTAAAGCGAATGAATAATAATTTCATAAGAGACATTGGGCCAATAATGACAGATGGAAGAGAGTGATAACTTAGGGACAACAGAGTTTTCCCACAGTTACATTTTCCCACATGTATATATGAAATGCCCCGGGGAAATATAAAGTAGACATAGAAATGGAATCACATGTCAATTGATGCCTTTCTTGCTGGACAGATCTTAGGTCTTTAAAGCCACATTGTATGCAGATGGAAGGTTCTGAGGAAATGCAAGGAAGAGGCAGAGTCTAGAGAAGGAAGAACTTCAGGGTGGAAGGAGCAAGGTGAGTAGCCTCTCATGCTAATCAAATCTCCAGGGAATTGAGAGCTGGGGGTAGGGAGATGGCCGAGAGTATGTGAACAGAAGGAAGAGGCACAGAAAGTCCCCATTTCTTTGAAGAGATCCTGCCACGTAAGTTTGTGGAAATGTCAAGTTCTGTGGTGTCCTGTACAGGTCTCATGAGTGACAATGAGTGTACCACTTCTAACTCTTGACTTCTAACTTCTAACTCTTCTAACACATTCGCCTGTGTCCTCTGTTTGTGAATGTTCCCTGTTTTCTTACTGCTGACTCAACACACTCCACATCATTTACAATGTGTTCTGGTGTCTCCTCAACATCCGGATGGCCTTGTCCAAGGTTGCATCATGATCCATGGCCAGGATTTGGACTCAAGCCCAGAATCTGACTTCTGTGTCTCTGCTCTCGCCATTATTTGCTGATATTCCCTGTTAATTCTTCTTATCCACAAATTTGCAGGCTTCACAAGCTTGAAGAGTGAAATTAATTTCTATAATAGTTGGTGTCTTCATTCATTGTATTTCGATTCAGTTGACCTCTGTGGAGGCTCAGGTGAGTCTCAGATACTGCTCAGTATGCCTGGCAGTCTCATCCACAGTAAACCCTAAGATGAGAAGTGAATCTAGGTGCTACATAGTGTTCCTGTTTTCTTTACTTTAGATTTAATATCTGTCTCTTTCTAAATTTACCTGTTGCTCCATTAGTCTCCAGTTTAATAAACACAGAGGTGGGGTCTTTAGAAATAATTAGTGAACAAGTGCTATGGCTTCTTGAATAGAATCGGTACATTTATAGGAAGAGATAAGAAAGAGAAAGCTAAATCTCTTTCTGTTTTGGGTATGGAAACAACAGGAAGGTGGCCAACTGCAAGACAGAAGAGGGTCCTTACCTGATCCAGCCATATTGGTACCTGGATCACAGACTTCCAACCTCTAGAAATCTATAAAATGAATACCAGTTATCTAAGCCACCAAGACTATGGCATATTTACTGTGTCAGACTGGTATGACTACAGCAGAGCTGTATAGAAGTTGTCTGCATGGTTATACAGACAGAACCTATGATTATAATATTTTTCCAAATTCTTTCTAGTGCCCAGAAACATGAGCAATAGCACCAGTGTTGTTTTGTTTGAGACACTGTCTTGCTATGTGGCTCAGGTTGGCCCTGCCTCTAGGTATGTGTCCCAGTACCTGTCTAAAAATGGCCTTGATATTGTATTATTTTCTTAGTACTGTGATAAAAGACCCTAGAAAGTAACTTAAAGAAGGACTGATGTACTGGTTAGTTTTATGTAAATTTGACACAAGCTAGAGTCACCAAAAAGGAGGAACTCTCAACTGAGAAAATGTCTCCATAAGATTGGACTGTAGGAAAACCTGTAGGGCATTTTCTTAATTAGTAATGATGGGGAAAGGGCCAGCCCATTGTGGAGGTGTCATTCCTGTGTTGGTGGTCCTGGGTTCTGTAAGAAAGCAGGCTGACCAAGCCATGGGGAGCAAGCCAGTAAGCAACATCCCTCCATGGCCTCTACCTCAGCTCTAGCCTCCAGGTTCCTGATCTGCTTGAGTTCCTGTCCTGACGCCCTTTGATGATGATGAGCTGTGATGTGGAAGGATAAGCTGAGTTGCTTTGGTCATGATGTTTCACCACAGCAATAGTAACCTTAATTAAGACAAGTTGGTATCAGGATAGTGGAGTATTTCTGTGACAGACCTGACCATGTGGCTTGGGGAGGCTTATGGAAGGACTTTGGAACTTTAGACCAGAAAAGCCATTGAGTGTTAAGATCTCAGCCCGAGGTCCGATAGGAGCTTGGAAGACAAGAATGTTGAAACAAAAGCAGAGGATGGAGACTTGTTTCAGAGGGATGTTTAAAGATCAGTGCCATTTGTAATTTTAAGTTAACATTCTATGGCCCTGGTTAGCTGGGGCTGAAGAATCAGCTGCGATGAACAAGATCCCAGAAGTGTAAAGTGAAGCCTTTGCTTTGTGTGATACCTGATGCTGATCCACCGGAGCCGAGAAAGTAGCAGCCGTTAAGCACCATGGTGGTGAGATCTTCTGGGAAGTGTTTCTTGAGAGTCAGCACGTAGAAGCTGTGTTTCAGAAATGGTCAAGGCTGTACTTTGCACTGGCAGCTGAACTTGGTAGTGCAAGAGCCACCCAAGTGGTACTGGTTTTGAAGACATGAAGGGGCTCATGGCTGAGGTTTGTCACTGTGTGACAGGGCTGAAGAGATCCCAGGAAAGGCCATGGGTGAAAGTACAGCCCACCTGTCGCAAGGGATCCCAGCAGTTTTGGAGATGTCAGTGCCATGGAATGACCACAGAGAAGAACAGCAGCAGTGGAATGGGGCAGGCTTGAGCCTGGAAGACAAGCTGTGTGTCCTGACGACAACAGAGAAGTGACCCATACTTCTTAGAGGAGCCCACAGAATCATGAGTAAATCCCAGACATTGGGCGTTGCATTATTTACACTTGTTGGAGTTTGGTTTTTCTTGATTTAGATTGTAACTATGCCCTGGTTCTTCCCTGGTGAAGAAAGTATTTAGCTTAATTTTGATCATTACAGGCTCCCATAGCTGAAATACTTGGAACCTTTTTATGTAGATTTTTAAAAAAGGGATTGGGTATTTTAAAGAGATAACTTTTAATGTGTTTAAATTTGTAAAGACAAAGACAATATTTTATATTCTGATAATAAACAATATGCCTGACATCTTGGGGATAAATGAGAAAGGAAAGGTTCTAAACTGAAAAGTGATGCTTGGATGTCAAGTTGACACGAGGTCAGTTGTCCTGGCTGGTTTTATGTCAACTTGACACAAGCTAGAGTGATTCTGATTCATCGTTTGTAGGGTTACAATCTATCATGGTGATAGCTGGTCTGGCTGTGGTGACAGGAACATGAGGCAGCTGCAGTCAGGAAGCAGAGAGAAGAATGGTGGTGCTCAGCTGGGCTCCTCTGTTTTACTTCTTATTCACTTGGGCCTATAGCCCAGGGAATGCTGCTACCCACATTCATGGTGAATCTTCCTTTCTTAATTAAGCTTCTCTGGAAAAACCCTTGGAGACATACCCGGAGGTGTGTCTCCCATATGACTCCAAACTCAGCTAAGTTGGGTGGTCTCAAATGGTGATGCTTGTATCTAGACCTTCACATCTGAGGTTTGCATTTCTAGAGTAACCATTTATGAAATCTAAGAGAGAACCAAGAGGAATCATCCCACTATCTGACAAAATACACCTTTTAACCATTCTTGAGCCATAGGAAGCCAGTATTGGCTGATTACAAAAGCAATCATTCTATTCCCTCCCCTCTGTAGCATTTTATTTTCTACATATCTAGCTCCTACTGTTGTTCACCCTTCATAAGTATTCACATTACCAGATTATCTTCATACCAGGATGTGGCCTTTACCCAGTCCTGGTGAAGGAGTCTCTACTACAGTTGTTCTCAATCTTCTTAATGCTGTGACCCTTTAATAGATACAGTTCCTCATGTTGTGGTGACCCCCCAACCATAAAATTATTTCACTGATACTTCGTAATTATAATTTTGCTACTGTTATGAGTAATAGTGTAAATATTTGATATTCAGGATATATGTGACCTCCAAAGGAGCCATGACCTACAGGTTGAGAACAGCTTTTCTAGAGGAAAGGGTGTCGTGTGTATAGAAAACTGATTTTTTTAAAAAATTTTTTATTTATTTTAGTTATATGAGTACACTGTAGCTATCTTCAGAGACACCAGAAGAGGGCATCAGATCCCACTACAGACGGTTATGAGCTACCATGTGGTTGCTGGGAATTGAACTCAGGACCTCTGGAAGAACAGTTAGTGCTCTTAGCCGCTGAACCATCTCTCCAGCCTAAAACTGATGTTTTAAGGAAATATTTGCTTCCGAATCAAAGAGGTTCCCAGGAGGAAGTATTGATAGATTTCACTAGAGATGCTCATGGTATATCCTAGCCTAGAGGTGACTCAGTAGTCACAGAGAAGCGTCAGGAAAGGAAGATTAAGTGTTAATGCCATTGTTGAAGTGCTGTGCTAATTGAAGAATCCCTTTCCTGTACTTTTCTTGTTTTGCATCCTTCCCGTTTGAGTTACTTGCAACTGAGTAACATCTCAACACACATTTCTCCCCATTACCCTTGCACACACATTTCTCTTAGGGTGAAGTCCAAAGCAGCAACCTTCTCTCAAAACCGTCCTAGGCACATTTCTATAGCCCCAGGATTCTGTGCTACACCAAACAAAAGGAGGAACATGAGATCTACTGTATATGGGCCAGAGTGTGTGTGTGGGTGCGTGTGTGTGTGTGTGTGTGTGTTATATTTTCAAATATCCTTGGACTATTGATAAGAAATATCAGCGTTTAAAGTGTCAGTGGCTGTGCTGAGCTGTGGATCATAGAAGAGTCTGGGGGAATGACTGTGGTATCGCTATATGGTAGGATGCCTGTCTGGAGATCAGATAAAGTCCCGAGTTTTATTGACATGGCCGTAGCCATGCCAATGACCCTGATATCTTAGATTCACAAAATGGAGAAGCCTTCCCCAGGTGAGGTTCAAAGAGATGGCCTCAACTCTGGTCCAAATAGAAGTGTTTGTTAATGACTGACCAGTGTATGCAGAAGCATCAGTCACAGCTCAGCTTCAATATGGCTGTAACCTGAGGCTGCTTCTCTATAGAGACCTCCTACTAAGACTCACTGACTCCTCCTCCATGCATAGTAGGTGCTTCCAATCAAAGCAAGCATGATCCACCCAAGCCCAGCTTTTCTGTGTGTGTGCCTGCCGTTTCTTCATTCCCATGTCACCTCAGTCAGGTTTTGAGGACCAAACAACGCAGGCCATGGCGACCATGTGGGAGGAGGCCTGTCAGCCCTGGTCAGGAACTGACAGCATTCTCCTGAAGCTCTTCTTAAGAAAACATTTGCATTCATTTTGTGAACTGAGCACCAGAGGAAATTTTAAAACAGATTCAAGTTGCCTTTTCCAAGATATTGATGCCCCAGTTGTGGATTCTCGGTAAGGGAAGGAAGGCAGTCTCTTAGTGGGGTCAGGGAAGAGGGACTGCTACTCTAGCACTGTATGATTAATTAGAATTGCTCCATCTTGTATTTAGGTCAATGGCCTTGAGAGGAAATTACCACCTGAGTTTGGAATTCAAAGTAAGCAGAGTTTGCTGAATGTGGTCACACGAATGTTGCCTATCAGGCCATCAGAAGTCTAGGATGGAGGGAAGACAGTATTTAAGAAGCTGGTGCTGATTCCAGCTTTTGAAAAAGCTGGACAGTCTGATACAGATGGGTTAGGAGCGGGAGAGGGGTAATTACATTGGGAAAAGGTTTTAGCCTACTCCATTAGAAAGGAAGCCACCAAGACAGGCTTTTGGAACATTACTGACCACCAAATTTTGGCCACAGAAAGCAATCATTGGTCCAGGCCAGTTTTCTACCCTGGAAAATGGATTTTGAATGATCCCAAACCTAATGGCAAACCAGAATCATTCATCAATAATTTTTCTAAAATGTACACACGTACATCCCGAGTTTCGTCTTATTCTTACCCTAGAGATTTTCTGTCTGTAGTCTGAGAGATGCTAATCAGAGATTCCGTCCATCTATGGAATGGATGTTTTTAGGGATGTTGTCAGGTGATTGTGATGAGCACACAGGTTCAGATAGTGCAGAAACAAGCAGCGTCCATGGTAACAAGCTGGTTTTTGAGCAAGTGGTGGGTATGCTGAGGTTGCCTAGTAGTCTGGTCTCGAGATAGCAGAGGTCAAGCTTGCAAATCCATCCCCTGGAAGTGTGGTTTCTCTAGGAGTTACTGAACTCTATACGACTCCTGGAGTGAACACTCCAGGAGCCTTTATTATATACATTCAGTTCTGAGTTATGTTCAGGTATCTGTATCTTATACTTGGTGAAAAGATTTTACCTAACAGATCCAGGATTTTCACTCACAAATGACCAGAGGAAGGTGATCTCAAAGGTCAATGAAGATTGTTACCACATACCCAAAATAAACAGATTGACTAGGAGAACAGAAAGAAAGAAATTTACTTGATTAGAGTGAAGACAGGACAGGATGAGTTAGAATCTTCAAGCTCCTATGTTAAATGCCACAGACAGGAATGATTTACAAAGAATAGAACCTTACTTTCCCACAGTTCTGAAGACTGAGCAGCCCAAGATCAAAGCAATTACACCCAGTGACTGGTGAGAGCTTTCTGCTGCACATTCACACTGTAGAAGAGCAATGTTATAATTTAGTTATAAAATGGACTTCCAAAGGTTCAGGTATTGAAGGCTAGGTTCTCAGTTGCAAGCAGTGTTCAGAGGCAAGGCTCTGCAGAAGAGACCTTATAGCAGGACTCTGACTCCATCAGTAGATCCATCCATTGATGCATTCAATATTTGACTGTGGGATTTGAAGAAACTAGAGATGTAACAGGATATTTATTCTGCTACATTGTATTCACAGTGGAGCTCCTGATTAGGCAGTAGAAGAGGAGGTGGAGCTAGAAGAAGACGAGAGGAAGGGGAGGGGAGATAAAGAGGAAGGGGAGGGGAGAAATAGAGGAAGAGGAGAAGGAGGCTAGCAGCCGTGGAGAACCACAGATGGGTCGAAAGCTGTCCTGGGTAACAACTTCCATCAAAAGGTTAGCTATTGGGTAACAACTCTAATTGTGTGGGCATCTTGTTGATTGAGCATTTCTAAATATATAAATCCTTTAGATGATCATTAAGCTTTAAGAGTCTCATTTCTACTGGGTACTGCGAGGATGGCAGATGTTGTCTGGGGATCAGCTGAGCTTTGTGGATGCAGCGTGGGGGATTGGCAGAGCCCTCTCCCATGTTGGCATCTTGTGGGTCTAGTTGTGGCACATCTGGCCTCTGGCCGCTTCTAGCTCTGGTTCGCACGGCTTCTGGTCGCTTCTAGTGCGGAACATGGCGGCCAGAGCTAAGCAGAGCCGCCCTCACTTTGGCATTTTGTAAATATCACCCTTACAAACGGAAGGTAAGGGCTAGTTGGAGAGAGGGAGTGATTGTGAAAGGAGTGGGACGACTCTGAGAACGCAGAGCAGACTGCACTGGAATGGTATACACTGACCAGGTCCCTGCCTGTCACTGTGTTGGCTTCCCATCTACCATGAGGTAATATGTTCTTGCATATCCTTCTCTATATGTTCTCATTACCATGATGTTCTGTCTCACCTCACGCCTGAAATACTAGAGGAGTTGACCATGGCCTGGACCCTCTGCAACAGTGAGGCAGAAGAAATTCTTCATCCGTTCCAAGTTAATTTCCTTATGGCATTTGTCACAGTGAATGAATAATATGGCTAACGCAGGTGGAAAGGCCCAGCTTGATCCCTCTAGCCCTTTCACAGGGCACCAATCCGTTCGCAAGGGTGAGGCTGTCACCCTAACAATCACTTCTTATGGCCCCCAATTCTTCATGTCATCTCAGCGGGGTTTAAGCTTCAACATGAATTTTAAAGGAGATACATTAAAATCGTAACATGGGGAATGGGAAAACAGGGACAGAAAGGTAGAGAAATCTCCCTGTTCCCATCTGACATCATTTAGTCATCATTTGTTCACTATTAGTTCCATAATTACAACTCAGGCCCTTTACTCTGGTCCGTTGAGTTCCAGCTTCCCTACTGTGTGACTTTCTCTTCTGTCTTGGTAAAGTCCCTCATCAGCCCTCACACTCATGCCCAGTAGAGCTTTTCACTTTGATGAATGGCATGTCACACAGAAGAACTTCTTTAGTTCTTTTTAGTGGGACATCTCTTCTCCTTGATCTCTTGGGATGACTCTGAGACTGTAGACCACACTATTGGATTGTAAAAGAAGGAAGGGGCTCCTCTGAGGGAGACTGCCTCTTTTGTGTTTTCAGATAAGGCCTCTCTAGCAGCCAAACAGAGAAAAGGTATTTTGCCTGTAACTAAGGATATTAGACTTTCCTTGCTGTCATCAATCCGCTGAAATGTGACCTAAGAGGAGAGGCCTTATTCAGGCTAGCAGTTTCAGAGTTGTATTCCAAGGCCAAATGAACACAGAGCTTTAGGCCTGAGGCTTGTATGAATTATTATAGACCCCTGGGAACACGAGAAAACCAGAAGTCGAGAGAGGGGTGCGCACAGGCACAAAATACAATCATCAAAGGCAAAGCACACAGCCCAGGTTACTCCTCTAGCCAGGCCTTACCTCCTAAACGTTTCATTCCCTCCCACAGACACATGGCCAGCTGGGGGCCAAGCATCTATCAGTGAGGCTGTGGGGGACAGTTCATGGTCAAAGCATAACTCTAAGCAAAAGAATACACAAATAATGTGGTTTTTGTAAACCATTCAGATCTCCCTGTAGTTTGTCCAAAGAATCATGAAAGCACTTATGGATCACAGAGAAAGCATCTCCATGTATCCGCATATACTTCTGAGAGCTATGGAACCTTGGAAACACCCGTTTTTCTTTCCCTTCCTTTATTATTATTATTATTATTATTATTATTTTCCTTACGTTTGTCTGTGAGGCAAACACTATTGAGCACAGGCTGGCCTTAAATTCGTGATCCTCCAGCCTGTACTGGGATTGCAGGTGTGCACAGCCTTCTGCCTCCCTAACCACCGCTACCGGGGTCACCTGCACAACTGGACCCGCTGAGCTTTTAAAGGAACGAATGTGCCAAGGGAAGGAGAGCTTTCTATTCTGTGGTTCAGTTTGAAGTGTAGGAAAAAAATAAACCCCGTGTCTAATCATTTTGTAGTTTGCCAATTAACAGTGAAAACTGTGTTCTTTAGGGTTCTGCAATAGACATTTTGGACAGCAATGCATTAGGCCTTACATTAAAATAAGCAATTAAAATATTATGCTAAGTATTCTCTTATTTATAACATACTAATTTATTGTAAAGCAGTTTGCCTTCTTCTATGGTGGAGTTTAATGAGTTTCTTTCTGAAGAACCATAAAATTATGCTCAGGGAAAAGAGACTCTTGTTTTTTTAATAAGCAATGTAGCTGTCACCAGATGTTATAAAGATTGATTACTAATGCATTTTTAATGAAGATAATTTATTAGATAATAAGATTTTTTTCTTCCTTTAAATTTCCAGTAGGAGGGAAACCGTCGTGTGTTTTTTCCATTTTAAATTAAAGGCTTTCTGCAATTGGTTTTCCACTAAGCCTTAAAATGGATGATCAAATTCAATTATGTAACAAATATAGTTAAAAATGAGGCCTAAGCTGCTCTCTCAGACTTTTATATCGGTTTCAATCCCATCAAAGCTTTTGAAAGCAAAAAATAACACATAGCCTAAGAAACACGCCTAGATGGAGGCTATTATATTTAGTAACTGCTCCATAAATGTTTGCTCTATGAATGAAAATTTATGTTACTATTTTTGTTAGAAGCATCGATTCAAAAATTCCTTCTGTTTGAGTATACCCAGAACATGCTTGTTATCAATGATGGGCTCCTCTATAGATGTGATCCTCTATAGAGGATCACATTTCTTAGGTCTTAGGTCTTTCTTCCTGCAGCCAGGGACCTGTACATGTTGCAGGGGTTAAGAATGTGTCAGACCAAACATGGACTGTTTTCTTCACCGAAGGAGTTGAAACTGTCCCGCCTTAGTGTAATGCTGAGTAGTCAGGCCATTGAAGCAGTCTGGGGGAACATCTCTTATTCAAGATCTCAGAGAGATCCAAGTTGCACAGTGTAGTGAGAGTTTTAGTTTCTTAAAAAAAAAACCCAGTTATGTTAATTTTCTGAATAAGGTTTTGTTTGAACCTCGGGTGTGGGATAAGAGGCTGCTTCACAACAGGTGATTATGATTTGCCTCGTGCACTAACAGGGCCGTGGTCATTGCCAGCTGCAGATTGTTTCATTCTGGGGGACTCTGGGGAGGGTATAAATGGGAGAACCCTGAGAGGATGTAGGGGCAGCTGATGCTGCCCCCCCACCTCATCTGATGGTTCATCCTGCTGCTGCAGTTGCTGTTGCACTTGCTATTCCTGGTTTTCTGGACTGCTGGCTACTCTGATGTCAAAGATTGGACTTGCTCCAACACTCCTTATCAGCAGGAAGTAGCCTATAGAGCTCTGGGATCCCTTTTCCATCTAACCTTTCTTCCTTCCTACCTAGTGTTGGGAGGTCGAAAGGGATTAGGGTAGAATAAGTGTGAGAAGGGAGGTAGAGGTATTAAGAACTCAATAAAATACTAAAAAAATAATGCCAACAGCACAAGGTGAAAATATTTCCTAGAATTTTATCAACGTTTCCTATCTACTAGCAAAGAAGTATAACTTAAGAACTACCCCAAGAGAGACTAGGCCACAGAGCTCAAAAAGACTATGGAAAGAAAAACCTTCCCTTAAAATCTTCCATCATATTTTGAAAAAAAAAAAAAAAAACGCATGCAAGTTTGACATTGTAAGTCATTATCTAGCTCTTTGTTATATGATTCCAAAACAATGTATAAAGCAGGGATTTCTTACTTCTCACTGGCCAATAGAATTTCTGGAACTATAGACTGAGTTGAGGAGAGCTGGGACTGAGTAGTGGACTCAGAACCCATGTGATGTCCTGTCAGAGCTGGGCTTTCATTTTGGAAACATAGACTCTCATAAAAGAGGTAACAACGTCTTTATACTCAGCCGTGTCCGAGAATCATCAATGGGGCAGCCATGAACTTAGAATAAGTGATCTTGTGATGGCTACTTAAAATATATGTTTAATTCATTTATTCTTTGATAATTTGGTACATACATTTGTTGTATCTTGATCACATTTACTCACACCTCCCCCTCTCACTTTCCCCAGACATTCCCCAAACCCCATCTTCATGTCCTCTCTTGTTTTTTTTTTTGTTTTTGTTTTTTGTTTTTTTTTTTTGTTAATCCACTGAGTATCATTAGTGCTGCCTGCTGGAATGTTGATGGATCTGGGTGTGATCTTGTGCGGCTAACCACAGCCACAGTGGTTTCTTAAGTACAATGGCTGTGTGATGTCCAGAATCTCATACCAACGCTCCCCATCACTTGGCTGTTACTTCCCCCTCTTCCATGATGATCCTTGAAAGTTGGAAGAGTGATAAAGATGTTCTATTTATGGCTCAGCACTCAACAGTTGCTGTTCTATGTACAATAGCTGATTTTTCGGTATGTTGAGTGCTTTCAGTATGTGAAAATGGGAGATTATTTTTTGACCTTGTCTGATGTTCTGAATTCTCGAAATTTTCTCTTATGATTCTTTTAAGATCATTTTATGCACCTTTAGAACTAGCTCCTGCTTCCTTCTTTTTCTTTATTCTTTTCTTCCTCCTCCCCTTCCCCCTCCTCCTCCCCTCCCCCCTCCTCCTCCTCCCCCTTCCCCTCCCTCCTCCTCCTCCTCCTCTTCTTCCTCTTCTCCTTCCCCTCCCCCTCCCCTTCCCCCTCCTCCTCCTCCTCCTCCTCCTCCTCCTCCTCCTCCTCCTCCTCTTCTTCTTCTTCTTCTTCTTCTTCTTCTTCTTCTTCTTCTTCTTCTCCTTCTCCATAGATTCAGTCTTTCCAGGCTGCTATCATATCTTGGAATCTACACTTGTGCCTAGGTTTATCTTTGTCCTTGTTAGACTGTTCATTTTCTCTACCAAATCTTCATGCTCTATCCATTCTTTTGGGGAGACTTTTTCCGACTTCTTTGGCCTTTATTGGCAGTATTTTTGAATTGGTTTTTCTGCTGAATCCTTCTTATATCTCCTCCTGTATGCTGGGTCAATCCAGCTGTTTCTTTGTGTTTTCTATCAGGAGATGATTATTATTATTATTATTATTATTATTATTATTAATTTCATTGAATATAGTTAAAACCATTCCTTCCAGTTCTGTGGAATTTCATCTGACTTATACTCACTGTGGAATTTCTTTAAGATTTAGTAATTTTTGGAAACGTTATGCTGTCTTTTGTTCATGTCTTTTATGTTACTGCACTGGGATTTATGAATGTGATATGTGTTTTGCTTGTTTTATTTTTTATCAGCTATATTCTTTCAGTTGAAATATTTGTAATGTTCATATGGAGATTGGATGTCATAGCGTTGAGTGTGCAGTTCAGAAAACAGTTCCTAAGTCCAGGAGTGCAATGTACACGCATGTTATAAATTATATATTATTTTCTGAGCAGAAGATTACAAAGGCAGTCACAACTGCTTGATATTGCCACTATGCAAATGTTGTACTAACCAATAAATAATAGTGGCCTTTTGACTTAGTAAGTATTTGGTGATAAACAGCCAAAGACATTATATAGTATATTTAGATTTTAATAAATAATACTAGGAGTGAGAGGAAAGTAGAATAAGTAAGTATTAAGCATTAAATCAACTTTGAAAAAAATTAGCGTTAGTAAAGTAGTTAGGAGGTGAAAGTTGGAGATCATAGATTCTACATATTGTTAAAGCTATAGAAGGTTAAGTAAGAAGAGGGAATAGAGGTGAGAGGAAGAAAAATCTATAGGGATAAGAGGAGGAGCATTTGAGGCATGAAAATAAAGAATGCCTTTAGTAAGTTGGGTGGAGAAACATAAACAGTTCTAAAACCTAACTGAGCGATGTACAGACAAGAGAAAACCCATCAGGAGACACACGCAGAAACAGAGAGTAAGTGAAGGGCAGTAAGAAGAGTAAGAAGGACGCTTGTGGAGCCGACTGCTGGTTCAGCTGTGGTGAAGTGCAAGGTAAATGCTCAGATGCCTCTGGCTCCTGAAGGCTCCCTGAAGTGCTGCGTATCAGAAGGGTAAGCGTGGTGAAAGCCATTTCGGTCTTTGCAGCCTTTGCAGCCATAGTGTTGGTGGGGTTCTGGCACATGGGGGAGGAGAAGTTGCAAGGCCTCTCTTGGTAGGTCTCTAGGACTCAGCCACTCTGTGCTGGTCTCTTCTGGTCCTGGAGGTCTGGTGGATGTGTGGGCAAGTGGTTCCTTGTTGTCTTGGCTGTTTGCTTTTGGGGAGTGTTATTTGGCAGCCAGTAGGCTGGCATGGAGAGGACTTGCAGCTGGCGTGTGTTGCAGCTTCCTCCTTGCTTCCCTGAAAAGACTTCCAATGACTTCCTAAGTTCATTTTCTGTATTTGCCTTTTGCAGGATAAGATCTTACTATATGCTATGTTTGTGTTTTCTCACACTAAGGCTTCTAGTTCACCAAGTTCTTGATGGTTACTTTTGTTTTTGGTCATCTTGACTATGCTGTAGTACCTAGATATTTGGTCAAATATCATCTGGAGTTTTCCTGCAGTTTCTCTCCCTCCCTCCTTCCCTCCCTCCTCTTCCTTCCTTCCTTCCTTCTTCCTTCCTTCCTTCCTTCCTTCCTTCCTTCCTTCCTTCCTTCCTTCCTTCCTTTTAAAATGAGATTAAAATTAAACCAGAGGATTCTCAATAAAGCCAATTCCTTGTCATTATGTGGCTGTCTGGGTCCCAGCTAATCAGCCGACGGCTTCAGTAGAGGAAGCTGACCTCCTCTGGGGAGAAGGGAGGTCCAGGAACAGATGTTCTTTCTTTCTTTCAAGCTGCTCCCCTTCCTAGATTTCCAGCTTGTATTCAGCATGCAGATTTTGGACCTGGTAGCTTCCGTGACACATGGGCCAGTTCCTTAAACATAAACCATTTCAGAGGACATCAATAAAGAGCAGCACTGTTCTCTATTTGCTGGTGGATGGGTGCAACCTTTGCACATATGTGAACTGTGTCACAGAAGTTGCATCCCCTCCACCATGATGAACTCCGGCAGAGCTTCTGAACCACATGTTCTCTGTGTCAGTCCTCCACTGGGTGCTATGACACAGCTGTCAGTGTCACCATTGGGTGCTATGACATAGCTGTGCTTTGGATTAGCTGTTGAGTGAAGCCATTGGGACAGCAAATGGATACTGGTCACTTATTTTTTTCCTTCAAGGTTCATCTATGTTGTTGCAAATGGCAGAGCAACCTTTGCAAGCCTATGGCTGAGTAGTTCACCATTGTGTACATGTGCCACGCTTTATTTCTTCATAGAAACTGGAGAGAGGAGGAGAAAAGTGCTTGGGATGGAGGGAGAGGCTGATGCAGAGTGTTTTAGTGACAAACTGGTCTCTGGCCATGACTAGAGTCACTAATGAGGTATTACATACTCCAAGATTCCTATCAGTAAGATCACTAGGAAACAAGTTTTATGTGCTTTCAATCTAAAGTAAGTATGTGAGGTGATGAATGCACTTTACGGTCTTTATTTGGTCATTCCACACTGTACATCCATTATAATGTCACATTGTGTTTCATAAATCTACCGCTGCCTTTCTTTATTGGTGAGGGTTATCCAAGGACCCTTGTAGATATCAATATCTAAGGATATTCCAGCCCTTTGTACAAAAGAATAAAGTATTTGTATATAACATAAACATAGCCTCATTTACACCTTAAGTCATGTCGAGATCACTCACAATACTTTACACAATGTAAAGTATTGTGATCTGGTAATATTCTTTTTGGGGACAATGGTAAGACAACAGAAAGCCTGTGTATGTTCAGTACAGACACAGTGTTCTCTCAATGTTTTCAGGCTGTGGCTGGTTCAGTCTACAGAGGAAACCGCAGAGGACCAACTGTCTATAATAATTCGTCAACTCTAAATGAAGCAAAGAAGCAGGGAAAGGTGATGGATCCTGACTAGCTAAATTCAGATCGATAACTCCTCTTTTAAAAAATGACCCTCTTTTCCTGAGAATGGGGGAGTTTCTTTAAGTTATGTGGAACTTAAAGTGTTAAAACTCAGGAAATCCAACATAATGTGAAAAATAGTCAGCTTATATCTCTTTGTAGTAGACAGTGCTCCCTAAATCTGCTTCTTTTGTTATTAATAATTACTCTAAAATTCTAACTCTCGAGGTCAAAATTACTTGACTTGAAAAAATTACTGTATTGAACATAGTAGTTGACATCCCACTAATGTGGACTTATTGTGTATTCAACAATTTTTGATTAAGTTACACCCTATGAATTCTGAGCTATCAGACACACCAGACCTGCTTCTAGGTAAACTAACAACAACCAGGAGGCTCAGGAACATTTGCATAATCCACTCCTTCTCCAGGACTGCTCTCCAAACAGCAATGTTCACACTCCATTCCCTGGTAATGCAAGAGAGACAAATGAGCCCATCATTATTAAAATTAAGCTTTTCAGTCTTGTCTTACAAAAGACAGTACATTGTCCCACATGAAAATGTGAAATTCTTCTCATTATATTATGGTTTAGATCTTAAGATACCTGTCCAAAGACCAAATATCAAAGGGTAGAGTTTCAGAGCAGTAGTCTTCAGAAGCAGGGCCTTTGGGGTATGATCTGATCATGAGGGTTTTGACATCATAGATGATTAATAAACATATGGATTTGTAACTTAATGGGCTATTGGCAATGGTGAAAATTTTTGGATATAGCGTGTAATGACAGGAAGTTGGCTTTGGGAGACATGGTGTTCAAGGCTGTGTTTTGTCCCAGGTCATCTCTTTCCCTGTGGTCTTCATGGCTTCCATGAAAGCAGCAGCTCTATTATCCCATGTGCTTCCGACATAACATTTTGTTTACAACAGGTCCAGAGACAAGAGAACAGAGGGACCACAGACTAAAACCTCAGAAACTGAGACACAGTACACCTTTTCTTCTTTAAATTGTGTTGATGGAAAGGTGATAAACATCCAGCTTGCCTGTGGCAGGACAACATCATTTTAGACAAGGATTTCAAGGCTTTAAGTTTATTTAGTTGAAAAAAAAATCAGTACACATGGCAGTGATGATGTCTGAAGAGGGCTAAAGAAAGACCTGGGTAGGTCTTGAGAATAAGCCTTGCTGTCTGTTTGGTTGTCTTCAAAGTTAGAGAAGGGGTACATAAGATATCTTTTTCAACAAGGATGCAAAAATGACTATGCTTATGCCCAAGATTTATTAATCACTGTGTGTAGTCACTGTTAAATTAAAGGGCTAAAGGCAAGAGAGATAACAGAGGATTAACAATTCTGGCCATTAATCTCTATAAATACAGGGAGTGCTTCAAATGGTTACAATTTCAGCCAGTGTACGTAATTGATTGAGTCACTTACAGACTACAAAGTTCTTGTTCATACATTTCTTTGTATTCCCTTAACTCACACAATGCCCTCAACTAAGGAGGTAATCAATAAGAGTGGTTGACATCTTGCCAGAAGCTTTCATTTGTATAAATGAATGAAAAAATAAGTGTGAAATCTATTGCTATGCTTCCTTTGTGTGCTGGATATGCCTGTGGGGGTGAAACTAGCAACATTCCCCCAAAGCACAGAAACACAAGAAGTATTTCTTTACTTCTCAGCTTCTTCTTTTATATAAAGGATACCACAGAGACAATTCATTTAATTGGCACAGTACAGATAAGAAAAACACAGCTGGTTTAGACAGTCATGGCTACAATCTTGGGGAAACAATGGTTTATAAATGTGAAGCCATCGAAATGTCTGTTGGAGGGCAAAAAATCACATTTTCACCAAGATAAGACTGGGCATCTATTAGGATTTGGGGGTAAGAAACAGGAAGGAATACACAAGATGTTAAATATTGCCCATTTAACCTTTAAAATAGTTTCACTGCCCTCCTCCCCTGGCGGGGGGGACTGATAATGCAGTGTGCTGGCTAGTTTTATGTAACTTGATACAAGCTAGAGTCACTGGAAAGGATGGAACCTAAATTGAGAAATGCCTCCATAATATCTGGCTTAGGATATTTTCTTAATTAACAATTGACTGGGGGTGGGCTCAGCCTATTGTGGGTGATATCATCCTTGGGCAAGCTATACGGAGAAAACAAGTAAGCAGAACCCCTCCATGGCTTCTGTATCAGCTCCTGCCTCCAGCAGGTTCCTGCCCTGTTTGATTTCCCGTGGTGACGTCCTTCAATGATGAACAGTGATGTGGAAGCATAAGCCAAATGAACCCTCTCCCCCTCTACTTTCTTTTTGTCATGGTGTTTGATAATCACAGCAATAGTAACCCTAAGACAAAAATTAGTACCAGGAGTTGGGTATTGCTGTGACAGATCTGGCCATGTGTTTTGGGGAGGACTTTGAAACTTTGGGCGAAAAAGCCATTGAATGTTCAAAATGTGATGAGCTGTTCTGTGGGAGCTGGGGAGATATGAATGTTGAGAGAACTGCAGAGGATGAAGACCTGCCTTGTGAAGTTGCAGAAGTTTAAAGACTGGGGCCATTTGCTATTTTGACTTAAGATGCCATTGTTCTGGTGAGCTGGAGCTGGAGTTGGCTTTGATTAGCAAGAAACCAGAACCACTAGATTAAAATCTTATTACTGGGACCATTGATGCTGGCTAGCTGAAGCTGAGAAAGTAGGAGTGATTAAGAAGAAGTCAGCATCATTGAGGTGAAATCTGGGAAGTATTTCCTGAGAATCAGCACATAGAAGCTGTGTTTCAGATGTGGTCAAGGTTGTACCTTTCACTCACAGCTGAACTTGGTAGTGTAAAACCCACCCAGGTGATACTGGATTTGAAAGCATGAAGGGGCCATGGAGAGCAGCTGAGGTTTGCCACTGTGTGGCAGAGCTGGAGTCTCTGAAGAGAGCCTAGCAGAGGCTATTGGAGAAAGTGCAGCCTATTTGCAGTAAAAGACTCTAGAATGTTGGGGATGCTAGTGCTATGGGATGATCACCAGGAACAGTAGAAGCAGTGGACTGAAGCCATCTGGAGCCTCCGAGACAAGCTGTGTGTGCTGCAGAGAGCACAGACAGAGAAGTGACCCAAGCCCTTTGGAGAAGCCCAGTAGATCATTAGCAAATTTTTGTCTTTGGACATTGAGTCATTTATACTATTTGAGTTTGATTTTGCTTTATCTGATTGTGACTCTGCCCTTGTTTTCCCTCTTGAAGTAGGAAAGTATTTAACTTATTTTTGATTTGACAAGAGTCCACAGCTGAGAGATTTTGAACTTGAAAAGACTTTGGATTTTAAAGACACTGAGTTTTTAAGTATTTGAATTTTTAGAGACAGCAGGACTTTTAAAATTTGAAATACTTTATACTGTGATATTTGTATTAATGTGAGATATTAGGGATGAACAAGAAAGGAAAGATTGTGGCTTAATAGTGATGTGTTGGTGTGTCAAGTTGACAAGGGGTCAGGTGAACCAGTTAGTTTTATGTCAACTTAACATAAGCTAAGGTCACTGAAAAGGAGGAAACCTAAATGAAGAAGATCTGGCTGTAGGCATTTTCTTAATTAGTGATTAATGGGGGAGGACTCAGTCCACTGTGGGTGATGCCTTTCCTGGGCTGGTGGTCCTGGGTTTTCTCAGAAAGCAAGCTGAGCAAGCCATGGAGAGAAGCCAGTAAACCACACCCCTCCATGACCTGTAGGTTTTAGATATAAGCTGTTTGAGGGAGGAGTGGAGTGGGCACTGGGGGCAGAGTAAATGATAGTTTTACTTTGAAGTATTAACAAATTTCCTTTTGGTGGTAACCATGTGGATTCATTAGTTGTATCCATATATTTTCATGTTATGATTTGTAAGATGCCTCCTCTCAAATTATATCATATACACAGTCTGCATGTAAATGTTCTGTTGGTGAGCTGTATCTCTACCTCTTTGTTAGGAGTATATATTTGAAGATTTACACATATAAATATATAGTTATAAATATGAAGTAAATATGTAATGTGTATGTATGTATGTGCATGTGTGCATGTGCTTGCATCTCTGTGCGTGTGTGCGTGCATGTATATTAGGTTTTTAGGGTTACATATTATCAAATTTACTAGACTAGTCCACATTATTTTCAAGTTAATTGGGACAGAATATGATTCCGTCCATGCATAATGATGTTAGTAACCACATTTTCACAATCCAGGCACTATTAATATATTTAAAATTGGCCAGATTGATGAGCATATTGGAGCATGTTTGGGTCTTTCTCAGTGCCTGACTACCTTGCTAATAAGTTCTCTTTTGCAATAATGAAGGCCATGCAAATAATAAACAGCTACTCATTTATTTATACCTATATTTGATTGAGTACAGCTAGGGCCCCCTCACTCATGCCTGGCTACCTTATTATTATTATTTTTGTTTTTCTGAGACAGAGTCTCTTTATGTAGTTCTAGCTGTCCTAGAGCTCACTATGCAGACCAGGCTGGCCTCATACTAACAGAGATCTGCCTGCCTCTGCCTCCCAAGTGCTGGCCTGTCCCACCATGCCCAGTCATGGCTGCCCTGTTAGTAAACTGTTTTGCAAAAATGAATCCATCACAAGAATCATTATTGATGGTAGCCAAATTATCACAAAGTACATGTACTTTTTAAAAGATTCATATATTTTAATTTATAAATATAAATTACTTGTATGAATTAGGTTTGCCCTCATTATATATTTTGTAAATTCAAGATTTTGAAGATTTACTTTATGTTAAAATTACTTGTATGCATGTGTGTGAGTGTAGATATGTCTATATGAATGCAGGTGCCCACATAGGCCTGAGGCATCAGATACTTCTGGAACTGAAGCTATAGGTAGTTGGTAGCAGCCCAACATGGTTTCTGGGTATAGTGGTGACTAATTAATCCACTCTGGGCTCTCAGCAGGTGCACATGTGGCTCTGCACCTGCCCAAGAGCTCTCTGGATTCAGGAATGAAACACACACACGCACACACACACACACACACACACACACACACACACACACGCACCCTTTATATTTTGATATACTTTGACTAGATCAATGGTTAGTCACTTCCAAAACTCCCGTGGCTAGTACATACTCCCCTCCAGTATTCCTGAGTTAACACTTTCTAAATCTATATTTTATCTTTGCTGCCCTGTTTCCTTCTGGGCAGCCCTTTCATGGATCCACTTTGTTTTTCATCCATGTTGCTGAAAGATGTCTGTCTGTAGCTCTCAAATCTGATCTCTCTGCTTCCACTTCATGGTAAACCTGTTCCTTCTCTCCTTTGCATTTCTTGCCTGGGAATCCTAAAAGTCCTGTCTCTTTCACTATGCCCAGCCATTGGCCTTAGGCTCTTTATTGGTAATTCAAAAACCAATCGGGGACAGGGACCCTCAGCATCTAGACATGCAGATTCCTGTGTGCTTTGGGGAACCGAATTAAGACAAAGCATTAGAACCAATTCCCAACATCTGGGAGCTGAACTCAGGTCATCTGCAAGAGCAGAACATTCTCTTAACTGCTGAGTCATCTCTCTAGCCCTGTAAATATAAGTTTCTTCAGGCGTCATCTTATTTGGGAGGCAGAGGCTTTCTATGGAGAATGATCAGATCTCCAAGGACTGTGAAACTCAGAGACAGAATCCTTTCCACCAGGATTCTGGGATTTTCTTAGAGTATAATAGTATTTAAATATATTAGAGCTGTATAGTTACTGGAATGTAACTTTGGCACAAACCAATGAGTCCCTTGTCATGATCACCCACAGAGCTTAGTTTTGCTGCCACCTTTTGTTGGAGGAACATCCATTGATTTAGGAGAAATGCCTGGGCGTCAGTATGATGCCATGTAGGCCTGGGGACATCAGAGCTCCTCAGGCTATGTCCTTCCTTCCCAGGTTCTTTCTTTACAAAGGCTGCAGTGAGAACCTTATCCTTCCTGCCCAGCAACCCAAGATTTATCTCATCAGTGCCCTTCTCAGAACTCAAGTTCTTGGCCTCTCTCCTCTCCCCTATTCTTTGTTCTCGGGCAGGATTTTCTATTTGTAATCCTTCCCTCTCCTAAGTTAATAGAGACCCTCTCTAACTTTTTTGAGAATATTAGAGTTAACAATCAAATTTAGAGGCGAGCCAGAGAGTGTGAATGTTTGACAAACACAGCTGTGGACTTCCTTTGAATGCTTTCCTGAACTCAAATAAGAATTTGAGCCTCTATGTTCACATTTGAATCCATTCAATTCAAACAGGCAAATTGTTTCTGAGATTAAGCTGCTGAGTTAGAGAAGAGACATATTTGCCCCTTAGGCATGGTGACCCAGTGACTAAAGTGGCCTAAGACTGCAACTTATGCCACATGCCCATGAGTCATCAGTCTGGCAATGATGTCATCCTGATAGAAAAACAGGATTAGAAATACTGCAGCTTTTTACAGTGATTTTGAAAATGAGTTTATGTTCTACCAGGCACTTGGAACCTACACTCTTATCATTTTATTAGTATTTGTGTCTGTAGCCAAAGCAGGCACGGTTTAATTGGGAAACACAGAGGGCATGGTTTTAAATGTAAATATTTGCTCCTCACCAAAATAAAAACAATCAACCTTCCACAAAATGAGTTTTATGAAGAATTTAAATTTATCTGACTTCACAAAATCATGGCTCTCAGTGCTTGGCTTCTTTAAGAAGAATCATGAGCCTTCTCCCCTCCGTCGAATTGAATGGCTAGCTTGGCATAAGAAATCTATATGTCTAGACTCAGTTGCTCTGATGGTGGGAAGTGCCACCTGCTGCCTTCAAGGAAAGACGTTTCTGGAAATACTAGAACAGATGCTTAACTACTGGTAGATTGGCCATTAACACTTTAAAATTGTCCAGTAATTTTCTTTGCATGTTAGAATGTAGGACATTTGGGGAGAGGCATCCTTCTGAAATTGAAATATTCAGCCCCATTTAGTCTGTAATCATAATCCTTCACTGGTGAGACTGGAGGTCTAGGTTGGAGATTTTTAAATGTCAGCCCCATCGTTCTGGAATATGTGTCTTTTTGACCACTGGAATATTTGCCTTTCTGACCACTGGAATAGCTGTCTTTCTGACCACTGGAATAGCTATCTTTCTGACCACTGGAATAGCTGTCTTTCTGACCACTTCCGGATAATAGAGTCAAAGTTAAGAGCATCCAACTCATGCAAAAGCTTTTATGGAAATAAATATTTCAAACAAATGTGTCTTTAAGAATCTGAGAGTTGATGCATGCCAATAATATTACCTTTAATTAATATTTAGACCCTTTCCAATAAAGTCATGCAATGGATAATCGAGGTCTGCTTTCATTGCCACCCCTCATACCTGCTCCCTCCCTTTCTGTGAAGAATGACTCATGGATCAGTCTTGGCCCAGATAGCAAGTGAAGGGATCAAGGAAAGAATACAAGGAAGATGGGGTTTCCTCTCTGCTCTCTACACTGGCACAAAGGTCTCCATCATATGCTGAAATTGGTCAGGATGCTAACTTCTCTCTCTCCCTCTTTGGCAAATATTTACCCCTTTCTACTCATTGTCTACCTTTCTCATTTCTCATTCTTTGTGATTGAGTGAAGCTAGATGCTAGCACCATTGAAGGCTGAGGTCATTTCACAGTGCATATTAATTTGCCCCGGTCTGCCTGTGAAGTGTTTTCAGATCCCAAGCTCAGTGCGTTTTGTCTCTGGATGTTTAGAAAACACCATTTATAACACAAGTTGTCACTCCCGTGGCAGACTCCTTCTAGAAGTGATAATGAACCTGGCCATGTTTGTACAAAAGGATAAAGTCTCAATAAGTCACAGCTTTCCTCTGGCAGGCCATTATCACCATCAAGACAGTCTGCAGTACCTGCCGATGGGTAAGAACAAAAGCATCCTTTACAGATGTCTGATATCTAACTGCAGAGTCCTCATTCTCCCACTCCCCAGAATGAATCACTTGTCAGAGGAAATTATGCAGATAACTTTCATGCAGCTACACTGATAACGAATTAACACTCAGAATAGCTATGTGCATTCATTGTACTGATACAAGTCAACTTACCCGATGCAGCTTAATATCCTTCGGGGTAATAATGATTTACATCACTGTGCACAGACGACAGGGAGGGCCATCTCACCATCTGGAAACTGACACCTTTGTTACTCTATTTTCAGGCTCCATCCTTTATGCTGAGGTTGCGGGTCCCAGTGTCTCTCAGCTGGTTATGACATCATCACTGTTGAAGGGGATGTAATGATTCTTTATTTATTACATGTAGTTTTTGTGGGATTGTCAGAGATGGATAGAAGAACTACCAGTTTCAGAAAGCTATGATGGAACAGAGGGTAGCATATAGGGCTAACTTCCTAATTTTCTAAGATGAGTTTACAGGTGATCCAGTCAAATAACTGCCGTACTGAATTTTAATACTCCCACTATATAATCTATTGTGTTTGCAAATCATCTAATTTGACTTTTACATAACCATAATCACAAGAAGTTATTTTTTTTCTATCTTATGTCTTTATTATTTTAGTCTCATGTACAAATCAAGTTGACAGCAACATTGCTAGTTGTAAACACAATTACCAGCTTGGCTAAGGAGCTTCATTTTTTTTTTGACACCATATTCATAAATTTACAATCAGCTCTCAGATAGAAAGTTGCATGTATATAATACCAAATGGTACTAAGTACAGTCTCTAGCAGTTTAATGCCCTCTGCCCATTGCCCTATAGCTCTATAATGCTGGATAGAAGTGAGGCTACTGGGCTGGGGTGTGGCTCAGTTACAAAGTGCCTGTTTTACCATGTCAGGGCCCTTGACTCAGTTATCAGCATTGAGAAAAGAAAAGAAAAAGTGAAGGAGGCAAGGCTATTTAATTTGTGGTTTTTTCTTTTTTTCTCCTCCTCTTCCTCTTCCTCCTCTCCTACCTCCTCCTCTTCCTCCTCCTCTTCCTCTTCTTTTTCAGTTCTCAATGTACTTGAAGTATCTCATAACAGAAAAATGTTATTTGGGGCAATTCAATTCACGTTAACTAATTTGGAAAGGATAAAAGGATTTTGTTTTTATTTTTGGCTTTTAATTTTCTGGAATTTGGGGCTTGATGAGAAAAAAGTCATCAAAATTTGGCACATAGCTACTGAATTATCATATTAAGTAAAACCCAACTGTATATTAAGAAGGTACAAGAAAAAAAAGAAGAGACAGAACATACAGCAGAGAGGTCCCAGCTGAAGGAGTTGGTCTAGTTGCTGGAGGATGGCCTATGAAGAGCTAATCTTCCTGAGGAGGGATTTCTGGATCAAGGACAGGCTAGACAATAAACAATACAGGATTTAGTAGCTTAGTGTCATAAATACCGAATGCAGGATAATTTGGCTAAGTTGAATTTTATCATCAAACAGTAATTAAAGGATCCCTAACTAAGGTAAGAAATATCACGATCATTTTCACAATATTAAAAAGAGCAAAATCATTCAGTCTACGTGCATATTTTAATATTCTCATCACGTGTGATTCTATTTGGTCATTCAGGCAAAGTAAGCTAAACTAGTGATTGAGTCACCACCCTTGCCAAGGACAAGCCAAGGCTTGGAGAGGGGTTTCTGAGGGAGGGGTGATTCGGAGTTGTGAAAGAAATTGCAGTCAATTGCAAGTATAAGCTGACAGCCTGTGTTCTACTTGAGATGGCTCTCCAGATAGCTTTTGGCTAGAGACAGCTCTCTGTTTAAGATAACTCCCTGCTCAAGATAGCTCTCTGTAAGAGACAGTTCTCTTATATTAGGACAATTTTTTAAAGATCCCTGGATAGCTCATGGGTTTTCCAACTAAAGTCAGGAAAGCTGCTAGAAAAAAATATTCTTGGGTTTTCCGAGCAGTTATAAAACCTACTAGACAAAATTTTTGGGTTTTCCAGGCAAAATCAGGGAACCCACCAAACAAATTTCAAAAAGAAACGGTGCTAGGAAAAAATTTCTAAGAGCTGTGTTAGCTCTCTAAGCAATTCTTGTGGCTTCCAACCAAAGTCAGAAATCATGTTAGACAAATTCTAAAAGATCTGTGTTTGCTCTCCAAGCAGTCCTCTTTGGGTAGCTCTCTCTTGCAGATCAAAGCACAGTCTTTTATTTACATATCAGTACAGTCATTACTCCAGGTTCTCTTTTGATTACCCCAAGAATCAGCATTTTATGACCTTAGCCCCTTGATTCTTAGGAAAAGACAGCAAGTTTTTTTTTTTTAACATTGCAAATGAATTCAGAGATCTGTCTGCCTTTGTAAGCACAGACAATAAGCTAGCTGGGTGGGATCTCTCTCTGAGATCACCATTCCCACCACCCTGAGCCTAAACTTGTTCTGTTCCAGGCTGACTTTGATCTCAGAATTCTTCCTGCCTTTGTAAGCACAAACTTAGCTGGGTGGGGTCTTACCCTACTCCCCAAATCTCTTTATCTCCTTCCTTAATATCTTTCTGACAAGCTGGCTCATTAGTGCAGCTGCATCTGTTCTTTTACATCTGTGAAACCCCTTATACAATTCACAGTGCATCTTTATGTTTTGTATAGTTGAGAAATCCTGTTTATATATTTTTGAAGTTGTGTTATCAGAGTTTTTCCCCACAGCCATAAGGGCTGTCCTGAAGGTCACAGCACTTGCCGTTTTTGCTGAGGAACACTGGACACACCCTTCTAGACTTGTGCTGCTTCTAATTATCATGGAGTCATCAACCTTGACAGAGAGAACATTCCTTGATAACCTTGGCAGAAAGAACATCTGCCTAAGAAGGAGCACAAAGTAAATCATGTAGATTATTATATAAGCAAGCCTCATACCTAGCAACTGTCAACACCTGTGGAAGCCCACACCTTGCTCTCTGCTTCATGGATGGGAACTGTCATATCATCTCATTTATAGTAGCCATGGAGGACTCAGCACACTCTGAAACATAGAAACCATCCCCCACCCCCCCTTGCTGATTTATTCAGGGAAATTGAGAAAGTGAGGAAAACTTGCAGTGTGCCTGTGTATGCATGCATGTGTATATGTATGTGCATACATACATATGTAAGTATGTGCACATGTGTGCATGGATTCCAAGAAACATATCACCCAAAACCAAGTTTTCTGAAATCTATACTTGCTTTCTCCATGTTTATCTGTGTTTTAACCTTGACTGTGGGCTGGATGGAAGCAACATGTGTGTTCCAAACTGACTTCCCCAAGTTCTGGATTTCAGTGATCTGGATATTTCAACAGGACCTAAAACGAGAACCCCTAGAGAACTTCCTTACGTGGTTCTTGCTAAGTAACCCTTTCACTGTCATTTCAGAATGTTTTTTTAGGTTTTCCAGGTTTGCTTTAAAGGCTATTTACTTCTCAGTGGTTCTTACACATCACCAGTAAACATACTCCACCTCATCTGTCATTGTATCACAATGCTCATTAACCTTCTCAGGTTGTCACCAGCCACTTAATAAATCCACCTTCTTGTCTTCACTCGCTGAGCAATCCAGACAAATTTACTAGCTGATCTCCTTGCTTCCTCTGTGCCTCTTTGAAACCATCATTTTATTCCAGCTGTCTCTACCCCCATTGAAATGGCGTGTCTCTTCCGACAGCCCTTGAGAATTTATGTCCAATTCCTTCCTCTCCAAGTAAAGACAGAATTAGGTTAGGATCTGTGAAGATGGAAAGTTTTGGTTAAGACTGAAAATCTTGTTTAATGCAGTGAGTTATTGCCTGACATACAAAATAGCATAAATCCCCCCTGCCCTTAACTGATATAACGAACTATATGAGGTTAAATGAATCATTGACACTCCTCAATCTGCAATTCAACCGCATGTGGATGAAAAACCACACATGCCTGCCATTCATCACGGTGGCTGACTGCCTGCGTTAGGAAGGCAGACGAACAGTCAGTAGTTGATATTCAAAACCAAATCGAAAGTTATGGTTATAATATCATACTGTCTGGCTGAGCAACTCTTGATTTAAAACGAAGTAAAAATATACAGTAAGTGAGTTGATCAGGTCGCAACCACACACCAAACTTTGAGCTCAGTTGTGGGCAGTTAATGCCAGCCAGAATTGTTAGCTTGGCTTTTTGTTTTGTTTTGAGATGGGGTGTCCTTAGTCTGAATGGCTAAGGATGGCCATGAACTCTGGGTCCTCTGCACTCAGCCTTCCAATTATTGGGATCACCAGCATATGGTCATCTTGCCTGTCACATGTCTATTCTTCTAAGTCCTCTGATACGTTGATTCAGTATTAGCCCATTGGGTAGCTATGTTAGTCTGTTAAGACTACCCTGAAAAATTGGACAGGCAGGGTTCCTTAAACAGCTTGAGTCAATTTCTCACATTTCTGCAGAACGGGAACCCCAGATCAAGGTGATCATGTCTGGTTTCTTCTAAAATGTTCCCCTTGCTGTCACAGGCACTGTGTCACTCTGTCCCACTCAGTCACCCATTGGTGCCTCTTTGTGTCTTAATCTCTTCTTGCAAGAACCAAGTCACATTTGATTAAGGCCCACTTCAATGACCTCATTTAACCTTAATTAGTTTTGTTGAGACTTTATCTCCAAATACAGTCACCTCACGTGGTTCTGGGAGTTAGAACTTCAGTGTATTAATTTTGAAGGAATACAGTTCAACCCTTGACAGCAGATAAGAAAGCCGAGGCATCTAAGAGCCAAACCACGGTTTCTGAGCTCCAGGATCTAGGTCCGTGCTCACAAGTACTATTTAAGAGTATATTTAAAATTAAAAATAATGCACGACACATATTTTTAGCATCTCTAATTAGAATTTTCTCAATGTATTTTAATTTCTGTACACTTGATATTAATGACAATCATTAAGAAATGAGGTGCTCAGGAGAGCAGGCCCTATACCTTACCTGCACAGCACCAGTAATGCTGGCCCTGGTCAAGGGGGTGTGTCTGCCTCAGGTGGTGTATATGTCGGGTGGGGTGGGGGTGGGGGATGAAGCACTCTCCCCACTCAGCCCTCACCACCTGCAGCAGCTGGGAGAGATGCCCTCGTTCCTCACTCGCTGCATATCTTCTTTCTTGACTTTCTATGTAGACTGTCACAGGGATTTAAATATTTTTTTTTGTGACTGATAATCATATTTTATGATTTGTAAACAAAACATCTTCATCATTACTCTGAACTGAACAGTGATGTGGCAGGTGTGAAAGACTGACGTGTTTGTTGTTGTCTTTTGCTTCTAGATTGAATATCGTGATTGAATATCGTATCATGGATACATGTGCATGTGTATGCACACACATGCGCGTGCATACACCAACACACCATAGACACCACTCATCAAACACATATACCCACATATACCACACATGGACAACACACACATATACCACACCACACACACACACACACACACACACACACACACACACACGAACACACCATAATGCATATCGTATAAGACACATAGACCACACAGATGGATAGATAGATAAACACTTCCCACCCCCACACTATCACAACTACCACCACCACCACATCTATACTATATAGACACATATACCACACCCATACACATGCACACACACATACACCCTCCACAAACCATGATACATATACTGTAAGACATAGATCACACACATACGGCATACCATCACCATACATATAACACACACACACACACACATACACACACAGAGCTAATTGAGGCAGTGGCAGGTTTTTGTTCATTCAAAGATTTTAGCTAAAACTATAGAGATTTGGATTCTCTTGCTGAAGATATTACACATTTTGGACATGAAACACAGAGACACTGAGCTGCAACCGAGCTGGAAGCGTCTTCTCTGTTGGCTAGCTCTTATATCTGGAAATGCTCTGGGTGCTGCTGAGAGAGAAAGTCATTGATGATCTTACTCGGCAGTTGACTCTACATGCTACTCTACCTGCCAGCCAGGAGAAATATGGCTGGTTCATTAATAGCAAGACTATTTTGAGGGTATCCAATGGCTTTTTGGTTGGAACCGAGGCCTGCCTTATAGGAGGAAAAACATGTCCAAAACCTGATCAAAAGTCTGTTGGGAGGTCACAGACCCTAGGGGAGGAATGTGCTACTGTAAAACGGACATGTAGCCACACTGCGTTCTGAGTATTGATGTTTATGCCAACAAACTTGTGCTACTTTTCACCTGACTCACAGAACCCTCGTTTTATCAGTGGATAGCAGTTAACGAAGAGACTTAACTGACTGGTTCCTGTGCTTCGAGCACGTGGACTGTTGGGTGCCCCTCTCTAAAGGGAGCATCTGTACTACCCTCTCCAGTGCTCAAGGAACATCTTACAAGGTGGAGCAGAAAGACTGTGAGAACCAGAAGACAGAGAGGAGTGCTATGAAACACTGCCTTCTGGCTAGGACATAGTTGTTGGAAGTAATTATTTAAATCGGCCTCTGGCTCAAGCTGACTATTTAAGCTGCAGCAGCTCTGCCTAGCCCAGCCGCCATGTTTCTTGGCTGGAGGCCACGAGCGTGCTGCAGCTAGAAATGGCCAACTAGAAACACCAGCCCTGCCACCCACGGGATGTCAGCGTGGGAGATGGCTCAATTTCCCACGCTGTCTCTGCAAAGCTGAGCATTGCCCAGGCCATCCCACCATCCAAGCGGGCTCATTAAAAGATGAGACTCTAATGCTTACAGATTAATCAAAGGCTTATATATTTGATAATGATCAGTAACAAGATACCCATACTATCAGAAATGTAACCCAATACCCAACCTAGATATACCAACTACCTTTGACTGCTACAGACATGTGAACATCCGCCTCCATCTCTCCTCTCCCCCCCCCTCTTGTTCACCTCTCCTATCTCCTAGCTCCTCCTCTTCCTTTTCCTCCTCTCCTCCTTACTCTCCTCTTCCTCTCCTAACTCCTCCCACCTTAGCTCCTCCTACATATAGCCATTGCAATCATAAAGTGATAAGAAAATATAAAGGTGATTAGTTGAGGAGGGAAATAGGTCTATAAGGAGTGGGAGACAATAGTGGAGTATAAGGGGTGGGGAATATAGTCAGAATACAATATATATTATATATATGTATATACATTATATGTATGAATGTATATATGTATATAAAACTTGTCAAGCCCCAAATTTTATTAATTACAGAATTTACTAACTACAAATTTTATTAATTCATCATAGTAACTTGACTAAGTTTTGATTCTATAAGTTATTGAATATTTCATGATATTTTCTATTGCCAATAACAAGATTTCCCACACTCTTAAGAAAAAGGCTAATTATTCTATAACCATGGTAACAGTCACCAAAGTGGATTTTAAGCCTTCTTAGTTTTGCAGAAACATAATTTTATAGCCACAGAGGAAGGATCACTAGTTTTAAGCTTATTTAATCAATTAACATGCTTTTGAAAGCCGAGAAATGGACAGCGTTTCTTGCCTTGGAGAGTCAGCGTGTGGGATGCTGACTCACTCCAACAGCCAGCAAGCAGATCCACAGCCTCACCGCACCTTCAGAGTGGCTGCTCTGGCTTCGTCTTGTCCGTCGGTTTAGCCTCTGAAAGCACTGGTCCCTAAATCTGCACCTTTCCATACTCTCTCTGATATCAATAATCTGACGTTCTCTGAGATACTGTGCCTATTCATAGCTCTTCTCTACCTTTTTGCAAATTAATTGTTTTATCAAAACTTTTTCATATAATATATTTGATTATATTCTCTCTCCCTTCTCCCAACTCCTCCTAGTTCTTTACCACTTCAATCCCTGTCAAACTTTATGTTCTCACTCTCTCTATAAACAAGACAAAAAATTTTCCAAACAAACCAAAAAAGTATACATAACCTCCATGGACTTCTTTCTGAAATATATGCACATATGAAAGAAATTTCAAATCTTAATGGAATCACCACATAATGGGAGAGACAATACCTCACCTAGATGTCTTATGTCACCAAATCTTTATTAAACATTTTTTGAGACCTTAGCTGGCCTGGAACTCATTAGAGATCTAGCTCTGTCTTCCGAGTGATGGTATTAAAGGCATGCGCTACCACCCCGGCCTCTTTCTTACTTAAGGAAGTGGTAAACTTCTCTTGGTTGCCTCTTTAAAGTATTGAAAGGTCTGGCCCTTAGCACTGTATTTCTTCCTAATAACTTACAATAACAGTCTTCAGACCCTTCCTTATAACCATTTTGGTAATCATGTTGAAGAAAGGACTATTTGGTCTTCTTAGACCCTTTAGTCCAGCTGTGTCATTTCTTGATTAGTTTGCAAGCCTGTGGCACAGCACAAGACTATGTTCTAACTTCTCATTGCTGCAAGGTGCGGGTGGGAAAGATGCTGGGGTTTGAATGAGCAAAGTCCAGCATGGAGAGCATGTGTTTGCACACGCGATACCCAGTTGTGTAGCTTGAGGAGGTGGAACTTTGTGGGGTAAGTGGATTACTGTGGATTGGCCTTGAGATTTATAGCCCCGCCCCACTTCCTGTCTGCTGTCTACTTCCTGTTCTGCCAAGATGTAAGGGTCAAGAAGAGTCCCAGCAGCGCGCACCTGCCATCGTGAGCTGCCTACACTGTCTTTCCCTCCATGATGGACTCAAATTGTGAGCCAAAATAAATGCTTCCTCCTTTATGTTCCTTTATGTTAAGGGTTGAATTACAGCAACCAGCTAAAGGTCTATGCCATAGTTGTATAACAATAACTTTAAGTTTCTGCAAAGTGGCGTCTGAATGGTCAAAGGACCTCTCCTGGTACAGCAGACTGAAAAATCTTAAATAAAACGTCAGGACTTCATATCTTTTTTTTCTTCATCCATTCATTTTTCTCTTTCTTTCTTCCTTTCTCATTCATTTTCTTCATCTTAAGAGACAAGTTTTCACTATGTAGCTCTACCTGACCTGGAAGTTGCTAGGTAAACCAGGCTGGCTTTAAAGTCAGAGCTCTGCCTGTCTTTGCTTCTGCAGTGCTGGAATTAAAGGCACATGCAACCATGCCGAGCACATATCATTTATAATCCGGTTAGATATGGGAAAGTGTTGAGGAATTTCTCAGACCTTCTAGAAACTTCTTGAAATGCAAAGCCCACAGAGTGAAGTAGAGACACTGTAACCAGCATCTGCCTGATTCAGTGGGACAAACACAGAGGGCTGGTAAACAAACTCCAGATTCCAGGCACAGAGGTCACATCAGAGGTTCTGTCTAGATGTAGTGCCCCTGAAATGAGGAGACACAACTTACTGGACGGAGAAAGACCTAGACATGGCACTAGAGACGAGTGTTTGTCTGGATCTTGGCTTCTAGTGACTCAGAGGAAAAAAAGATTTCCTTTTATAATTTTGATTTATAAGCTTTCAATCTTGATGATTGCCATCCAGAACCCCATGCCCATTTGGCTGCAGGAAATCTCGTCAAGTAAATTGGGTTAGTAGTGCAGCATTGGGCTCGCAGTAAATACAAATGTTTCCTCTGACCATGAACAGGACTTAAAGAACAAAAAGTCTACCATTAGAAGCTAACTTGAGCAAAACCCAACCATTAAAACTAAAACGAGCACACCCAAACAGCATGAATGCTAAGCCAGTAGACACTAGTGACCCTGAACTGAACGTGACACAATATTGAAAACACAATGAAGCAGTATGAGGTAAACATTCACTGGCTGTGTTGGAAAAGAACTAAATAGAACTTTTCAGAGTGAAAAATACAGAATTTGGTTGACAGGATACCATCATTGCCCGAGATTAAATATATCTTTGTGGATGGGGGAAATGAATTGGTGGGTGAAAGTGCTTCTTGTACAAGCCTGATGATGCCAGTTCAATCCCCAGAATGCAGGTAGAAAGCTCTGTTCAGTGACATCTGCAATCTAGTACTTCTGTTGGTGAGCTTGAAGGTGGAGACAGAGATTCAGCTGAAAGCTTGCAGGCCAGCAAGTCCAGCGGTCTATTTCACAGCACCATAAGCACTGAGCGACTCCACCTCAAAAAGAACGAGGCAAGGATCAAACATTGTCCTCTGACACGGACACGGCCTTCTTTTCCACAAAACAAACACATACCAACAAAATGTATCATTGTACACGATAGAATGCCAGATCTCCTGGCATACAGTTACATGGTAAACAGATAGTTGAACAGGTCTTCTTCATTCCCTCACCAATGTTGTCTTACTCCAGAGACTCTCTGTTCTGTCAGCAACGCAACAAGTGGCTTCCAATAGTCAGATCACCCCTTAGTTCTCACTTTGATCGAGTTATCACCACCCAAAGCTACTAGCATGATCTATGTAAAATATAAATATGACTGTTCTAATGCTCTTGACAATCAAATCCACAGATTTCCCATTGTCTAGAACCTAAGACACCTGACCCCGGGTCTCCATGAGGGGCTCTTCTTACTTTTCCCACTGCCGTGTTCATTAGAACCTCAAAGGCATTCTGTTACACATGCCACACCAAGTCTTATCTTCATGCCCCTTTGCCCTCAATGCCTGGCTGATTCCAAGTTATTTTTTAAGGTTGCAATTAGGTATTACTTGTTCTAGGAAGCCTTCCCTGATATTCCTCCAGTTCCACCAAGTTAGCAATTCTCTGCAGCCTTTCTGTGCACAAAGCACACACTCTGGTCACTGTACTTCGACAATGCATTACAAAACGTGTTGACATGATAGGTTTCCTCATTACAGTGAGATCTCTGAGTCCACTGAAGGATCTATGGGGCCAGGATGGCTCAGTAAGTATGCAATAAATTTTGTTCAGTAAGTAAATTACTCTTCCTTTGTGTCTCTTTTTACCTAGAAAATTTATTGACTTAATCTGTCCTGAAAATCTAGTTGAATCTATGAACATGGGTCACTCTTCATGTAACTATAATGTACAAATGAAACTTGTCATTTGTTGTTCCATGTGTTATTGTCATGGGTTACTTACTTAATTAGTGATGTTGGGGATTAACCTAGGCAAGCCACATACTACTGGCTATATCCCCAGCCCTTCTTTTATGCTTTGAATTGGGAGACAAAGTCTGGCTAGGTTTCCCAAACCGGCCTGGAATTTGTGATCTCTCTACCTTGACTTGCCAAGCAGTAGAGATGAACAAACCTGCACCACCACTCTCTTTTGTTTTGTTTGTTTGTTTGTTTGTTTTGTTTTTCTGGAAAGACTGGAGAAAGTAATAAGGTGTGGCAGTCAAGGTCTAATCACCAGTACCCACTTCCTGTTATTCTCAAGTGGGCCTTCCCCTCCTGCATTAAATAAGGGCAGTATAAAAACAGTGGTGTGTGACATATGGGGTATCATTAAAAATCCTTTGCAGTTCCAGCCTCCTGTTCTTGGATCACTCCCCTAAGGGGAAGCTGGCTGATATAGGTCATGAGAGCACACCATCAGCACACAGAGAGGTCCATGAGGTGAGATGGGGAAACCTCCTGCTTGCGGGTAGGTGATCAAGATGTTAGGGAGGCAGTTTTGCTAACCTAAGTCAAGTTTTCAAATGACTAGAGCCCTGGATGCCACATCGACTGCAGCCTCTTGAGAGATGTTCAGCCAGGTTCTCCCAGTTCATCCTCAAAGAACCTGGCTCAGATAATAAATGTCTGCTATTGTTTTAAGCCAATAGGTTTTAAAGCAGTTTTTCCATGGAACACCAGGTAACTAAGACAGAAACCACACATTGAATTTTTTGTTTTTGTTTTTTCCCGTGTATTTCCCAACATATCATTGTAAATAGAAGGTGGTTCATGAATATTGCCTTTAATATTCCTAAACCTAAGCCAACTGACTATGAAGTACCTAGGGTAAAAGTTTACATTATTCAAGTTATGGTCAGAGAAGAAAAGAACATTGTTTATATTAGCAATGTATGTGTGGGATTCAGATCTGTAGAGACCTAGATTTTTTTCAAATACTTTCCTCCCTCCCTCCCTCCCTCCCTCCCTCCCTCCCTCCCTCCCTCCCTCCCTTCTTTCTTCCCTCCCTCCCTCCCTCCCTCCCTCCCTCCCTTTTTCCTTCCTTTTCCCTTCCTCTACCTCTTCTTTCCTTCCTTTTCTATTTTTAAAGATTTTTTTTATGTTCATTGGTGTTTTGCCTGCATGTTTGTATGAGGATGCCAGATCCCCTAAATTGGAGTGACAGACAGGTGTGAGCTGCCATGTGGGTGCTGGGAATTGAATCCAGGTCCTCTGAAAGAGCAGGCAGTGCTCTTAACTACTGAGCCATTTCTCCAGCCCCCCCCCCACCTGGATATTTTTTAATTGTAGACAGTTATTTATTATTTAAATGAAGTGGATTAATTTGGAGTGTGATGATATCACTCTGAAGGCTGCTTTTGTCTTGTTACAGCTTATGGTGATATTCTATCTTTCAGAGCTGTATTAGGTACTTTCCTGTTGCTGTGATAAAAAACAAAGAAACAAACAAACAAAAAAAACAAAAAAACACATACCCAAGACCAACTCATAGTAGAAAAACATTTATTATACCTTCCAGTTCTATAATGGATACAATCTATCATGGTGCACAAGCCAAGGTAGCAGGAACATGAGGCCAGCCAGCCTGGCAGTCAGGAAGCAGAGAATTCACATTTCATCTAGACAAAGGAAACACAGAAAGAGAACAGGAAATGTGGAAGGCTATAAAACCTCACAGGTGACATACCTCCATCATGGAGACTCTGCCTCCTATAGGTTTATAACCCCCACCCCACAAATAGCTTCACCAACAGAAAACAAGATGGCCAAACACATGATCCTATGGGAGACATTTTTCGCTCAAGTGCAAAGGCCATTTGCCTTCTTAACGTAAAGGAAACAACTCAACTTAGATTTGCCTTTGTTTTCAATACTGTAGGTTAGATGTAGTGCTCTGTGCATGATATATGCATGTCCTATCATTGAGCTACATCCCTAGCCCTTTTACACTTATTTGGGAACAGTCTAAATCTTTAAGAGAGAGCACAATTTTGTGATCTTTTGGCCTTTACGTCCTGCATAACTGGTATGACAGACATATGCCAACACGCTCAGACCACTGTGTGCTTTATAGTCAGTCATTGAATTCAGGAATATTCTGGTTATGTTAAAGAATAAGTTAGGTGCCAGGATATTTACTTATTAGGTGCCAGTGTTAATTTCATTAGCATTCATTCTGCAAATATCTATTGGAGAATGTATTTTTTATTGGTTATTTTACTTACTTACATCTCAAATGTTATCCCCCTTCCTAGTTTTCTCTCCACAAACACCCTATCCCCTCCCTGTCCCCACTGCTTCTATGAGGGTGCTCCCCCATCCACCTACCCTCTCCTGCCTCAATACACTAGCATTTCCCTATACTGGGTCACCGAACCTCCACAGGACCAAGGGGCTCCCCTCCCATTGATGCCAGATAAGGCTTAGTGCATGGTACTTATAGAATATATTTGTTCTAATGTTGTATAAAAACAAGACTGAAGTGGAATAGAAAGTGCTAAGACCATGATTTCTGGGATCTGGTGGACTTAAATGTTGTCTGTTGTGGTGTTTGGGGTAATCCAGTCAAGAATTTCTACTTCCCAGCCTGCATTTTGAGCCACCCAAGAAGTAAGAAAATAAAGGAAGACTATGTAGAGGAGACAGTATCACCACTTTGGAGATGATTCTGGAGAATATGGCTTCCATCTGCAAGCAGGCTGACTTCTACTATGGTTTGGATATGAACTAGCTCCCCAAAAGGCTCTGGTGTTGAAACTTTGGTCCTCAGCTAGCAGTGCATGTTGGGAGATTCTGGAGACATTAGGAAGTGGAGTCTTTCGAGAGAAAGTAGATTAGTGAGGTGGAGGGATATGTGCTTAGGAGATCTATCTTATGCAACACCCATCTCTGTCACCCTCTGCTTCCTGTTGAGCACAAGGTGAGCAGCTTGTGCCACATACTCCTGTTGCCACAGTAGATGTTGTACCTTTCTACAGATCCCAAACCATCAAGACCACAACCATACTCTGGGTCCTCCGAACCTATGAGTCAAAATAATTCCTTCTTTTATGTTTTTGAACAGATATTTTTCATAGTAGTGAGAATTTTTTATAATTCTAAACGTGAGAATTAGGCAGTGTTTTATAGCAGTTGTTCACTATATGACGAAAGCAGATTGTCTGCTTGGAGTCACCATGTGCAGGAAGGAAAGATCCTGGAATAGAGGAAGAATATTAGCCTGTGAGCCCTCTGTATGCATGACCCTTTCCCACCCGATGAGAGCAGATAGCCCTGAGGAGGTGCCTCTTTTCAGCCTCCTGGTGCAATGCATACCGCACCATCATGCATTCATGTCTCTCCAGAAGATGGTAGACTTTGCTCTCAGAGGTGTCAAATTAGTCAGGATTAGTGATATCAAAGCCAAAGCCACTCTAAAATCAGTGAGATCAAAGCCAAGGCAGAAATTGCAATCCTCCCGTTTCTACTGGAAATTATCATCAACTGCATTGTTTAATTCGGCCCGACCCAGTGTCTCCAATGCAGAGGTTCGGAGATGAAATGAAAGCACAACGCAGCTACAAAGTGCAGTTTTACAGCCCGGATGCCCCAAAGCTGATCCCAGGCCCTCTCACATTACATATTTATGAGTGAGAAATTAGATTTCAATGACTAATCTTGTATATTAAAGTGAAAGCATATACAGAAATTAACGCTTGAAAGCAAATTCTATTTTCTGTGTGATAAAAATATTAGAAATTATCACAGTCTTTTAATTCCTCATTTTTTCCCATTTTGGCTGTTCTAGCTAGGAGAGCTTCTTTGTCTATGTCAGCAATATTCAAGTTTTTAGTCTCAGGACCTTTTGAAACCCTAAACTATTTTTGAGACTACCATAGCACTCATCAGTATTTTCTCACATTGACTATTAAAAACTAAAACATTGGTAATACTTATTAATGTATTTATGATGGTTTGTATGATGGTTTGTATATACTCAGCCCAGGGAACAGCACTTTTAGAAGGTATGGCCCTGTTGGAGTAGGCATGGCCTTGTTGGAGTAGGTGTGTCACTGTGGGTGTGGGCTTTTAAGACTCTCATTCTAGCTTCCTGGAAGCCAGTATTCTGCTAGCAGCCTTCAGATGAAGATGTAGAACTCTCAGCTCCTCATGCACCATGCCTGCCTGGATGCTGCCATGTTCTCACCTTGGTGATAATAGACTGAACCTCTGAACCTGTAAGCCAGCCCCAATTAAATGTTGTCCTTATAAGAGTTGCTTTGGTCATGGTGTCTGTTCACAGTGGTAAAACCCTATCTATAACACTATTAAAACATTAAAAATTACAACAAGGTACATAAAGTATTTTATAGAATTCAGAAAGAGATGTTTATTAGAGGGTAGAACAGGAATTCGATTGTGTAACAGGAATTGATCTTAGAGGTCTGTTGCTTTGATGGTAGCCATAGTCAACAGTAATGTAACACACATTTCAGAATTGCTAAAATAATACTTTGTTTTTTCTTACCACAAAGAAATGATAAGGAGATGAGGTGGAGGATCTGCTAATTAGTTTGATTTAATAATTCTACATATACAACTATATATATATATATATGTATATATATATACATATATATATATATATACACATACATATATATATAAAATACAGCTGTGCCCCAGAAATATCATTTTCAAATAAGATATAGTGAAAAATGGCATTCCCCTTCTTTTCACACTTGCTTTAATAGAAGACAGTTGGTTTCCATATCTGCTTCTCTTTTGAAGCCCCTGTGATATTTTCCCCTGGTTGGAAACTCTGAAGACATTTCAGCTCCTTGTGGGTAATGTGTTTAGGAAAAGTAATGTGCTAGACCTCTCCAGTGTTGTCACATTTCATCCTATAATGGAAAAAGGAAATACCATTTGTTAGAATGATCGCCCATATCCCAATATCAGCCTCCTCCTCCTTCTCCCCCTCCTCCTTTTCCTCCTCCTCCTCTTCCTCCTCCTCCCAGTACTCCCTCATACAAATCTTCTCCTCATTCCCACCTCCCCTTCTCCTCTGAGAGGAGGGAGACCCCTGGTTGTCATCCAACACCCACCCAGCCCCCACACACATCAAGTTAGTGCAGGGCTAGGTGCATCCCCTCTTACTAAAGCCATACAAGTCAATCCAATTAAGGGGACAGGATACAAAGGCAGGCAGGCAGGCAGGCAGGCAGGCAACTGGTTCAGGGACAGCCCCCACTCCAGTTGTTGGGGGACCTGCATGAAGACCAAGCTGCACTTCTAAATGTGTGAAGAGGGTCTAGGTTAGCCCATGCTTGCTCTTTGGTTGGTGCTTCAGTCTCTGAAAGCCCCAAGGGTCCAGGTTAGTTGACTCTTTTGGTCTTCCTGTGGAGTCCCTGTCCTCTTCAAGTCCTTCAGTCCTCCCTCCAGATCTTCCACAAGAGTCCCTAAACTTCATCTAACATTTTCGCTCTGGGTCTCTGCATCTGTTTCCATTGGCTGTTAAGGGATCACCCCTTTTTTGAAAAGTCTGTGTATGTTCGGATGGTGGAAACATTTTTTAAAATTCTAATTAAAATTGGATGTGCAATTTAGCATTTAATTTGTACTTGTTTCAGATACCTGTGGGTTTCCTTATTTGGCTTCAGGCTAATACTTGACAAATGATAGTTTCCTCAAAAGTGAGTTGTAATGTAGAATAAGAAACCTTATTAGCAAGCGCCCATGCTTCACTGTGTTAGTGTCTATTGGAGTAATTCACATTTTCAAAGGTTTTCTTATTTACATATTATTTTATTATCAGCACACATTGATCATTTGAGAAATATCTCCCAGTTTGACAGACATCTCTAATGCTGTCACATTTCATCACACAATATAAAAAGAAAATCCCATTTGTTACCATGATCACTCATTTCTTCAGAAAAGCCTGTGAATGTTAGGATGGTGGGGTCATCTTTTTAAATTCTAATTTTTGCTTGCAAGATGGATTGTTATTATAGGAAACAATTATTGTCAGTCTTCCTCGGACTGATACTTCTCATTCATGTTTTAGAAAAATATTTCCCAAATATCCAAGATAGAATAACAACAGTAGTTCCTTTAAAATGATATTCATAAATGAGAAGAAGGAAGATGAGAGGAAGAAGAGGAGAAGGAAGAAGATGTTTTCCTTCTTGATTCCTGTTTTGCTTTCTTGACACAGTATTTCATGGTGTAACCCACGCTGGCTTCAGGCCAATGGTTCTCCTGCCTTAGTGGCCCAGCTCCTGGGATCATACATATGTACCCCTGTGCCCATTTTTATTTTAGCATTTAATTCAAACAACTGCTATGTGCTTGCCCTCAAGACAACCTTCATACTTCAGCACACTGTAAAATTAATTTATGCAGCCTTCACATTTTGTTGCATTGAATATTAAAAGGATGTGTACTCAGTAAATGAGATTTAATAAAATTAATTTTTCACAGTTTCATTAAGGACATTCTCAAGGAAAAGTAGCCTACTTTTATTTTAGAATCTTATTAGTTTGTGCTAGTGAGGAACTCAGCGACTGGACATGCAGTTGAAGGCTACACAGGAGAACACTAGTATCCTTCTCTCTGAAAGACTCACACCAGAGGCCCTATATGTCAGAGGTCCATTAACAAGAGAAGAACAAACACACTGATTTAATGTTAAATGTAACACCAAAGCCTCCGCAGGGAAATCGAAGTCCAAGTAAATAGACAAGACTGTATATTTTTATGCTAAGCTTGAAGAAGTAGGGGATAATGTTGGAGCAGTACTGTTGAACCTTGGAATGAATTCTAATGCTCTAAACTTAGAGGATGCTTTAGGCAGAGTCTTCCCTGTGCCTTCAGAGATAAGGAGGGGGGTCTTCTTCTGAGTATAAGATGAGCATCTCTCACAGGAGGATCTCCTGGCAGCAGTAGAGGGAGATCAGAGAATTCTTCCCAGGTTTTATTACTTGCTGTGGGAGAGAGAAGGAAGGTCAGAGAGAACTTTGTCTTGCTGCTTTTTTTTTCCAAATGCCAAGGTGCCCTCTTTTCAAGTAGTAAATTAGTTACTTATTGCACTGCAGCAACAAAATACCTAATAAGAGAAACTAAGATTCAGAAGTGTTTGGACCTGAGAGATGATGGTTCATTGGGAACAGTGCTTGTTTTTCTTGCAGAGGACCAGAGTTTGATTCCCAGCAGCCATACCCAGCAGTTCACATTGCCTGTAACTGGGGATCCAACACCCTTTTCTTGTGTCTGTGGGAATCCACACACATGTAAACACACACACACACACACACACACACACACACACACACACACACCAGATTTCAAGAAAGGGTTTATTTAGCATCATGGTTTGGGGAAATGGAGTCCATCATGGTGGTGAGGATGGGAGGTGGCTGGGCTCACTGCGTCTGTAGTCAGGAAGCAGAGGGAGAGATGGGTGGTGCTCCTCCCACTTTCTTCTATTAGGTTGGTGCTACCCACATTCAGGGCAAGTTCCCCATCCTTAGTTACGTCTTCTTAGAAGCACCCTCATGGTCAGTCACATCCAAAGGTAAGTTTACTAGGTGACTCCAAACCCAGCTAAACTGGCAAGGTGATTGACCATCAAAGTCAGTGTATCCCGAGCCCCACATTTAGGACCAGCAGTCACCTGCCCTTGATTTTGCACTATAATGTAATGTAAATGTTAGAAAAGAAAAGAAGTAAATACCATTATACTGTTATTATGAAAACAGTTCATATCCCTCAAGGGCATGGGAATCATTTCGCCTTTGTCACACTTTGAGGACAAGAACTAAGGAAATTCTAGCTTGCTTCCCTTTGGACTGAAAATAGTGCCTTTTAGGCAACAGAAGTGACAAGATTTCAGTTACAAGCTCTTAGTGTTTTTCTTCTCCATCTCTCTCTTTTTCACATTTTCGCTGATGTTTATTATTTCCTGTTACTCTTACAGCTTTACCTAATATTTTAAAACAGTTTGAGGGTCACCACCTTTCCCTTTAAAGAGTCAGTGGAATACATATCACACCCCTGACACCATGCTCACCAACTTGAGCAAAATATCCAATGTTTAAACTCTAAACACAGCTATCCCCATGAAACCAGGCTTCTGGAATCCAGCAACATGGTCCTCCAGAAGAAACAGCCAGATGAATCTGGGAGAAAGCAGCTGCAGAAACTTCCCAGTTCTGTCCTCTCTACACAGTGCTAGCTGCCTGGAACTCTGTGCACCTGTATTGCCACCAAGTGGTATCTGAAGTTCTGAGTTTCCTGCAAAATTTCTAAGTATGCAATATGGTATCTCCATCATCCATGGTTGGGTTTCCATCTTTGCCATCCAGTGTGTTTGTGTCTTAGTCACTTATCTGTTTTTATGATCAAATTCCCTGGCAAAAAGGTCAAACCCTTATGGGAGGAAGGGTTTATTTGAGTTTTCAGCTTCAGAGAGATGAAGACCATTATGGTAGGGTTGACACGGCAGCAGACAAGAAAGCATGGTAGCAAGGCCAGGAATCTGGTTGGTCACATTGCATCATCCTTAGAAAGTGAACAGGTAGGGAGTCAGGTGAGGTGATAAAGCTTCAGCCCCATCCTAGTGGCCCACCAGTGAGGTTCCCCCTTCTTATTGGTGCTACAGCTTTCCCAAACAGCACCACCAGCTGGAGACTAAATGTTCAAACACATGAGCCTGCTGAGGACACTCTACACTCAAATCACAGCAGTCTGTCACCTCCTAGTTGGTATCTCCTATTTATGGTACACTGTTTTTGTCTGGCATTAACAATTTAAAAATCTAGAATCCAAGTGCTCTGCTATGACAATGAAATCCTTTAGCATTGTAATTAGGTTCTAAATTGTAAACTTAAAACCTTTCTCTATGGCTGAATCATTGCCTTTACTGCACAGGCACCTATTCGGGTCAAGGGCACCCTGGGGCATCTGTTTTTGAAGACTAGCCTTCCTGATAATAGCCTACACGTTTTCTGAGGCTCAGAGGGCCAGTGCTGACTAACAAGGATCCATGAGGCTCATTCTGTGAAACATACCAGTGTGACTTCTGTTTGGGATGCCTTTCTTTCTCCCTCCATGGGTGCCTAGTGTCCTTGCCCCCACTATGGGTTCCCTTCATTGCCTTGCTTTTTATCTGAGGCCTGTGGGTCTTCTCAGCTTTTTGCACTGAGCAGTCAACCTTGTCTCTTTCTCCGGATCAATGGCTCATGGACAAAGCTCATATAAGCTGCAGTCAATTATCAAGGTCAAAACACTATGCAGCCGGAGGCTTAAAGCATTGGCCCAGGCTGTGTCCATTAAAATCTAACTGCACAAGTGCACCAACCACTGTGTGCAAGCCTCTTTCCATGCCAGCGTTGAAGCACCCGTTCATACTCAAACACCATTTCTCTTGCTTGTCTAGTCTTCGTATACTTCATTCTCAAAAGTTACCTTTTGTTTTTTTCCTAAGATAGCTGTTGCACTGTGCCAGGCACTGTATAATATTTAAAGCAATATTACTCAAATTAAAAGACCCACCCATGTTTTGGCTACAGGAACTGAAGCCATTTCCAAAAAGCTTATGGTGCTTTGTGGCAGAGGAGAACTTGTATCCTCTTCATGAGAGGAATGGCTGGGAAAAGCCACCATTCAGATTCTCTTTCCAACTTAAGCTCTGGATTGAGATACATTTTTGTCTGTGGGGATAAATATGCAAGGAGATATAGTGATCATTGGTGAATGTCATGGGTCCCTTCTCAGTAGAATCCTGGAGAGGTTTAGAAGTGTAGCCAGTGACAGTGGTGGATCAACCTGAGCCCAGCATGTACTAATTTATTCTGCCTTCAAGTCTTTAAAGTGGGAGTAGTGACACACCTTTATGGACTGAACAGTACATGGATTAGAGATAATACACATTAAAGCTACGAGCACAACTGCAGGCAGGAAGCTCATCATAAACACAGGCAAGGGAGGAGCGTACCCACCACATGTGTGTCATGACAGAGCGTGTTCCAGCGCTCAGCTGCTCAGCTAAGGGAGAATTCATTCCGACATGGTCTGAGCAGCAGGAGCAGTTGTGGGTGGTTTTTATGGATGTGCTGGCTGATTTTCAAGATTTCATGAGGGGGCTTGCTTCTTCCCATCACTCGGTTTGGTTGGTGAGCACATTGTTTTGATCTACTGCCCAAGAGGCCCCTGAACACGTAGAGGCATAAAAGATAGATAGGATTTCTGTGTCTGAATATCGGAAGACCTAGGTAAAGATATTCTCTCTCTCTCTCTCTCTCTCTCTCTCTCTCTCTCTCTCTCTCTC
>NW_021604622.1:19581953-19593243 GCF_004785775.1 Grammomys surdaster
AGAGAGAGAGAGAGAGAGAGAGAGAGAGAGAGAGAGAGAGAGAGAGACTGACTGAGCCTGGGCCTGGGCTGTGGGCCTAGGCCTGGTGTAGGCTTTTGAAACCTTAAAATCTATTTCCAGTGACACCATCCCCCAACAAAACCACACCTCCCAATCCTAAAACAGTCTATCAACTGGGGACTAAGCATTCAAATACATGAGCTTATGGGAGGCACTCTTACATTCTCAAGCAAACCGCCACACCTACCATCCAAACTGACTAACATACATATGACATGTATATGTATATGTACATGTATGTAGACATATGCAGGGAGATTGTTCAGAGCACTAGATTTGCAAGCAGGAGGCCAGGGCATGCCTTCTACTGGCTTTGAGCAGAAGGTGCAGGAAGAAGGAGAATGGGGGCCTTATCTCCTAGCATCTGGAAGGCTTCATGACAAGAATAAACATAGGAGGACAAGAGAAATGTGTAGAGACAAGAGTAGAATAGTGGGTGTGGCCAGAAGAAAGAAGGCCTTTGGGGGATGTTTCTTTTGAGGAAGTTTTCCCTACAGAAGTCAGGTTGGACTGAAGCACTTGGATCTGCTTCAAAGGTCAGTGGAGAATGTCTGACTTAGACACTGCTACCACCTAGCTTGAGGCACCATTTTATTCCCCTTTAGATAATCATTTTTATATCTAACATAGTTAAGGCTGCTGTTTGTTGCATACAGTCCATCATCATCTGCCAATGATAAGACGCCTGGTTCTTTTAAGTACTGAAAGAAACCACAGCAGCTCTGACCATCCGTCACTGATGTTTGAGTATGAACATGTTTAAAGGAGGTAAACAAGTCAGGAAAAAAAAATCATTGTTATTTTGTAGTCAATACCGTATCTACTTTATATTTTGAGTCATGCACAGAAGCTCAATGAAAGGAATAAATTATTTCCTGGCCCAGTTAATGAGTAGAAATGTATTTAATGGCCTCCAGTGTTATGGCTTTAGTTAGATTTCTCAGAAATTGGAAGGAAAACAAATTGCATGGTTTTAACTCAGCAAAGTATGGAGAGTAGTAGTCTGTGTCATACACAATCAAATCCAGGGATTCATCCATGGCATGAGAAGAGAATTCCAGTGCTATGAGAGGAGCCTTCTTACCCCGCTTGCCAATGGTCTCCAGCTGAGGGCCTGCATCATTTAACGACAATGCCAGTTTATTTACCATCATAAACTTAAGTCTCACTGATGCATGGATAAATAAATCAGTATCTTGAAAATACATAACAGGAAAGGGAAGCAGAGAAAAGCTGCAGGATCAAAAGAGCACTCTAGTGGTTTGCATAATGCAAGTGTTCAACTGGATGTTTTCCTGCCCAGGTGTGCTTCTAAAAATAGCACACTTTCTTTGTACAGAGCCCAAACCCACTGACCCAAAGGCACTGGGAAAAAGGTAGCAAGGTATTATTGCTGGCCCTTTACTTCTTTGTTAAAGTCTGTTAGGTGATGGAAGCAGAAATGCTCAGAGAGTTGACTCCGGGTGTGAGTCACCTCCTGTGGTCTCAGAAGGCAAAAACCAAACTGGGATCTGACCTTGTGCTATTTACTGGTCTCTCAAAAGTGTGAACTATGGGCTTTTGGATGTCACCATAGATTGCTGTAGGAAGCGGGTGTGGCGGCCACTCCAAAATGGTGCCGGAGGCTAACACCTGACTTCCTCATATGCCCCTGAAGAAGCCACGCCCACAGGCAATATTTCGCAGGCTCACTGCTATGCATAATCAGGCCATCTGCTACATAGGGCAACGTCAGATCTTGCCATACCCACTGTCCTATCACATGCACCGACGTGGCAGGCTCTGATTGGGGAAGGCAGAGGAATTTAAGGGCGGTGGAGGAGAGGCTCGGGGGCTTTTTGAAGAACGTAAGGGTTCTTGAATAAACTGCATTGGGAAGAAGAACTCCGTGTGTCGGCGTTTCTTTCCTCGGGTCGGAGTGGACAGCGACAGATTGCCTGAAGCAAGTCTGTGGTGGTCAAAAGCTATGTGCCTGGAGTGTCCTCATCACAAAACTATAGTCCCAGCACCTCCTAACCGGCACTATGTTTTATAAGAACTACACTAAAGCTACTTGACTTTCTTTGCTAATATTGTGGAGACAGTCACTTGCTTTACTGGAGTTGTAGCAACTATCAGGAATTTCACTGCAGTCCAGAGTGTTCTAGACAGTATGCAAGTCTCATTTTTTATTGAAGAGGAACAAGCTCATTATAATCCTTATTTCACTATAAATTTATGTTTAATTGATTACCCTGTTTTGTCCCTATCTCCTAAATGAGACCTCCCACATTTCTACCCTTTATCAGATGGTTAGCATTCTTGCCTAAGTTAGAAACCCAGAAGATAGAGATAAAGTTATTGGACCTTGTGGGAAGTATCATTTCCATACAGTGATGGTTCACTTGCTTGAGTAGTTACAACATGAAGCAAATTGGCAACTGAAGTGGCTGTACAGCAATGCTGTGTTCCAGTTATTTCCGCCTCATAGATGTATAGCCAGACCTCATAAGGAGACAATCAAATCAGTGTGGTCCATTCCCTTTCCCTGTTGATCTTGGTTAGCGGGACAGTAGGGATATACTGTGTAAGTACAAGAGAGCTTTCACAGACTCTTTAGGCTTTTAAATGGAAGAACTGGTATCTAACATGTCTGAAGCCCTAGGATCCATTCCCAGTATCTAAACCAATGGCTGAAAACCAGACTCCTTCCTTTTATGAGACATCTATCTCAGAAAAAGCTGCAGAGGCTACCATTAGGATAAATTTTTGTACCAATCCTACTTGTTGGCAACTACAGCATTCTTATGATTTGGAGGTTCAAGGTCTTGGTTCTCTCTAGGTGCAGTTGTAAAGGCCAGAAACAGCTTCCAGCAAGAGGGATGAAATATGAAAATGCAATGCTTTTGCTCTAGCAAATTCCAGTCTCTCGGGTGCTTTAGTTAGGTGTAGAAAGCCGTAGGAACATTTCCCCAGGTAGGCAGAGGACCAGCTTGACAGATGGTAAGGTAGCTTGGAAGCTTCCCAGAGATGGAGGCTGTATCTGGAGGGTTATCCCGGGAAGGGCATTCCGCCTGGCTTTGATGGATGGAATTACTCACTCAAGCTCTTCTGCAAAGTTTAGATAAGGCTTTATAAGGAATGAAATCATCATGAACTAGACATGCTAGTAGGGGCCAGGGACATTTGGCTTTGGTGTCTTGACCTTGGTTAGTTTCAGGGAAGGTAGGCCTTGAAGGCAAGTGATTTGGGCCTTCATACAAAGTTTTTTCTTTACTATTTTGGATAGTGATGCTATCTTTGGACCCTATGTGGGGCTGAGTACAAGTGAATGGGGTAAAGATGAATTGGGAAAAAAAGGCAAATGAAGTTGGAAAAAGAATTGGAGGGGAGGCCATGGGGCTGGGTTTGGTGATAACATATGTTTGTATACAATTCCCAAACACAGAATATTTAATTAAAACATCTTAGCCTTGCACATTTTCCCGATATATAGAGGGAACCTCAGAATAAACCATGTATGGAACACAGCAGAATGGGCTTTTCCAGCCAGATTTCCTCATGGTAAAACTCCAGCTCTAATATCCAGTTATTCTGTAACATTGAACAAGGTATTTAATATACCTATGCCTCATTTTCTCATTGGTTAAATGGAATTCCTAGGTTGCCTGATTTTCACTGTTTTTAAGTGAAAATCTCACTGTGGATTACTTGAGATGCATGTGCCAGACTCTTACAGTAGTTCTCAGATACATAATAAGCACTTGATAAAGGTGTGGTATTTTTACATTGATATTTAATGGCAGTAAAGAGTGCCATTGGGTCATGTCTCACTGAGAAAGTGTGGAAGAGTAAAATGTGTGTATTCTGGGAGGATCTGGTCAGGAATGTCTAGCCAGGAGCAAAAGGCATTGCACAGAAAGAGTTAAGCATGTTTTGAAGGAGATGGGGAGGGGGAAAGAGAGGGAGAGGGAGGGGGGAGGGAAAGGGTAGGGGAGAGAATGAGAATGTAGACTAGAAACATGGTTCTGGAAAACAAAGCACTTACATGCCTCTGGAAAGGGAAATAAATGGAAAATCTTGTGACCCAGAATGATGCCTGCTTTCTTGGCAAAGGAGAGACCTAAGAAATTGTTGACAACAATCCTGGGGTTTTATATCCAGAACCCTGGGGATAGAATTGTAAATAACACCTCTATTTGTTTAAGCTTTCGCTTACTCTTCTGGGATAGATGAAAAAAGTCCCCAAGTTTCCTGTTGGGCATCTCCTATATTGGTTTTTTTTTTGGTTGTTTGTTTGTTTTTTTTTTACAAGCACATAATAGTTTAAGATCAATAAGTGCGAAAAATGAAACCCCTGTGAAACAGAAAACAACCATGATTCTATCACCTCAGTAAAATAACTGGTTTGAATTTTCTCACATTTCAGACCAGAAGCTTTTAAATTAAATGATAAAAATATCTCCTTGCAAGGCTTATGTTAATGAAAAAGATATCACATGGTTGGGAAGGAGGGAGTTGGGACTGCCAACAAACCCCATCAGAATCTATATTTGCAGAGGATAAAACTGAGCACTTTCAGAGGCTTTGCGGATATCATGTCAGACAGATGACAGATCAGGGGTGCCTAGCGGTGGACATGGAAGAGAGAGAGAGAAAAGACTGGGAAGAACCAGGAATTCCTTGAACCTGGAAAGGAGACATCAATGAGAGAGGAGTCTGGGTATATGTGACTGGGAAATATTGGGTTAATACTGAAGTTGGGAAATCAAACTAAATTTGATTTGTGGGGAAGGACACTAAATTATATTGTGGAAATGCTAAGTTGAAGTATCTAGAGAAGACTTTCTTGACTCTGGGGTCCTCAGAATCCCCAGAATTGTTAGAAAATTAGGATGCCAGGCACTTGCAGAATTAGCTACATCGGATGGTCTGTTGTGTAACCAGTCTTTGGTACCTTCCAAAAGCTACAAGTCATCACAATACACAGATAGCAGTGAGAACCTCTCCAGTGCAGGGAAACTAAGTCAGAGACACTAAGAGGTATAGAAAGTTACACAGGAGTCAACCTAGTCCTTCCCTGGTTTCCACTCACTCACTTCGCACCTTTGTGGCAATGTAACAACCCCTTTGGTGTATAGAAAAGAAGTCACTAGACAAGTTTTTAGGTAAAGTGAGAGAAGGGTCAATGACCTGCAAATCGATTGATTCCAGCAGTATAAACAGATCCATTCCAGTCCTTCACCAACTGTGGGATAGTCACTCAATATCTGTGCCATGTTCATAAAACGTATAGAGGCATAGGCACAGAGTTGAGAGTAGGGGCATTTAGAGTTTACTCAGTGGATGCTAGTGGTATGATCTTATAACCCACGAGGAGTATTTATTGGGTACCTGTTGCAGGTCAGATACAGTGGGGGAACGAAACTAAGACAAGATCCTTATTATGTTTGAGGTTACACTCCACCTGCAGATTTCATCTCACAAATTAAGAGCAAAGAAGCAGAGATCCAATGGGCCAAGAAGTAGAGATAACAGAAGTAGGGTGTAACGTGTGGAATCTGCTCTTTGTCTATCCAAGACTGCACTATGCTTCTCTGTGTTCTCGAAGGTGGTCTGTGGTTATGTCAGTGAGTGATCTGTCTTTTCACTTCTAGGTCCCTTTGAGCAAAGAGAATGGAATATTTCTGAGTCATGCTGTAAAAAAGAGAGGTCCAGATGTTTAGTTCTTAAGCTCCTGGCTTGCCAGGCCTGTTGCATCTCTATATGGAGTTCACCACTTTTGGCAAGTGGCACTCATCAGTATCCTACTCAGGGATCTTATAACATCTCATAATTGCTGTTTTACCTTGTCCATTTTAGGTCTAAATCTATACAAAACTGTTCTTTATTGGTTTCTGTGAACTCTGCCCATTATATTTGTGACATTTTTGCTTTACTATTTCAATACACCATTTGGAACATGCCATTTATTTCTTGCCATAAATAAATCATAACCCCAATTCTAAAAATGTTTGAGTCATTGTAAATTCTCTGGAGTGACTGAAAGCTTGCTGGAATGTGTCAGTGCCGGTCTCTGTCCTTTAAGGTCCTTCAGTAGACATAGAATGGAGGGAAAGCTTAAATTTCTGAGAATCATGGATGCTGTCTACAAATTCAGTGTTGTTGGTTCTGGAATCCTTATATCAGGATTTGATGATGTTCACATTTATTGTCTCCTACTTGTGTGGGATTCTCTACAAACACTATGACCTGCAGGGTCTCCATCCATGTGAGGTGAGAAGGAAACTCAACATGACTGCACTCAGTAGCCGGTATTGGTTCAGACTTCAAGAGTCTGATGCTGGGTAGCTTATTTCAGGAAGATTAAGCACAATTTGGAAAAAGTTTCCTGGTGATAATTCACTCAGTCCTTTGCGTATAACAAAGCTTAAGACATGATTATATCAAAACTCTTTGTTAAAAAATACACGTGACATCCTCCATAAAGATGAGTTCTATAGATTATGTGATACCTTAAGGGTCTGCAGGAAGATGTGGTATGGTCTCAGTCATACAGATAGTGGGAAAGTCATCAGACTATAAACCACCATCACTCCCATTTGTAAAGTACCTGTGACATCTCCCATAAAGATGGGTTCTATAGACTAACTTGGAAAGAAGGCTCTAGATAAACAATACTTAATGATCTGAGGGAAACAGTGCTACAGATTGACTGAGATAAACATAAGACTCTAGGGGAGCCAGATGTGGCCTGGCCATACATTGGAGAGGTTTTTAGGCTACAAACCACATCCATTCCCAGTCTTCTGTGTGAAGTACAGGTTACATATCTCTTTTACTGAAGAGATAATCATGCATGGTTAACATTCCTGGATTTCCTGGTGGTTTTCTGTGAACACAAGGACTTCATGTTTTCTACACATGTGGATCAAGATATAAGGTTTCAGTTGTGCCTATCATATGCCTTTGCTCTGCCACCATGGATTCTGCCCTCTGACAATGTAAGCTCCAACTTAAGCACTTTCTTTTATAAACTGTCTTGGTGTTTTATCGTAGCAATGGAAAAGTAAGTAAGACATCTAGATGTAGCGTTTGTGACAATCTGACCATGGCACTGAGAAGATTTGTGCCCCAAGCTTGGTGAGTACACATCAGGCATTTTAAGGGAGAAAGGGAGATTCATTCATAATATCACGTGTATCACTGAAGCTCTCTTCTTTCCAACATCCAAGTCCTCATAGACTTGAGGAAGTGGGAAGCAAATACAAGTCTTTCAGAGAATGTATCTGAATTGAGAGCTCGAAGGCCTTTTGTTGAAATCTTTAAGTTAGTTGAAAGAACCACCAGCTCAAGGTTTTCATTGCTATGCCATCGGCCATTCTTCACAAACATCCTCAGTGTCTTGAAGAATGTCATATGTCACCAAGTGAACAGTTGTCAGCTGCATCCAGCATCAGTCAGAGATAAATGTGTTGAGCGAACTGTGGGTAAGAATTAAGAATTAAAATTTTTCCATTCTTTTGTTTCAGAAAGGCAGGGAAAGCTTGTAGAATGGATGATCCACCTGTCTTGCTTTGTCCACAACTTCTTTGGGTCCATTTTTGCTTTTTTTTTTCTATTTTCAACTGATTTTAAAGCTAACATACAAAATATTGAGCTTCGTGATGACATGTTCATGCTTGTGTATCATCCTTGTAGGCTTTTATTATTCATTCCTCTCCTGCCTCCTATTTCCTATCCCCAGTTCCTCTTTCTTCCTGGTCCCCTTCTTCCCTACAATTAGGGTCTCTTTCTCTTTTCATGTCACATATATCCTATTAGTTTTTGTTTTCCTTCCTCTCTCCACCTCCCACTTAAGATCTTTTCTCTCCTCTCATTATTTTCTTTCTACTCTCAAGACCAATAGATAGTACGATATGTGTTTTTAATTAAAAGGAAAACTGGAATAATGATATTTACAGGAAATTTGATGCAACTAGAGATAAGTCAGACCCAGAAAGACACATACCACATGTCTTCTTTTACTTGGGGAGTGTGTGTGTGTGTGTGTGTGTGTGTGTGTGTGTGTGTATTGGCTGGTTATAGAAGTGCAAGTCTTGCTTCTTGGGAATTCCTTTGGTATCAGTCAGATGGTCACTAAGAGACAAGATAGCAGCAACCAAGCAGTGAGTGTTTTTATATATGAATATATTTAGGTACCTCTTTCTAGCAAAATGGATGTTTGAACACAGTTATTTTATTTTATTACTTCCCTTTTATTGAAAATAGATTTTCTCATATGCCACATTCTGATTGCCATTTTTCCTCTACCTCTCCTTTCCTCCTTCCATCTGAATGTACTCCTTTCATGTCTCTCAGACAGCAACAGGTTTTTAAAGGATAGTAATAAAATGGAAGAAAATAAGATATAGTAAGAAAAAACAAAACTCATCAAATCAAAGTTGAATAAGACAAACAGAAGGAAAGGACCCAAGACAAGGCATAAGAATCATAGACTTACTTGTTTGTATACTCAGAAATCCCATAAAAATATCAAACTGGAAGCCATAATACAGACTCAGAAGATCTTGTGCAGACACTTGCAGGACCTGTGCATCTTGGTTCAGTTTCTGTGATTTTATATCATCTTTGCTCATGTTGATTTATAAGGCCTTGTTTTCTTGGTGTCCTCCATCTCCTCTGGTTCTTACATTCTTTATCCCTCCTCTTTCACAGGGTTTCCTGAGATTTCTGGGGAGAGATTTGATGGAGACATCCCATTTAGGGCTGAGTCTTCCAAGGTCTCTCACTCTGAGTAATGTCTGGCTGTGGGTCTCTTTATTTCTTCCTATTTGCTCAGAAGAACACTTCCCAGATGATGGCTGAACAAGGCACTGAGCTATGAATATAGCAAAATGTCATTAGGGTTCATTTTATCAATAAATTTACTTTTTACTTTTTAGACCAGTAGCACTTGATTTTATCCTGGGTCCCCTTAGGAATCTAGATTCTGATTCTTAGTCATCCAAGCAATGTTGGGTATAGATTCCATCTTATATAGTGAGTCTTAAATCAAATCAGATATTGGTTGGTTACTCCCACAAGCCTTGTGCTACCATTCCATTACATCTTGCAGACAGGAAACCACTGCAGATCAAAGGGATTGTGGTCAGATTGGTCTTTACATTTCTCTTTAGATGGCATACAGAGTACCTTCTTGCACTAAAGATGTTAGACTGTAGAGGTGAAGGCTCCATGAATGTATCAGATTGACTTCTCCATGTTCGGTGAGTTCTGTAGGCGTTATCTTCAGCAATAGGGCCTTGATGGCAGTTTATGGAGAACAACCTATTTTCATGGAAACAGCTTGGGTTGTTTGGAGATTCTCCAAGGACTCCTTTGGTCAACAACTCAACTAGGTGTAACCCAATTCATGTATTGGAAGCTTCATTTGGTAGCAAGGGATGATCAGTTGGAACTCTTTTCCCCGATTATCTTATGATTTCATTTAGATCATCTTTATATGTATATTTTTTTAAAAGTTTCTATTGTATTAAGTTTATATTCTACTCCTAAAATGTCCCTAATTTTAGCTGTCTCTTCAATGTATTTCCTTTCTTAACTCTCTCTCTTCATCCTTCCCTTTGATTATCCTGCTCCAGATTTGTCATCTACCCATAATTTTCTCTTCTAGTTCCCTTCCCAATGATATATGAACTTTCTAGTTCCCTACTCTATACTTACTCTCTGTGGTTTTATGGATTGTAGTTTGGTTATCATTAATTTAACAGCTGATATCTATATACAAGTGAATATATATCATATTTGTCTTTCTGGATCTGATACCTCACTCAGGATGAATTTCATCCATTTGTCTGCAAAATTTCATATCTGTATTTTTAACATGGCTGAATTAATGGTTCCATTGTGTAATATGTCACATTGTGGGGCTGTAGCTTGCTCGTGGGCATGGGTCCTGTTGGGCTGAGTTGTGGTTCCTGCGCATCTGTCGCCTCAGGCAGCTGGAGAGGCTCAGAGGGCAGAAGTGCAGAAATTTGACTGAGTTTACTGCATGTAGCTTGGGCTGTGAGAAGTTCAGAACACTGCTCCAGGCATGGGGAGATCACAGTCTGAGACCCTCAGGGGCAGAGCTCTTGGGTGGGGACTGCTGGGCAAGAAGGCATATTGGGATCAACTGTTCTCAGACTCCTGGGCTCCCAGGCACCACTGGGAGCTGTGGAAGAGTTGGGGGGGGGAGCGTATGGGCTGGACCATCCCGCAGCTGAGGGGGACGAGGGAGAGAAGCTCCAGCAGTGTCCTTTGGGGTAGTGAGACTCTTGGTCATGGCTGAGTCATGGTTGGCTCGGCTAGCTTGCTTGAGTTGGTGGCCTCTGTGGCTGGAACGCAAAAAGGTCCTCTGATGGGAGATTAGGCAGTGGCTCATTGGTTGATGGCTCCCTCTATGGCTCCCCACAGTGGGGCCCCAAAGACATGAGGAAGTCCATGGTTTTAAAAGCTTTATTGTCATGGCGGAAAGTGAATGAAGCTCTACTCCCTGTCCTCAGGGTGGGCCTGAGGTTAAACATTTTTTGTAAGGAGGAGGGTCTAGGAAGGAATGCTTAATGGGCTAGACACCCTGGCCTTTAGGTATCTCATTAATATGGAGATCTCTTGAGCCTCTGCGGCCTGTAGTCATGCCCTCTACCTGTGCTACCTGTGCTACCTGTGCTACCTGTGCTACCTGTGCTACCTGTGCTACCTGTGCTATGTGACCTAAGACCACAAACCTTTCTTTGGGAGGGGCTGTGGATAAGTGAAAGGAACCAGGGCCAAGGAGCAAGGCCAAACACCTACCATCCCATTAGGGTCCAGGGTTCGAGGCCTGTGCTCGACCAGGTACCCAGCTGCCTCTCACAGCCCACTGCCCCACATCACATTTTTAAAAATTATGTAATATTTTAATGGATTATTTTGAAATCATGCACCCTGATCACACTCATTTCTCAGTCCTCCCAGGTCTCCCCCGACACCTTGTGACTTCTTTTCCCCTTCCCCCCAAAAAGAAAGAAATTGTATAATTTTAGATGCCTGTATACTTATTAGAGCATGGCTAAACTCCCAGTGGCTGGTCCCTTAAAAAAACTAAGTCCTGTACCACCTACCTACCTTTCTTTCTTTCCTTCCTTCCTTCCTTCCTTCCTTCCTTCCTTCCTTCCTTCCTTCCTTCCTTCCTTCCTTCTTCCCTCCCTCCCTCCCTCCCTCCCTCCCT
>NW_021604622.1:19593343-19607096 GCF_004785775.1 Grammomys surdaster
CTCCCTCCCTCCCTCCTTCCTTCCTTCCTTCTTTTTTCTTTTCTTTTTTTATTAATCATTTCATTTGCTTATATTTCAAATGATATCTCAGTTCCTGGTTACCCCTCCACAAACCTCCCATCCCATAACCTCCCTCTCCTACATTCTCTTTGCCTCTATGAGGGTGCTCCCTCTCCAGTCCCACCCCTACAGCATTCCCCTACACTGGGGCATCAAACCTCCACAGTATCAAGGGCCTCACCTCTCACTGATGTCTGACAAGGCCATCCTCTGCTACCTGCACTCCCTCCCTGTACACTTCTTAGTTGGTAGTCTAGTTCCTGGGTGTACTGGGTGGTCCAGCCAGCTGATGTTGTTCTTCCTACAGGGTTGCAATCCTCCTTAGCTCCTCCAGTCCTGCCAGCTCCCCCACTGGGGTCCCTGAGCTCAGTCTGATGGTTGACTCCTAGCATCCACATCCGAACTGGTCAGTTGCTGGCTGAACCTCCCAAGGAGTAGTCATACCAGGTTCCTGTCAGCAAGTGCCTCTTGGCAATGGCAACAGTGTTGGGTTTGGTGTCTGCAGACAGGATGGATCCCCAGGTGGGGTGGTCCCTGGATGGCCCTTCCTTAAGTCTCTGCTCCATTTTTTGTCCCTGTTCTTCCTTTGGACAGGAATATTTCTGGGTTAAACACTTTGAGACGTGTGTGTGGCCTCATTCCACCACCGGGAGCAGTGCCTATCTCCCGGGGGTGGGCTTTATAGGTTCTATCTCCCCTTCTCTGCTAATATCATCCCTGTTGGGTCCCGGGAGCCTCTCATTTCCCTAGTGTCTGGGACCCTCCAGTGGTTATCCCCAATTCCTCATCACCCCTGCTACATATTTTTATTTAATTTCCTAACCCTCTGTACCTCTCTTTTGTCCCCTCCAGTGCCTAATACTGCCCCTCCCATTTCCTTCCCCTCCTCTCTCCCTCCTAGGTCCCCCCTCCTTCCACTTCTCACAATCATCCTGTTTCCCCCTCAATGCAGGACTGGAGCATCCACACCCTGCTCTTCCTTTCTCCTAAGCTCCATATGGTCTGTGGGTTATATCATGGGCATTGTGAGTTTTGGGGCTAATATTCATTTATCGGTGAGTACATACCATGTGTGTTCTTTTGTGTCTGTGTGACCTCACTGAGGATGACAATTTTCTAGTTCCATCTACTTGCCTGCTACATTTTCTTTATCCATTCTTCCGTTGAGGAACATCCAGATTCTTTTCAGTTTTTGGCTGTTAAGATTAGAGCAGCAATGAACATGGTCGAGCAAGTATCTTTGTAGTAGGATGTCTTGTGGGTATATGCCCAAGAGTGGTATAGCTAGTTCTTGAGGTAAATTGGCTCCCATCTTCCTGAGGAACCAGCACACTAATTTTCAGTTTCTGTACAAGTTTGCATTCCCACCAGTAATGGACTAGTGTTCCCCTTACTACATATCCTGGCCAGCATGAACTGTCGCTTGTTTTGTTGATCTTAGCCATTGTGACAGGTATAAGATGAAATCTCAGAGTAGTTCTGATTTGCCATTCCCAGATGGGTAAGGATGCTGAACTTTTCGTTGTCTCTCAGCCATCTGGGTTCTTCTAATAGAGAACCCTCCTTTTAGATCTGTATCAGTTTTTGTTAGATTATTTGATTTCTTGATATCAGGTTGGTTTTTTTTTACATCTTTATATTTTTTAATATTAGCACTTTCAGAGATGCATAGTTGGTAAAAATCTTTTTGAATTCTGTAGGCTTCTGCTTGGTCTGAATTATTGTGTCCTTGGCCATGCAGAAGCTTCTCACTGTCATGAAGTCCCATTTATTGTTGATCTTAGTGCCTGTGCTAATGCCACTCTGTTCAGAAAGTCTTTTCCTATGTCAATGAGTTCAAACCATTCCTGATTATTTTCTTTTAAATTAATTTTTTATTGGATATTTTGTTTACATTTCAGATGTTATCCCCTTTCCTCATTCCCCCACAATACCCAGAACTCCCCTATCCCATCCCCCTCCTCCTGCTACCATGAGGATGTGCTCCCACCCACTCCCACCTCCCCACCCCCGAATTCTCCCACACTGGGGCATCCAGCCTTCACAGGACCAAGGACTTCCTCTGTCACTTATGCCCAACAAGGTCATCCTCCCTTACATATACAGCTGGAGCCATGGGTCCCTCCCTATGTGCTCCCAGGCTGGTGGTTTAGATCCTGGGAGCTCTGGTTGGTTGGTATTGTTGCTCTCCCCATGGGGCCACAAGCCCCTTCAGCTCCTTCAGTTTTCACTCTAACTCCTCCATTGGGAATCCCATGATCAGTTCTATGGTTAGCTGTGAGCACCCACCTCTATATATGTCAGGCTCTTGTAGACCTCTAAGGAGACAGCTATATCAGGCTCCTGTCAGCATGCACTTCCTGGCATCCACATCAGTGTCTGCCTTTGGTGAGTGCACATTTGATGGATACCCAGGTGGAGCAGATTCTGGCTGGCCCCTCCTTCAGTTTCTGTCCCACACTTTGTCTCCATATTTGCTCCCATGAATATTTTGTTACTTCTTCTAAGCCTGATTTTTTCAGTTCAGTGTATCTGGTTTTACGTTGAAGTCTTTGGACTATTTAGAATTGAGTTTTGTTTAACCATATGCAAACTCAGAATTGTGACATATTATGGAGTGGGGACCTGTAAGGCAGAGAAAATGAACAGTATTTAGTATATAATGGCATCACCTGTCTATCACCTTCCCTGGGAATTTATATAAACTTACCAAGCTTGTTTCTTTATATATAATAAAGGCACCATTTTTCCCAATTCAGTTTCTAACTATAAATTTCTCTAATATATGCTGTTTTATTTTCATTTTTTTCAAATTCTACAATTGTCCTTCTTAAACATTAGGTATATTTGTTATTCAGAAGTGTCTTCTGCATATTATGTTTTAATAAAGTGGAGAAATCTAAAAAAAAGAATTGAGTTTTGAGCAAGGTGATAAGTATGAATCTATTTCATTCCTCTATATGCAGACATCCAGTTTGGGCAGCACCATTTGATGGGAGATGCTATATTTTATTTTTCTGATGTGTATTTCTGGCTTATTTACCAAAAATCATGTGATGGACACAGTTCATAACAAAACTGGACTGAAGGATGAACTCCCTCCTTGCAATGTATTCATAATATAAGAAGATGGTGAAATTCATATTTTCTGGTAGCTTTTTCAAAAAACTAGGCCTTTAAACCCTAAGCTTAGAGTACACTAAGACAAGAAAATATAAATATACAAAAGCTATAATTTATAGCTCCATCCAATATTGAATAATATATCTCATTGTATATAATGACATTCTGTCTCAAGGAGGAAAACAACAAAACAAAACCAATGAACCAACCAAAAACCCAAGAAAAGATTGGTATGAGTAATGAATGGCCAACTTAACTTTTTTTTTTTTTTTTTTTTGGTTTTGGTTTTTTGAGACAGGGTTTCTCTGTGTAGCCCTGGCTGTCCTGGAACTCACTCTGTAGACCAGGCTGGCCTTGAACTCAGAAATCTGCCTGCCTCTACCTCCCAAGTGCTGGGATTAAAGGCATGCGCCACCACCGCCCGGCTCCAACTCAACTTTTAACCTGATAGTATGTACATTTTTTTCCTGGTTAGCATTATTTTTGGTTTATTTACTGTGCCCTCATATTGGCCAATTAAAATACTCTTCCTGATATTCTGGTTTTGCTCCCAAGACTCCTTTTCAGTTTCAAAGCACAATGTATTTAAAAATCAATTGACAGTTTTCCATCTTTTGATTATTTCTGAATAATACTTTTAATGCAATCTAACCCTGACTTTGCTTTGTAACATTTTTTCAAAAGATCAAATACATTGGAACATGGTGGGTATAGTAGTGAAGCCCAAGAGGACTCAAGGACAAGGTCTCTCTAACCAGAGAGAAGGGCTTTGGGTTTGTCTCTGTACGTCAGTGTGGTTGCATGTGGAAGGCCTTGTTGAATCTTCCCCCGAGAGCATGATGGGATTGGTCTAGGCATTTCTCACGCTACTTTTCAGAAGCATGCCATGAGCCATGTCACCGTCACCAAGAATCTGGGATTCAAAACTTTGGCACCAGAAGCACTGAGTGCTATGGGTTTTCAAAGTCACCATCTTCCCTTGCCTTTCTGACACTTCTTGCACTACTTCTGACTCCTGATTTAAGTTTACCTCCCCTATGTACACTTTCCATGACTGTCTTGGTGAGGGGCCTCTCCTGTGCCTTTGTGGTTCTATTTTACATCAAACAAAGTTACTTACTTTGAGTGTATATCATTTCTTTTTTAATCTCTTTTCCTGTTTTTTTTTGTTTGTTTTTGTTTTTTGTTTTGTTTTTGCCTGTCTACTTCCTTTTCCCCTTTCTACCTAGGGAGTAAACCCCAATACATATACTTGATAAACCCTAGAACTAAGCAATACTCACTAGGTTAAAGTTCGGGGCTTCATTTTGGGAGATAAATAATTGGAGCCCAGAATTTAGTTGCTATGCTTGGTGGTGGGAACAACAGTGTCAGCTGCTGCCAGCCACTGTAGAGGTATACAGTGCTGGAAGTTTGCTACATGCGGTTGCTATTCAGTATATCTCTAACAGGTGGTATCTCTTAGTTCACGGGTGATAACCAGTTATCACCCTGTTATCACTGTTCTACAGGCTGCTTATTTATCTTGTTTATTCTTGGGATCAGGAAATCTTCAACAGCACTAGCAATTTTATTAGTATTTTTCCTCTATATTTTAATTAAAAATTAATATATAATTACATTTTCTCTCTCTTTATTTTAAATTTCCTCTGATGCATTCCATTAAAATCTAGGCCACTTATGTAGCCTCCCTCTCTTTCTGAACTGTCCTCCCTCTCTGCTCCCCAGTTAAAGTCCTGCACATATTTTACTCATTTCTTTCCCCTTTTCAATCACCTACACCATGCTATTCCTGTCTCTACAGCTCTTTTCATCCTCACTGTGGTCCCCTTTATGTTTCTGGTTTCTGTGGTTGCTCCAGGTTATGCAGTTATATCTGAAGATCTGGTGTCAGGAGTCACAGATGAGAGAGGATGTGGGACATTTGTCTTTCTGGGTCTAGGTTACCTTACCCAGCTTAATCTTTCTAGTTCTATCCATGTACCTTTAATTTCATGGTTTTTAATTTTTTATAGCTAAACAGTATTCCATTGTTTATATGTACCATATTTTCATTATCCACTCATCCATTCAAGGATATTTAGGTTTCCATTTCCTAGCTATTGTTAACAGAGTATAAATAGACATGGTTGACCAAGTGTCAAGTCCTTTGGGCATATACCAAGAAGAGCTGTAGCTCAGTCATATCGTAGATTTATTTTGATTTTTTTTTTGGTGGTTCTCTACACCAATTTCTAGAATCCTGGACCATTTTACAATCTCAGTAGCTATGAATATAGATTCTATTTCCCTACAACCTAATCAGCATTGCCGTTGGTTGTTTTGTTGATCTTAGTCATTCTGACTGGGGTAAAATGAGATCTGAGATCTCAAGGTTGTTTTGATTCCTTTTTTCTAATTGAAAAGAGTGATGAACATTTTTTGAGTTATTTCTTAGCTACTTCTATTTCTTCCTTTGATAATTAGATGTTCAGATTCATAGCCCAATTTTTGAATGAGTCATTTATAATTTTTTACTCTTGTTTTTTTAATTTCTTTATGTGTTCTGGAAATTAATCATCTGTTGGATGTATAATTGGTCAAAATTGCCTCCTAATCTTTGGGCTTCCTGTTCACTTGACTAGAACACTTGTTTCTTAGCTGTACAGAGGACTTAGTTTTATGAGGCCCCATTTGTCTGTTATTGGCAGTATATCCCCTACAAGGAAAGTCCTTATCAGAAAGTTTTCTCCTATATTTTTATGATGTAGTCTGCTCCTATGTTTTCTTATAGTAGTGAAAAATATTTTGGGTTTTAAATTTAGCCTTTCAGCCATATGGAGGTAGTTTATGTGCAAGGTAATAGACGCAGGTCGAATTTCATTCTTCTGCATGTGGACATCCAGCCTTCCCCACACTATTCATTGAGGAGCCCATCTTTTCTCCCATATATTTTTTTTGTCATCTTTGTCAAATGTTATATCAAAAGATCAAATACTCAGTACATTGTGGGACTAGTAGTGAGTTGTTTAATGCCCATAATTTTGTGTACTTACAAGAGTTTTGTTTGCTGTTGATTTTCAGTTTTATTGAAATACAATAAGATAAGATACCTGAGATTATTTCACTTTTTCTGAGTTTGTTAAGTGTTGCAGGGTATGGCCTATTGTAGAAAAGCTTCTGGGGGATGTTGATTAGAACATGTTTTCTGCAGTGTTTGGGTGGAATATCTGCTAGATGTCTGTTATGGCCGTTACTGTGTGATGTCACTTAGTTCTGATATTTCCCTGTTTATTTGTTGGTCAGCTAACCTGTCTATTGGAGAAAGTAGGGTATTGAAATTACCTGCTAATAATGGGTTCATGATAATCTGTCTTTAATTTCAATTGTACCCTTTTTATGAAATTGAGTGCATTAGGATTTTGTATACATACATTTCAGATGATATTATCTTCTAAATTAATTATTCCTTGATTAGAATAAAGTATCCTTCTTTATCTTTTAAATTAGTTTTAGTTTGAGTTTTGTTTTGTCAGAGATGAGGATAGAAATGCCTGCTTGCTTCCTGCCCCCATTAGATTTAGAGTATTGTTTTTCACATCTTTTCACTTTAAGTTGGTGAGAGTCTTTAATGCTAATGGGAGTTTCTTTTAGAGGACAGAAAGGGATTTCTGGGTCTGTTTAATTTCTGTGTGTGATGTTTTTTATTTGCAACATTTTTAATATAATACATTGAAAAAATAAATTGAAATTAATTAGAACAAAAGAAAGATGGATGTTATTTTGTAACTCATTCAGGCAGTCTGTATATATCTTTTGATTGGACAATTGAAGTAATTAATATTTAAAGTTATTATTGAAATGTATGTTAAATGAAGTCAATTTTTGCGGTTTGTACCTTTATTTGTGCTTTGACTATAATTATACTCTCTAGTCTGAAGTACTGCTTTCAGCAGTCTCTCTAAGATTGGTTTGGTTGGTCCCAGACTATCTAAGGCTATTTGTATTATGGAAACTTCTTTCTCCTTGAACTATGGTAGATGATTTTTTTTTTTTTAGTACATTAGTCTAAGTTGGTAGTTGTGGTCTTTTAGAATGTGGAGTGCATTATTCCAGGTACTCTTGGCTTTCAAAGTTTCCATTGAGATATCAGTGAGATATTCCAATGACTTTTCATTTAAACGGGACTTGTGTTTTTTCTCTTGCATCTTTCTTTGTTTTGTGTGTTTCATGTTTTAACTGTGATATGATACAAGTTTTTTTTTTTTTTCAGTCTTATCTATTTGGTGTTCTGTATACTTCTTGTATTTTGGTGAGCCTGTCTTTCCTTAATTTGAAGAAGTTTTCTTCAGTGAACTTGTTGAAGATCTGGCCTATTGACCTGGAAATTTGTCTTTCTTAACTATGCCTATAATTAGAAGGTTTGTCTTTTTGTGGTACTTTATCTTTACAATATGTTCCTTTCCTATCCTTTATTTTTTTAATATTCTTTGGTGGTTTTGTCTAATCTATCTTCAAGTTCTGCTATTCTATAGTCAACTTGATCAGTTCTATTTGTTGGGCTTTTTGTTGAGTTTGCTAACTGGGTTATTGAGTTTTTGAGTTCCATTTTCATTTCAGATTGAATTTCCTTCAACATTTCTCTCTTTATTGGGTATGTTCTCAGCCTTGCATCATCTCCATCATTTCATTCAGCCTTATCTTTCTGCTTTCTTGGGTACCATTCATGTGCTTGTTTTCTTTAAGTTCATCAAATTTTTTCTTTTTGTCTTCTTCAAATTCCTTGAATTCTTTGAAGAAGTTTATGATTTTTTTTTTAATTCCGTGCCCTATCTCCCAGAGTTCAAATAGGTATTTCTCATTGAAGAACATTTCTATAGGACTAGTGGACTTTGGGTGGGAAATACCATCTCTATCTTTCATATTGTTCATATTTTCGTGATGAGACTTTTTGCGTGTGGACTTCTTTTGTTAGTCCCATGTTTCATATGGAGACAGCATAGGGTGTTGAACCCACAAGTTTTATATAGTCTGGGTGTCAAAGGAAGTCAGTGGGACAAAGAGGGGTAAGCTTGCATGCAGGATGTGTATCCTGGTCCAGTTTTAGAGTCTGAAGTCAGCATGGTTGGGGATGGCCAGTCTAGGCTAGGATAATGGATGTGGGATTCAGGCTAGCCCAGGAGATTGGAGATGGTGTGTAAAGAGAGGTCATGAGGATTCACCTGGCTGGTCCTGCAGCAAAGTACGCATCCTTAGTAACTTTGTTAAAATTACTACTTTTAGTTAGATTAGTTGAATAGTTTCTTTTGCCAGCAACTAAGAAGGCTGAACATATACTACAGTGAGCAGTGTCACAAACCAGGATGTAGGTCTCTTTCCTTCTTGATCATGACAGAGTCTGGTACATGGCATGTTGATATTAAAGGTTGAGCTAAAATTAGCAAAATCTTGTCTAAATCTCAGGATCCCATTAGTGCAAACTCGCATGCATCTTAGCTAACATTTTTCAGTGATGCCCATTGTGTTTTACAATATTCCATTCTCTCATTCAGGATCAATTAATGCGTGTGTCAGCACAATTACATAATTTCTTTATATATTTAGTGATCCTGCTAAATATATAAAGGATGCTGAAGAAAATTAATCTTTGACGTCTAATCTCATTACCCTCAGACCAAAGTGAGTTTTCCCAGATTAGGTGTACTTGAAGTAGATGCCCAAACTGTCAGTCAAACGCATATCCTGTCTCCCTTCTTTATTTTGTTCTTTCATGCTTTCCACTCTCTGCTCCTCCTCTAGAAGCTCCAGCACATTTTCCGATATGTCAGCAGCTACTGTGCACTTCTAGACTCTCAGGCTCCCTAGGGTGATGGTACCACACCCTGCTGATTGCTGACTCATGACAGGATGTGCTGAGGCTAGACATCACCATAGATTATCATGACTCCTTTTATGTCCTTGAGAAGACAGTGTACTTTATCTCAATGTAAAGTCCTCAGACCAGGAATAAGGGGAAGTTAATGTGCGGCAATCACTCTCTGCTCCTAACTGTATTCTGCTGCTGTCTCACTCCCCAACACTTACCCACTTACCTGCTTTCCTATCCTTTAGTTTCATTTCAGATGATGGGAAAATAGTGTTTGACTGGACACACAGAAGACAAAGGAGGGTGAAAATGTGATCGAGTAGGAGAGGAAGAAGAGAAATGGCAAGAAATGGCCCCGAGTCAACTGGAAGCAACTGGAAAATTCATCTGCCAAAGTCACTGGTGTACGAACTTTAATTTCAGCATCTTGTCTGATGGCCTTGCTCGTCATTTTGAGTGAGCGCCACACCCTGCTGTCAGCCACAAAAGACTTATTTTAAGGACTGACCTGTGCTTATGGTTGTTGGAGATTTCACAAATCCTAACTCAGAGGAAGCAGCAAGGAAAATCACTTGGACTTCTAAGTCTGTATAAAAATGACAGACTATCAGCATCAACAGACCATAAGACCATTTATCCAAAACTCATCCTTTACAGATAAAGAAACGAGATACAAACATTCTGAGGATGAAGCAGTTTGTCAGAGATGCCCAGAATAGAGTTTTCTATGCAGCTGTGGCCAGAGGGCTGAGGAGGCTAGAATTGGAAAAGGAGAGAGAAGATTTGGTTGGGGAAGCTCGTATTAATAATTCATTCTGTATTTGTGTTGTTCAGAATTTGAGAATGCTTTTTGATAAATTATTCATGGCAGAAGGTAAAGGAAGCATCACATGCTACAGTACTCTGATCTTATCTGTTTGAGAAGAGCCATTTCCTGAGTCCAATTTAGGGCAGTGACATATGTCCATTAAGCGCTTTGCGTATATTCAGTGAGCATTCCTCACAGACATCCCAAAAGGCAGGGAGAACAAAGACAGCCTTTCCTTTAGGGACTACTGTATGATAAACCTGAAATGTTGGCTTTTGGGTCTAAGCTGAAGACCACATCTAAAGCTGTAGGAAAGGAAAACCCCGAGTTCAATGGACTCCCATGAAAGTAGGTACAGAGTCTTTCCTGAAACTCACGCATTGCAGGACCCAAGATACTTCTTTCTCACCAATAGGTGCTCATCATAGGGCCTGAAGAGCAAAGACTGAAGTAGAGTAATAAGGGAAATATGGTGGTCTTTCTCAGGGTATACGAAAATCTCCCAACATACAAAACAATAATGTCTGAGAGAATAAGATGCTTTTGACAATTTAATTCACATATATAAAATATTTTGATCATGTTCAAGCCCTTATTACTTTCTCTTAGCACTCTCTCCCGCTTATCAAGTGCCCCTTTCTTCCTAGACAGTTCCCTCTCTATTCTCATCTCTTTATTCATCTTTGTCGCACTCTCTCTTTATTTATGTGTGTCTATGCATATATATATGTATATGTGTGTGTGCCTATGTGTGTGTGTCTGTTTTGTATAACTTGCTGAGTTTAATTATGGTTTCTTGTATTAGCAGGGGGGAGAGATTATTTATTAGAGCAGAGACAACTTATCAGTGGCTACACAGTTAAAGAAAATAATTCCCCTCTGCTAGCAACCCAATAACAACCTACAGTTTCACAGAGAAGGGAGGAGCCTCATGATTTTCTTTCCCATCCAGAAAAGATTGTAGACAGGCTCAATCTTGTTCAGGTAACCAGTTATTTGAGTCCATGCATGCAATAGCAATGCCACATCTAGAAGAGAGTTGTACACTGTTCCTCCACATATACTCTTTTGGCTCTATCTTCTATTCTGTTCCTTGATCTTGAAGGAAGGGGTTGTTATAGATGTCTCACTTAGGGATGAGTGCTTATGAGTCACTTATTTTTAGCACTTTGATCAGAGTTCTGAGTCTCTGCAGTAGCTGCTTTCTGTAATAGAAGCTTCTCCGACCAAAGTTTAGAGTAACATTGGCCTGTGTAGCCTGAAGAAGTATTTATTATAGCCATACTTTCGGTTTTTAATGAGTGGGCTCATTAAGTAGGTAGTGAGACAAAGTAAAAGAATTAATATCAAGTAGCAGATAAGCAGATGGATAGTAAAACATCAACTCAGCCATTCAAAATGTCCAGCAGACATCTCATAGGAAAATCTCTTTAAGGCAGCCAGCTGGAATTCTCACTGCAGTGCTGGGTAGAGCACAGTGACGGTTTAGTTGAGGTTTCTAAGGAAAAGAATAGACAGCAACAGATAGAGATAGCATCATCAAATCTCATCAAATCAAGTGCTCATGTCTATCCAGAACCAACTAGGAAAGTTGAGGCACTTAGCTGGAACTAAGTTTTCTCTCTATGGATGGCTGAATTTCTGGATTCTCTTCCCTACTGCAGGCATCTTTATATCATGAGTTATACAATAATAGCCTCTTTTGGGTTCACCTTATAGGACATCTCAAAGTTCATGTCAAGGACACAGTCAATTTACTCTTGGGCTGTTTGCTGTTCTTTTCCTTCCCTTTCAGTAATTTGGGGACTCAGTTTGTCCAAAGGGGCTTTGGAAGACACTTTGAGGTGAGTGTAGGTCTGAAATAGATCTTGCTTTCAGAGGCTGTTTTGCAGTGAGCTCAAATAATACATGACACTTTACCAGTACAATATATCCTACAGACACTAAGCTAAGGGCATAGCCAAATATTTAGAGAGCAGTTGGATGGTCACAACATGTCTATTTCGCATACAATAAGTAGTAGATTTCCCCTGTGACGGATGGCTCCCCAGCTTCGGGTCAGGTTTGCCTTCTGTGTAGTGTGTCTCAAATCCAACTAGAAAGCTAACCTTTACCCCATAACAGTTTCCCTCTAAGGCTATCTCTTTCGGAAGGCGGTGGAGTATATTTGATATTAAAAAAAGCCAAGTCCCACCCCCAGTTCTATTAGACTGAAATTGTGCAGAATGCTTGCGACTAGATAGAGTTAGGGTGCCACCCAGAATAGTGGCAGAAGGTTGGTTAAAATCTTGAGAACTAGTTGTAAATATTTAAAGGAAATAGATTTTTTCCCTTTGTATGTGTATAGATGTGCACTGTCTGTAAATGTAGGGTCACATATATGGTCACATGTACATATCTTTAAGAATGGTAAAAGTTGGTGTTGCGTATCTTTCTGAAGGGCTTTCTACCTTATATGTTGAGGTACAGTCTCTGTCTCTGTCTCTGTCTCTGTCTCTTTCTCTCTCTCTGGAGTCCAGAGTGTATCAACTTGGCTAGTCTGGTTAGCTGGATTACTCCTGCCCCCTCCCCCCTCATCCGTACTTTCTAATTCTGGGATTATAGGTGGGTTCCCATGCTTGGCTGGGGGTGGAAAGCTGAACTTGGGTCTCACACTTCCCTGCTAAACATTTGATAGTCTCAGCCAACTTTCTTATCAGCTTTCAGAAATAAGAGTCCTTTAATGAAAGAGAACCAATGGGTTAATCTATGCTCTCGGAAAAGTAACTGAATTCCTTTTTTTAGTATGGGAAAGAAGAGAAATAAGACATGATGTGCAGTGTTACGCATGCGCTGGGGCTGCAGTTTCGGGTTAGCTGCGGGGTCTGTTTGATGAATTCCAACAAGTTCAGCTAGCGCTCTCTGGTCTCTGTGTCTCCCTCCCCCTATCCCACCTCCTCCTTCCATCTCTTCCCCACAATCAATGAGATTGTGATACAGGGTTGGGATCCAGCCAGCGATATCCGAAAATGCTGTCTCATGTTGCCTAGATCTATACGGAGGAAATTATCCAGACAACAGATGCTTCTGAGGGCAGAGCAGTACACTGATGCTTTGGCAAGGAATGCCTTGTGGAATTTAACACAGTGCTTCCCATAAATATCGCTGTGGCCACAAACCAAAAGTAGGGCGTATCTGTTTTCAGCACTAGACAAGAGCCCTGTATACATTTTTGTGTAGCTGCTGTGTTTTCTCTGTGTGAGATTGATGTGCTCAAAACAAACAGTACATAAATCACAGGAGGAGATGGCTTTGTCAAACATACATCATGCTCACAAGACAAAACAAAAGCAAAAGCACTTCCAGTGTAAGACTTTGATTTCAAGTATTTTCTTCTCCAATAGAGCTCTCCTCAGCTCTCCTTTTCTTCTTCTGAAGCCATGCAGAATTTTCTTTTTGATAGAAAGGTTTAATGTAGGCCCTTTGAGACATCACTGCATTTTAATGATGCTAGCTTGCAGACATGTTGCAAACTGTTGCTTTTGTAATATGAAGTAAAAACATGAAATATTTCTCTCCTTGGAGTATAATTCCTCGCACCCAACGCCCCCCTTCATACATGCGCCACCTCTTTAATTCAGTTTATATTTGTTGCATGCCAGATCCAGAGCTTTGGCCAGCACATATAGCTCAGTTGGTAGAGTTTTTGTGAAACATGCAGACCCTTGATCTGACCCCAAGCACCGCATAAAACGGCCATGGTCCTTGGCTTGTAAACCCAGCACTCAGAAGCAGAGACTGAGGCATTAGAAGGTTAGAGACATGCTCAGCTACAGTTAGGTTGAGGCCAGTCTGGGTTTCATGAGGCTCTGTCAAATAAAAGAGATTGTAACACACACACACACACACACACACACACACACACACACACACACACA
>NW_021604622.1:19607106-19667422 GCF_004785775.1 Grammomys surdaster
CACACACACACACACACACACACACACACACACACACACACACACACTCACACACATACACAGTATAGTTGTTTATACAAGCCTTGAGTAAGAATGTCACTTAGGATTTCCAGGTTTATCTGGTGACATAATGTGTATTAGAGACCTGAAGGGATAGAGAATGAGTGGAACAGAGGCTTGGGTAAAGGAGGTTTCAGGATTGTGGTATACCTGCAAAGATTCTCAAAGGACAATGTGTGGGTATTTCTATAGAACATAAACATGGTATACACTATACTTGTTGAGAATCCATTTGAAAAATGACCAATTTCTTGGCCATTCAGAATTCAATTGCTTCCTAATTTTCAATAGAACTGTTGTTCCACTCACCAATCATTTTGGTAGGCCCGCTGTCTTAGGGCTTGAGACACTGATTTGGAAAGAGAAGCAATGAAGGGGTCTGTTGGCATATGCTTGCCCTGGCAGAGCTTGCAACAATAACAGAGACTTGACTTATTACAGCATACATCACAGTACTTATATGAGGGAGATTTAAAAATGCTCAATATGAAATAGTTAAAATGATACTTTCCCCTAGTCAGCATTAAGTACTGAAGGTTCTGGTCTGGGAATGCTTCATGTGGTTCTGGGAGAGACGGTACTTCTCCTCCTCAGTCATTTTACTGAATGGACATGGAAGTGTGTTTTTGAATTAACTAGAAGGCAATGTGTTGCTAAGAATTTACCAGCCATGATTTTTCAGGCTTCAGGCAGCTCTCTACACAGATATGCCACGAGAAGGAATGATTGGTAGTTTCATATCATCATATTGGTAGTTTTATATCCAGGGGCCATGGTCATGTGGATGAAAATCGTGGTTGCTGTGAAGTTGGATTAAGCGATTGTGACTGTCACACTCCATCTACTCTGACTGCACACACAGCAGTTGAACCTACCTCGGACACTTAGCCTAGATCCCTCATGTCACAACTCTGGCCCGTCCCACTTCTTTTAAGATTTTGATCTTAGCCTTAATCATTTTAGTATTAAATCTTTAGTACTAGAACTTTCAATGTCTGTGCTCCCTCATGGACCCTTTAACTTAGCAAGGATCTTGCCTTCCTCCAGCTCTCACTCCTTGCCATTAGTAACTACTAACTCCTCCCTCCTCCCTCTACCCTTCTTTCCTCTACTATTCTTATAGTCCAGCGGCCTCATTATGCCCAAAGATCTGCCATTTTTTCTTTGTCTTTCACTTCTCTCTCATCTTCACTTTGCTTCTTAACTCTCAAGCTCTCCAGTATTGTTCCCTTGCCCACCTTTAACATGTTTGTCCCTGTCTTGATTTAAGGACTCACGCTGGCTCCCTGAATGTCCCAGGAAAACACACAGTGGTTTGCGTTATTCTCACTGTATATTCTTGTGTACTGACCTTGAATCTATGCATGCTGCTTGACAATCATGCTCTTTCTAAGATTATGTGCCTTCAACTCAACACTGGATGATTTCATTTTGTCCTATCTTGGGTCTCTAGATCTTGGCTGATCACCTTCTTCCAATTCCAAGCTCCCCTCTCCCACAAGAAAAAGAAAAATAAAAAAAATCAATAAAGAAAAAACTGCTAAAAAAATTTCTATCATTACCCCCTTCTACCTACATCTGTGTCCATGTGATCTCAATTTCCCCCCTTTATACTCGATGAAGCATCTCTCTTTGAATTGTCCATCCACTGCTACCTAACAGTGGACATCACTCCTGCAACTGAGACCCTTCTCAAATTCATCAGCCATTTTCTGCAATCTTCTGAAGCACATCCGTCAACACAGTATCATGCTTCTGTGTTTCCCTTGTTGAAGAAGAAGAAGAAGAAGGAGGAGGAGGAGGAGGAGGAGGAGGAGGAGGAGGAGGAGGAGGAGAAGCAGCAGCAGCAAAGGCTCTGACCTGATTTTCTGTTTGGTATTAACCCATTTTTCTCCTCCCCCTTACAGCAAAATGTTTTGAAGGTATTGTCTCTGTGCTTTATCCCCAAGTTTGTTCCTTTAATGGCATGAATGTCAAGTCACATTTTCACCCCTTTGAATGTGCCTAATATGCTCCCACCAAGACCATGAGTGACATCAACATTGCCAAGTGCAATGTCCTTTGTGGTCGTCTAACCCAACATTTGGCATTTGACATGGTTTCTTTATAAATACTGCCTTCCTCTGGTTCCTGGGGTAGCACTTCACATTCCTCAGCCAGTTCTGCATCAGGCATCTTTGGAAACTTGGGCCCTGTCAGGCTGTGCCCTGCGACTCAGCTTTTGCACACCCTCATGTCTCAGTGTAAAGTGCTCCTTAACATCCCTTTTCCAGGGGTGCTTAATCCTGCAAACCCACTTGGTAGATTACAGTTTATAATCGTATAAAAGATTATACCACCACATTTTTCTTTTCTTTTAAAACTAATTATTTTATTTATTTACGTTCCAGGTGTTGCCCCCTCCTAGTTCCCCCCTCCCACACTTCTACGTCCCATTTTCCCTCCCCTTTGCCTCTGAGAGAGTGCCCTCAGAGCCCCCTAGCATCTGGCATCCCCCTGCCCTGGAACCTCTAGTCTCTACAGGATTAGGTGCATCCTCTCCCACTGAGGCCAGACAAGGCAGCCCTCAGTTACATATGTGCCTCTTTACCTTCTTTTTTCCTATTATTCTTAGGTTAGGCCTTTGTGTCTATCCAGATTTCCTGGATGTTTTGTGTCACAATTTTTTTAGATTTAAATTTTCTTTGGCTGTTGTATCAATTTCTTCTATTGTATCTTCTACTCCTTAGATTCTCTTTTCTATCTCTTGTATTCTGTTGGTGATGCTTGCATCTGTTGTTGTTGTTATCTTCTCATGGATTTCCATCTCCAGGATTCTCTTTTTGTGTTTTCTTTATTGCTTCTATTTCTGTTGGGAGCCGACACCTAGCCGAAAGCGGCTAACATCTTTGCAGCCATCTCAGGCCATATACCCTGACAAGAGACTTGTTTTCAACAACCCGCAACAGCTGAGCACACTCTGATAAAAATCTTGTTTTTCTCACATATCTTGTTTTGCTGTTTAGTGCCACCAGCAGCTAGGCGCACGTGGTCTACACGCTGCAAGACACATGATGTAGTGCCTTCAGCTGTGCTTGTCCACGAGGGCAAGGCATGTGGCAAATGATATAAATACCCAGGATTTCCTTTCAATAAACGAGACTTGAGAGACTTGATCAGACTCCCTGTCTTGTCTCCATTCTTCGCATCTCCGACCCCACTCTCTCTCTTGCTAGGCCCTGACCCTTGGACTGGAGCAGCAGAACGGGCGGTTACAAAGTGACCCCTGAACGTGAGGCAGCTCGGTTGGTTACAAAGTGGCGCCTCAACGTTGGAGCTCCAGTAAGCGGGATACAGTGAAGGACACAGTGGGAATTGGAAGCGTTCATCCTCACTCCTGCGCTGGAGACCCTGTTGACTGACCCGAACAGTCGCTACATATTTCCATTGTCAGGTCTTGAGCCATTTTATTTATTTTCTTCACTTGTTTAATTGTTTTTTTCCTGTAATTCTTTAAGGCATTTATTTGTTTCCTCTTTAAAGACTTCTAGGTGTGTGATTGTGTATTTCTTTATGGGATTTATTAATTTCCTCTTTAAAGTCCTCTATTGTCGTTATAAGATTGGATTTAAGGTGCCTCTGTTGTGTTAGGATATGCAGGGCTTGCTGTAGTAGGGTAGCTGTGCTCTGATGCTGTCTGTCATATTGCCCTGAGTTTTGTTGATTGTGTTCTTTTGAGGGCCTATAGCCACCTGGACAACTTTACTCCCTGTTTGTTACTGTCGTAGTAGGTATTAGTAAGGAGCCTAACTTCAATGATCCTTGGGATGTACGATGATTCCAGATAAACAGGTCTGATGAAGATAGGCTGAGAAGTGTCAGGAGAATGGTGGTCCAGCAGAGATAGCAAGCTGCTCAGGAAGCTGTTGGTGCCCAGGAGGACTCAGCAGACAGGAAAGATGGGAGTGGGAAGGGATTTTAATTTGTATGCTTCCAGATCTGCAGGTCTGATGAAGGTGGGTAGAGAGGTGGCAGGATAATGGAGGACCACCAGTTATAGCAGGCAGCTCAGGACAATTGAGGGTTCCCCAGAGGACTCATCAGGCAGAGAAGATGGGTGTGGGAAGGGAGTCTAACCTGTATGCTTCTGGAACCACTGGTTTGATCTCAAAACAATTTTAAAATATAATATACCATATAGGATTAAAAGCTCAATTATTCTGAGTATGTTTATCTCAACATTATAATGACTTATGTACATTAGCACAGCAAATGATCTGATCTAGCACAAGTCTAAATAACTGCAATCATTTTGAATATCTGATGAGCATAAATGATATTTCATAAGTGATAATGTGATATAAAATAGCTATTATTCTTGTCATTGCTTAACCCACAGCCTTTTGAGTGCTTTGGGGCTCATGTCCACAGTTATAATAGGTTGGCTTGTGATGTCTTGACTTTACAATGTTACAAAACAAAATAAGTACACCCGCTCAATAGTCTATTAGATCTTGCCCAAGTTAAATGTAGGTTTAAATTATGATACTTGCAGTTGATGGTGCATTCATCAGGGAATTGATTCATGTGCTGTATTGAAGGAGTGTTAGTGACATCAGTTTCAACAGAGTGAAAATATAACTTCTTTCCTCATCAGGGTTTCATGTCCACTGATTCCTCTAGGTTTACAGATATACTTCATGTTCAAATATTATAAGCTATTGGCATGCTGATGTTACTCAAACTTGTGTCTTTAGTGAAGACTTCTCTTTGGACTTTGGACTTGTGTATTCAGCTGTCTAGTGGCTTCTTCAGCTGAGTATTTAATAAGTATCTCAGGTATAGTTTAAATAAAACGCTTGGCTCTCTCACCTTGCTGTTTTGTGCTTTAAAAAAAAATCTTCTCTTTGGTCCCGTTTCCTAATTTGATCAAAGTTTCTCCTTTCTTACCTCATTTATGTGCATGTGTTGACAGTTTCTCCTTTCCATTTTGAGTAACTGTAACAGACCAGAAATTCCTTCTGCACCCCATCTAAACTGCTGTCTGAAGGCCCTAGGGACAGCATCAACACCAGCATCTTAGGTGCTGAGATGACACAGCCGAGCTCATGGATCAGATCCAGGCAAATCTTTTTATCTTCAGAACATACTGAGAATCTGACTGCATCCAACCACCCTCTGGTCACCATCACTTCTTCACTGGAGTCACACAGGTGCCCCTTCACTTTCGTGCACTCGAAATAATCTTTCAAGAAGACAATCAGAGTGACTCCTGTCAAATACAGGTCCTGCTGTGACCCCCACCCCCCTACTGATCACACCAAGGATTCTACGTCACACAGCAATCACCAATGCCCTCGTGGTAACCTCCCTAGCACCCACTCAGTTCTTTTATGCCCTGACCACCTCTCTTTCCTCTAGCTGTGTGGGACTCTGTCATTCTAAGAGGGCGAGGTTTCTTCTGCCTCAACACCCTTGCACCGGCTAGGCTAGTTCCTATCTCATGCTTTCCCTTTCTCTTTTCCTTCAGTATGCAAATTAATTATTCCTTCAGTTATTTCAAGTTTCCAGAAATACCATTTTCTTCACAAGCCATGTTTAACCCTCATGACTGAATATTATTTTTGTCTTTGTTTTGTCCCCTCCTTAATCATCATCTTTCTGCCTCTTTAGTTTGCTCATTCAACATGTTTATTCTTTGATTGCTCTGAAATACGAATTCCCCAACAGGAGGTGTTTGTCTTTTCCACTCAATATTGAACACCAAGTATTTAGTGAGTAGTTGGTAAATATTTGTTGAATGTGTATGTGGATGTGCCGTCCTATAGAAACACAATGTGGAGGCCAAACGTAATTTTAAAAATTCTATTAGCCACATTAAAAATTTAAAGAATAACATTTATTTTAATAATATATTCTACATAACCTGGAATGACTGTACTACATCTTTACAAACTAGTGGGCATTTCACATTTCCAGTGCATCTCAATTTGTACATGTGACTAATTAACTACTGAACTTGTATTGGTCCAAGGTGTCCTGTTTGATAATTATATCTTGTTGTGACTTGAACATGAATGTCCACCACAGGCTCATGTGTTTAAATACTTGTCCCCCAGCTGATGATGCCATTTGATCCATAGCAGATGATGCCATGGGAAACCTGTAGAACCTTCGAGAGGCAAACTTTCACTGGAGGAAGTGGGTTACTAGGGGTGGATCTTGAAGCTTTGTAGCCCCACTTTTTCTTTTTTTTCTCTGCTTCCTGAATGCAAATGCACTGTGCCCAGCCAGCTGCCTGCTCCTGCCCCCATGCCTTCCCTGCCATGGTGGACTGTATCCCTCTGAACCTGTAAGTCAAAAAGAAACTCTTTCCCTTGAGCATCTTTTATCAGGATATTTTATGACAGCAATAAGAAAGTAACTCACACACACACACACACACACACACACACACAGACAGACACACACACACACACACACACACACACACACACACACACATATGTTAGCTTATCCATCTCAAGTTAGCTGGAAGAAATATTAGAGGTCACTCTCCAGACACAGAGATCATAAGCTACAATCCACAAACGCACCAAGATTAGATATAGAGCAGTGTTTCTCAGCTTGTGAGTAGCAACCCCTTTGGGGGACAAATGATCCTTTCAAAGGGGTCACCTAAGATCATTGGAACACACAGATATTTACATTATCATTCATAACAGTAGCAAAGTTATGAAGTGGTGTAGAGCATGTGGATCTGTGTTATCAGATAGGCATAAGAACTGGTAAGGTTGAATGAGGTCAAACCCCAGAAATCTCAGAATTGAGAACGGTAAGAGTAAAGACATTCCGTACATGGCTCTCTCTGTACCAGCTCTGGAACAGGTAACCATGATGACACTCCACTGAGGACCATGCACACTCAGCCACGTAGCACAAAACCTGGAGTTCTCCATGCTAATGGGATATCTAGAGAACCTTGCACCTTCTGCCAATGATTTTCCCATCCTGGGCATTCTCTCCCACTAAAGATATATAATTCCTGTTTCACCCCAAATAAAGTATATGCGTTCACATCACCATCAAATAAACACTATAATAAGCAAGGATCTTCTCAGGGAACTGCTTTGATAAGGATCCCCACTGGGAAGGCCTTCCACTAAAGAACATCCCCCACCACAGTCCTTGCTTCCAATCAGACCAAATTTTGTTTGTCCCAGCTCCACCTTCCCCCTCCTGTCTGGCAAGCAGATGCCCTGAGGGAACAGGTAGACCTCAGATACAAGGATCCTGACTTCCCCTCCAGTTATGCCAGTGGCATCTGGGTAGACAGAGAGACCAGGAGCCACTGTGGACCCCACCCCATGCCCCGTTTGGGACTTTGCCTGGTGGCATGCTGATGGTGCCTGGGCACCCCCAGGGGAGAGGCAGAAAGTGCGACAAAAGAGGTAAAGTAGCAACAAAATAATTTTATGGTTGTAGGTCACCACAACATGATGAACTATATTAAAGAGTCACAGCATTAGGAAGGTTGTGAACCACTGATATAGAGGAAGGCCCTGGGGCAGGAGATGGAGGCAGATAGGAAAGGGAAATAGAATTGATAGTTAAGGATAGATGGGGGGGGATTGGAACTGGAGAATCAAATGTGGAGGGGGACAAAAGAAGAACTTTGGGGAGAGACAGTTAAAATTAAGAGCAATTTGAGGGGAAGCCTAATACAGGAGAAGGTTCCTAAAATCTATACACATATGAAGGTGATCTAAATGACATTTCTAAGTAATGGGACAGAGCCCCAACTGGACATCTGTTACCAAATGAAGCTTCTCAAAAAGTTATTTTAAAAATGGCTTAAGGGGAAATCTTCACCTTCTGCCTCTTCTACCGTGTAAGGATAAAGCTTTTGTTCACTCAGGAGGAAGCAGATTTAAGGTGTCATCTTGAAAGCAATGAGTAGCCCCATGTAGACACTGACCTAGAGCAGCCTTGAGCCTGTCCTTTCGGCATCCGGAACAGTGAAAATGAAATTCTATTTATAAATACAAGGCTTGAGAATTTCGTTATAGGCACACAAATGGATTAGGGCATATGGGCAGCATGAATTATACTTTAATATCAATTTTGCATAGCGTTGTGTCTTAGTTGCTTTTCTGTTTCTGTGAAGAGACACCATGACCAAAGCAATATCTTATAAAAGAAAACATTTAATTGGGGGAGGGTTGCTTACCGTTTCAGAGGGTTAAAGACCCTTACGGTAAGGCAAGTGGCAGCAGTCAGTCAGGCATGACGTAAGAGCAGTAGATGAGAGCTCCCATATAACCCACAAACACTTGGCAGAAAGTGGGCCTGGCATTTGAAACCTCAAAGCCCACTCCCAGTGCCACACTCCCTTCAACAAGGTGACACCTCCTAATCCTTTCTAAGCCATCCACCAACTGAGAACCAAACATTCAATAATAGGAGACTATGGGTCTCATGCTCATTGAACAAACTGTTTAATGAACAAGGAATAAAAAAATGGTCTGAGGTGTACCTCAGAGGTGCACCACTTGCTGCCTGGAACAAGTACACACTTGTTCACCTCTCCCTGGGAAAAGTCACATAACATTTATATATGAGTATTATCCATTTAAATAGTCAATCTTGAAATATATAGCTGACTTTGAAAAGAAAGATTCCATCATGTGGCTATGAGCATAGCATTCATTAACAGTCCGGTACTCTAGCGTCTCACCACTGTTCCGGGCCTTGGGAAGGTAGAGAGTGAACAAGCTGAAGCTAGAAACAACGGAAGTAGAGGAGAAGGGAAGCAAATGTCTGGATTCCACAGAAGGCACGGGGATAAGGACAGGAACCTGGATAGGATATGACCACCAGAGATGTGTCTGTGGCATGAGCATCATAGCCCCAATTTGGAGATGTAAGGAGGAACAGGACCCATCGGTGGTGGGTGACATGAGACCACTATATGGAAGCATGCAGTACCCTAGAACTGTCTGACCCAGTCAGCTGAGCAGGAACAACAACTCAACCCTGAACAGTCATGGATAAGAAGAGAATATGCCATACACACAAGCCTCTATGTATTGACCCTTATGTCATTTCTCTGTACCCAGCAGGCTGAGACCTTAGCTCAATGCCCGCCAATACCAAACTCAAAATTGTACACATCCAGGTATTTAAAACAAAGCTTAATAAGCAGTTAGACATTACTTAATGTATGTCTAACGTAACTGTTTCCAAAGTCTTAAAAACATATGTAAGACAAACTCCAGGGCTAAAAAGACCCTAATTTGCTGTTTCAGACTTCCTGCTGGGCTGCTGTGGTAACCCCAGATGTATAAACCCATTTTAGTTGCCCTTTCTCCTGGGAATTTTCTTACCCTTCTCTTCCCTTTTGGTTAGTGGCCCCTCCACAGCAGCTTCTGTAATGTCTCCTGTTGTCAGGAAAATATGTCAAAATGGCAACTAAATAAATCTTACACATACTACTGCCATTTTATGGCTGTATATTTTTCTTGACCAATCCTGAAGTTCCTTCCTAAAAACGGGAAAGCCAATAGCAAGAGGTCTTGCTGATGAGTATGGGGGGCATTTGTTCAAGCCAATACAAAAATCTCAGCAGATGGAGAGACCTTGAACCGGAGAAACATAGGGTCATATCCACACTCACTGTGCTTGTTGGAGGGCTGAAGAATATCTAATTTTCAAAAACCACATTCCTTTATAATTTTCTACAATGATCTGGTCAGGTATGCAAATATTCCAGTTTGGGTATCTTTACTGGCTTTTAAACTTCCCAAGTTTAATGGGGTTCTTTAGTTCCCATATAGTTAGAAGGGGCTCAGTCTTCCTGCTTGCAGACTCAAAACATATATGAACAAAAGATGTATGAACTGTTCCTTTACTGTAGGTTTTGAGTTGTTTCATTTTCAACGATGCAGCCGTTCATCATGCTCCTACTCCAATGGTGCAAAGACAGTTAATTCTGCGTCACAAATATAAAGCACTTCCAACAAAAGTGATTTGTTTTTTTGGATGGAACTCTTGAGAAAGAGAGCCCTCCATTAGGCTTGAATGGAAGACTCACAGCGTATAACTGGGTTCCGTGTTATATACCACAAATACACTTTTGCAGTACTGGCTGGTTTTGTGTGTCAACTTGACACAAGCTGGAGTTATTATCACAGACAAAGGAGCCTCCCTTGAGGAAATGCCTCCATGAGAGCCAGCTGCAAGGCATTTTCTCAATCAGTGAACAAGGGTGGGAGGGCCCATTGTAAGTGGTTCCATCTCTGGGCTGGTCGTCTTGGGTTCTATAAGAAAGCAAGCTGAGCAAGGCAGGAGAAGCAAGCCAGTAAGTAACATCCCTCCATGGCCTCTGCATAAGCTCCTGCTTCCTGATCTGCTTGAGTTCCAGTCCTGACTTCCTTTGGTGATTAACATCAATTTGGAAGTATAAGCTGACTAAACCAACTTGCTTTATGGTCATGATGTTTTGTGCAGGAATAGAAACCCTGACTAATTAGCCATTTTGAGAGTGGCTGTATTTTTTTTTTTTTTTGAGAATTTCACTTACATGATCTAAGAGAATCTGAGTTAGATAGCAGGGAGTTGGTGCAGAGGCAGTAAAACATTATACAGATATAGGATAATCTGTGATTGTTAACTTGATAAATCAAATTTGATAAACAATCAAATATCAAACTATTTATCTTTCATCTTAATGAGTAGATTATGATAGTTGAGCTTCCCAAGTACAATATTTGGTTAAATGACATTATCCTAAGGAGTTGTACCTCATCCTGGTTAAAAACCACAAGACCCTTCTAAAGAACCCATGAACAGCAAGAGAGTGGAGATAGACAAAGAGAACATTGCAAGAGTTTTCTACAGAAAGAAAAGAAAGGATTTACTTGATTTTTTTACTAGGTTGTTGAAAGCTACACAATACAAATAGCTTTTAAAAATTTTTTTGGATTCAAATTTATTAAGGTAGTCCTCTAGCTTTATCTTTGTTGCTATCATAAATACACTGGAAAGAGTAATGTAGGGGAGAATAGCTTTATTTTACTTTCCAATTCCCAGTTTCAGTCAGTTACAGGGAAGACAACTTGGCCAGAACTTAGGACAACTAGTAACATCATCTCCACAGTTAAGAGTAGAGAGAGATAAATATATTTATTCTCACTTATTCTCTCTGAATTTCTTGCTTGTTCTCAATTTGATTTCTCCACTCTTACACAGTTCAGTACCACCTGCCTAGAGAATGGTGACACCCACAGTAGGTCAAGTCTTTCCTTATTAAATTAAGATAATCCCCTACAGAAAAGGCAATGGACCAACTCAATGTAGACAACCCTGCATTGAGACTCTCTTTCCCTGCAATTCTAGGTTGTGTCAAGTTGACAGCAAATCTATCCATCACAACTACCAACTAGTAACACATGGTACCAGGTGTCTCTTGAGTAGCAACTTATGAGAATGAATCTTTAGCTAAAGACACCAAAGAAATTCTTGGCACCATTCAAACCAGAGTTCTTCAGCATTTAGCCAGAGACATGCCGAATTGCCACAATCTCTATTCAACTTTGTATCTACTGAAGCACTTTGGAGTTTTTACTATATTCTGATTTCACAGTACTTACTATGACGTATGGGAAATGGAGATCTTCATGTTGATAAAGGCACCAGTTAAAACCCTAGATTTGGCACTCATCCATCTGGGAGATCTGGGGAAACTATATAACTTGGGTTCTCATTCCATCATCTGTAAAGTATTGGTGCTAATGCCTGCTGACAGGCATCTTACAAAGATTGACTATGATAAGGATTGACATGCTTTTGCTCATTTCTTTCTGTGTGTATTGGATGAGGTCATCTCACCAGATTCTAGTCTTGTCCTTTCTTTACATCTGACCTGCCATTGTCCTCCCAGGAAAAGCCATCACACTGATTCTTGCCAAGCTTCTCCTAGGTGTATGCTGTCATGGAGAAAAACTTTGCCCTGTACCTGGCTTTCATTTTCATAGACTTTTTAACAGTGGAAATAAGTAACTGATTAAGAAAGAACAACTTAGAATGAATCTAACTATTGCTCTGAAATCCATTTTGTATCTCCAGCTAATTTTCTTGGAATTCCCCTCAATGATTGGCATTCTTCGACTTGTTATTCCATGAGCATCAACCTATTACACGAACAGAGGACACTTTCCATCAAAAGGCTTCCAGATTTTTCTCTTTATTATCAGAAGTGACCTTGCTTCAGAGGAACAGAGGTCCAGGGATTCTCTCTCATACATCTCTACCCACATCCTACCTTTTAACTTTATGAGTTAAGATCTTAAAAAAAGAGTAGCTTGGGACACTGACACACACAGAGCTTAGCATTGAGGCCTCAGAAGAAATATCCTTGGTCTCATACATCCAGTCTCCAGAGTCAAGAGACAAAACCATGTGTTTTGTAGCCTAAGCTTCCTGATCTGAGGTGTTGGGATAGATCAGCATTAGGAAATGAATGCCCTGCATTTTATCTGACATATGGCTTTTATTATCATAGCTTTGCCTGAGAAACTTTGATCCCCTTTCCAAGATCGACATCAGTGGAATGCCAGTGGTTGCTTTTCTGGCAGTATCTGAATAATACAATCTTTCTTTTTGCTAAACAAAATTCTTACTGCCTCAACTATGAAATTTATTTCTTTACCATCTGAGAGCTCATCTTCTTGCAGGTAGCATTGTTTTCACTCTTGATTCCTTCCTTAACAAGTCAATCCAGACACTATGGTATGTTACGTGTGGCTGTCACATGTGTTTGAACGACTGATGATCTAGTTAAAATTGGAGATGATGATGTAAAACCAAGAAGTCTCATGTGAAAATTCTTCTGAAGCTTAGAAGAATCTGGAAAAACTGGGTTGTAATTTGATGCAAACTCATGTGGCTGGAGCTGAACAGTATCATCCATCTCCTCCTGTCAAGTTACTTACTGTTCCCTGTAGACAAAAGTTGTGACTGAAAGGAAACCATTTCTCTATTCTCACAGTGAATCTGACACTAAACATGTGTATGTTTTCACACCAAACAATCCCCTAGTCACCAACTAGCTGTCCTACATTTAATTCACTTCTGACTGGAGTTAGTGTAGACCTAGTCCCATAAGAGAAGCAAGTGAATTAGTACATAGGCCAAGATGTCCAGGATTCTGGACACAGGAGGTTCTGTCTCAACTTATAAAGATGTGTTCAACAACATGGAGTCTGGGCAGATGGTTGCTCAGGGCTCTTAGGGTGTCTGCATTATGTAGTCATGACTGATAGAATCTTTGGCCAGTTGTGGATTACCTCAATTTTCAGCCCTCTCTTATCCCTGGGGATTAGAAGTAGAACAAATACCTTATCACATGGTTGGTTTTTCTGGCAGTGTAACTAGGCCCATCCAAAAGTTGTGTTAGGGCCCTCAAGTGCTATCTCATTAGCATAAATCTCAGTGTGTTTGCCAGAAGCTTTTTTCGAATAACAAAAGATGTCCCTATCATATGTCTGATACTCAAGGGTTTTTGATGCACTCTGCTTGGAACTGGAGAATGAGCCTAAAGGCACACATTCTTGTAATTTTATTATAACATGGGGATGCTGCTCCATCTCCAGTGTCTGCCTGTTTATCTGTGTGACTTGAGAACTCTCATGAAATCTTGCTGGCCATCTCTCTCCGTCATGCTCACCTCTTTGACATGTATGAAACACAGATAATATAGATATCCAGTCTTTTTTGGAGTCATTTATTGGAAACACCTGTTTACTTCACTTTTTTATTGTAAATTATGGTAACTTCTGGAACCAGAAACATATAGAATAAAATGACCAATGACGGTGTTATGGTTTAAATTTGTTTTGTGTTCTTCAAAGGCCTGAGTATTACTGGCTCTGTCCAAGGAAGTACTATGAAGTGCTACTGTTCTCTTTTACAAGTGGATGTAGTGGGATATCTTGAGATCACAGGGATGTGCTCTGGAGTGTCAGCCTAGGGCTGGGTGCTTTAGATACATGATTTCACTATTGAGGCAACTTTCAAAGATAAGTATTGGCACCATGTGTATCTTGCAGAACAGTAAACTAAAAATGGAAGACTTTGTTCTGTAGAGATGACTCAGTAATTCAGAGCAGTTTTCTGAATCTACAAGACCTGGGTTCTATTCTCAGCACTCACATAGTAGCTCACAACTACATGTAACTCCAGTTCCATGGGCTCTCATTCCCTCTTCTTGTCTCTACAGACACCGAGTGTGCCAGTGGTGTACACATATACATGCAAGCAAAATGCTCATGTACATAAAATAAACACAACAAGCATTGAACAAAAATGAAGGCATCGAGTAGACACTGTCTACGTCACTCTGCCAATAAGAAACCTAAAGGTGGCAGGGTCTTGAAAGATGCTAATGCACACTGGGCTGGTGTCAGGGTCTCTGCTGCCCTGTAAACCTGGACTGGTCTTGGCTTCAGCAGGATATAAGAACACCGGGCTCCCATATAAAAGTTTTTATGAGGTCCAAGCTAAATTGTAGCTGGAGCTGTAGAGCAGCTGCGATGTCCAGTGCTGGCTGGGCAGTCAAGGCAGAGCATCTGCCACACATTGACCCAGTGTGTTCCCCATCCCTCTCTCTCTCTCATCTCTTTTCTGGCCTATGAGATGAGCATTTTGTCCTACCATGTGTTACCTGACATTACCATCTGGCACTCCTGACAGGGTCCAAGGCAATATTTCCACTGTATTTGGGACTGAAGCCTCCAGAAGTGAGAGGCAAAATAAATCTTGATTTTTGACTAGTCAACCATTGCAGGTATATCAGTTACAGATTTATGACAGTTCATACATATGTCAGTTTTCTTTTTTATATGGGTATCCATGATAGACAGATTGGGCACAAATATGTCTATCATCCTGATGGGATGCAGGATGTGCTGCCTCCAAACATGTTGCTTGGCAAGTTGAAAGAATTAAGCTGAAGGAATATAAGACAGGAACAGAAAGGACTCTGTAACCTTGATCTAAGCAGAATGTAAGAATGTTAGGTGAGAGAGACTCTCCCTACCATCAAAGAAAAGCACACATGTACCTCTGAAAAGGGTGGACCCCAGTGGGATCCCAGTGTAGGGCACTCATTTTAGCTTAGATCTTTTGGGTCCTATTATATTTTCCCACAACTTTTGACTCATCAACCCTAGGACAGAAACATCATTTCTTTGAACTTTCATTTCCTTCTGGAGCCTCTCATGTCATATAAAATTTATATTACATTATTTGTATGCTTTCCCCCCTCATTTGTCTGTCTTTTAAAAATGAGATTTATTTGTTTTATGCGTATATGTGTTTGTGTCCATGCTTGTGTTTATGCTTGTGTGTGCACACATGTGTCCACCACTGTGGAGGCAGGGGAAAGAGTCATATCCTCTAGAGGTGGAGTTATAGGGAATTGTGAACCACTCAGTATGGATTCTGGGGACCAAACCTGGTTCCTCTGGAACAGCAATAAACACACCTAACCACTGAATCATCTGTCCAACCATAGCTGTCTTTTTTTTTTTTTTACTAAACCTGGATGGGAAGAGGCAATATTTTGCTCACTTACAAATCAGCTAAACTAAGTGACTGATTTGTAGTTACAATATATTGACTTTTCAAATTTAAATATTAAAAAGGCACATTTCTTTCCAGAAGAATGGAAAATAATATAAGTAAAAGAAAAACACTACATATGATAGTTCCTTGCCATTAGCATTTGAGGTATTGAATATTAACCAATTTAGAAAAATCACTGATTATAAGACATACCACTTGTAGTACAACCAAAATGTGCTCTGACCCTTTCATTAAACCTAAGACACAAACTCTTTCCATCTTCATGTAGGAAAGAAATCTTTGCTAATAGTTCTGCAGTAGAGAAACACTTTCTACTTGTGACGTAAGCTGGTATCATTTGCAGGTTTGTGGTCTGAATTTATGACCCCTAAGTGGTTAAAAAATTGAGTTTAATGTAATAATAATTTTTTTTAAAGTAAATATTTTATATACTTTTTATAGTGGTATAGGGCATGAGTTTTAGGGTCAGATGAATCAGTGCTTAAGCCATGGCTTCATTTCTTACTAGACCCCTAACTTCACACAAACTGAACATTTGAGATTTGCTGTCCTCATGTAAAAATGGATAATAATATCTACACCCCAGAAGCTTGTTACTGCAGTTAAAATGAGCCTAGCAATTATTTAGGCTCATCCATTTATAATATGCAGATTTTCTACTTTTCAGTGAGTCATGGCATCTTTGCATTACAATTCACATAGACCAACCCTTCCATTCTTGAAAGTTGTCCTGTATACAGAGACTGAGGACGAGATGGTCCTTTTCCTCAACCATTGGATCATTTCTAGTTTTTGAAATGTGTCATCAAAGCCAAGGCTGAAATCCATATTGCGCTCCTAGTTTTTTTTTTTTTTTTTTTTTTTTTTTTTTTTTATATATGGCTAGGTGCTTATATGCTCTGTATTGAAAACCATTCACCAATTCTTGTTAATAAACCAAGGATCTGTCATTCAATCAGTTCCTTTATATGATGATGTAAGGCATTTATTCTTATGTTACTCAGAGGCGTCATTCATTATCTTCATCCGGCTTTGAGGGGACTCTGTGTTCAAAGCTCTCATGTATACTCTTTTTTGGTTCAGTATCCCCCGCCTGATTTTAAATAGTTCATTTCTTCTCCCTGGTGTTCTTATTGTATTAATTTTGTATCACTGTGATCAAAATACATGTCGGAAATGACTAAAGGAATGGAGAATTAATTTTTGTTTCATGATTTCAAAAACCCCATTATGACAAAGAAGGCATTGCAGAGTTTATGAGAGTGTATAATGTGCAGAAGAAACTTCTTTATCTTTAAAGTCTAGGGAACACAGAAAGCAGGGCCAAAAAAGCGACATACTCCCACCAGCTAGGCCACCCCTCCTGATAGCTCCACAACTTCCCTAAGTTCCTGCCATCAACCAGGAAATAAGCACTCAAAACACAAGCATGTTGGGAAGATTTCAGATTCCAATGATAACTTCTGTACCTGCTTCCTAGATACTCACGGACATCCCATAACACAAAATGTGCTTGTTCTCACTTCCAATAGCAGTTTCAACATAATTCAAAAGTCCAAAGTCTTTTCTCAGACTTAAGACAAGCTCTTAGCAATTATCTGCTCCCTGCAAAACCAACCAACCAACCACCAAGGAACCAACCAAGCAAGCAAGCAAGCAAGCAACCAACCAACCAACCAACTAACCAATCTACCAACCTATTAAACAACAAGAACATGTTCTAATATACAATGGCATAGAGTAAAGATTCCATTCCAAAACGGGGAACAGAAAGGAGAGACAGGACCCAAAAGTATTTCAAAACCCAACAGCTCAAACAACAATGTAGCTCCACATCTGGGATCCTAAATACCAGGAACACATGGTGTCACGATGTGGGTTTCCTTAGGTTGTTCCATCAATCACAGAACATTTTGCTGCCCTCTCAGGCTGACTCCACTCTTTGCCTGAAAGTTGCCATGGAAGATATTCTGTATTCCTGGCATGCCAACATTTGGGTGTCTTCAACAAAACTTGGATTTTGCCCTGACAGTTTTGTGCATTATCCTTTGAGATTCCTTGCAGTGACTTTGACAATTCTATGCAATATATTGCGTAGGTTTCTCAGAATTGGGGTACAGTTCTTGTAACTGCATATATAATTATCTTGTAAACCTCTCCTTCTAGCTGCCTACAAAACCATTACTACATGGGCTAACAGTTCTGCCACTTACTGAAAATCAGTCAGGCAGGCTTGGACCATACCTACAATGCCCCCTCTGTGCCAATATAGTTGAACTCAGGAAAACAGTTCCTTAGGTGACCCTGTTGGAGCAGCGAACTACTATGGCATTCTCTTCAAATAAAAACATTGCTAATGAGTTCTCAAGTTTATACCCTGGATCCTCTAATAATTGGCATCTCATCCTTAAGGCACAGTTTATATTGTCATGGTCACAAAGTGCCTGGTTTCTTTTTAATGATAGTAGTTGCTTTAATAATAGCCAGGTTTGTCAGCCCTTATATTTCCCATACCATCAAATGTGCTAATGATTAAATTATATGCTTTTTCAAACACTTCTGCTTGCTTTAGGATCCCAGTTCTTACTGTAAACATAGATAAGTGTAACCAGCAATAACTGTGCCATATCATGAATGCTGTATTATAATCTTCTCATTGGGATAAACTAGTTAATTACCTTTGAATTCAGTCTCACCTAGATTCCAAGACAGATAAAGCAGCCAGATTCTTTTTCAGAATATAAGTAACATGAATGTTCCTTTGTCCAGTTTCCAGTGGAGTTCCTATTCTCATCTCAAATGCCATGAGTGCTGTTAGTTCACTGTCTGCAGATCTACCCATGTTATAGTCCTCTCACTCTCAACCAGAATCACCTCCTAAGCCTGGCTTGCTTAGGTTTCTCCAGCTCCTACCTCTGACCTCTTTAATACTCTTCTTGCAGGCCAGTTATAAGGACCTATAGAGTCAAGTTAGTCATAGCATTGACATCACTCCTGATAGCAATTTTTCTGTATCAATTATTATTTTTGTATTGTTACGACCACAGTTCCTGACAGAAAGAAATGATCAATCTTGTTTATATTTCCAGAGGATCCAGTCTGTCATGGTGACAAAGGCATGACGAAAGTTAGTAGTTCATGAGGAGGCTGGCTGGGAAGCAGAGAATGCCGGTCATTTTTCTCTTTTTGATTTGTTGAGACCCTGAGGTCATGAGATGACCCTGCTTGCCTTCACAGTGGATCTTCCTTCTCAGTCAGTTCATTTCGGAGATGGCTTCCCAGACATACCCACAGGTGTGTTTCTCCAGTCACACTGACAATGAAGATTGATCACTACACTTACCTACTAGACAGGAGTGTAAGTGGAGCCTCTGTTGCAGCCAGTGTGCTGGCCACTCTCTTTGGAATGGAAAATCAATTCTGACTGAGCTCAGGTCATGAATCACAATAAAAATGTTGTAACAATTTTTAATAGTATCATATTTCATGATGATTGAGAAGGAAGCTATGTGTATACTATCAGATTGTGGGGTTCCCATTTTTTATTCACCTACCAAGTATTGAAACAAAAGGTGGTTTTTACTATTAAAACATTAAGTTATTTGGAGACTGATTCTAATCTGACTAGTTGTTCAAATATTTCCATATACTATGTTTTATTTAAAGTGGTAGAACTAAGAATATAGGGAAGGATTGGCAGAAGAGTGATGGAAATGCAAAGAAAACCGAGCTAACACAACTGATAATTCACCAGCTAATACAGAGGACCAATGGACTGTGAGCAAATGTCTCTCACTAATCAATGGATGCTCTTCCAGGACAAGGAAAGCACCACCATGGAAAAGGGAAAGAAGGTCAAAGTGATGTGAATAGGTACTGTGACCAGAAGTGTATTTGGGCAAACTTAATAGAGACTAAAACTGTAGAGGCTCTGAGGGCCAGGAGAATGGAAGTATGCCACTACCAGAGGTGAAGGTGGGGGTGGGGGACAGGGTGGTGGTGGAAATCTCTAGGAAGTCTCAGGAACTGAAATGTCCAACAATGGGGATATGGAACCTGAAAAGATCACCTCCAGTAGCTAGACAGGACCCTCCAGTGGAGAGATGGGGACACCAATCCAACTACAAAACTTTTGAGTCGAAATTAGTCCTATCTAGAAGAAATGTAACAAGAAAGATGGAGCAGAGACTGAAGGAATGACCGAACAGTGACCAGCCCATTTTGAGACCCATCCCAGGGACAGACACCAATGCCTCACACTATTAATGATGCTATGTTGTACTGGCAGACAGAAGCCTAGCATAGCAGGCCTCTGAGAGGTTCTACCCAACATCTGACTGAGATAGATGCAGATCCATACAGACAAACATTAGACAGAGGTCAGTAGCCCCTATGGAAGAATTAGGGGAAGGGTTGAAGGCCCCCAAGGAGATGGCAACCCCACAGGAAGACCAACAGTGTCAACTAACCTGAACTCCTGGGAGCTCCCAGAGCCTTAGCCATCAACCAAAGAGCATACAAAAGGCTGGATGTAGGCCCCCAGCACATAAGCAGCAGAGGGTTGCCTTATCTGGCCTCAGTGGGAGAGGATTACCCTAATCTTGCAGAGACTTGATGCACCAGGGTGAGGGAATATCCCTTGAGGGGGGCTGCCTTCTCAGAGGCTAAGGGGAGGGTGGATAGGGGAGGAACTCTGTGAGGGGGCACTGGGAGGGAAGGCAGCATTTGGGACATAAATAAATAATAATGGAAAGAAATGTTTGATCTGACAGAGGATAAGTCTATGCCGATTTTTTCAAGTTGTTTCAACAAATTACCACAAACAGGAACATAGAATAGCTCTAAGTTTGGCAGGTCAATGGTAGGGGTGGGTATGGCTGTATTCTTGCCTTCAAAATCACACATGGCTAAAATGAAGTTGGAAACCAAATGTAATATATTGTGGAGGCTGCAGGGAAAATCCTCTTCCTGGGTGCTTCAGGCTGAGACAAGATGCATGCTCTTCTGTGTGTAAGTTGGAAGCATCCTTTACCTGGCCTCCTCTATCCTAGTCACCATCCAAAATTCACCCTCAAATTCCTCACTCAGTCTTCTGCTCAGCCTTCTGTGCTCCTTTTATGCCACTGTCAGAAGAACGCGCTCTGACTTCAAAGGCTAATGCAATTAGATTATACATAGGATCCCCTCCCTGTAACAAATCCACTGTGTCCTACACAGAAGAGTCATAGGGACAATACCACATGCACGTAACTTAGGGACTGAGAAGTGAAATCTTGGGAGTTCACACCTAGAAATTTTGCATCATAATTTAGAGGTTTTCTGAAAGCATATAGGGGTCCCCAGCCTGAAGGGGCAGAGGAATAATGTTCATAGGATAATACATTTGTGGTTAGATTTGTTTAGGGTTTCCTGTTTATTACATTTAAAAATCATTTAAAAAACTTTTATGTAATACATTTTGATTATACTCTTCTTTCCCCCAACTCCTCCTAGATCCTCTTTACCTCCATACACATTCAATGTTCTCTCTCTCTCTCATACACACTCGCACGCACACACAACAACAACAACACACCCCTCCCCCACAAAAGACAAAAATCACTAATAAACACTAGAAAGAAAAATGTACATATAAGTCCACAGCCTGGTTGGGGTGGGCTAACTGCTAATGAGCCCGACCCCAGCCCCTGAAGTGTGGTTGATGTACCCAGTGTCACTCTATGGGGGAAACCGATTCTCATAAAGGTTCTTTTTAAAGTTATTTTTACTTAAAAAATTAACTTCCATTCCAGCCTTTGTGATCACGTAAATATTTTTAAAGCTTTTCTTTCTCTTTGAATAACCAGGTACTGGGTTTTCCAGGAAACAGTTTTCTGTATTGAGGGATGATTTAAATGGATTTAAAAAAGAGAAGTGTGTAGGCTTTAGATGTTTCCAAGCTTTATTTATAATGAAACTTTGAGTAGTGTACACATGTACAACATGAACTTCAATGTTTCTTTGAATTTATGTTTGTTTCTTTGGGGGTGGGGCTAACAGATGAAGAAGCACAAATCACCGTAATTTTCTTATATGTTGACCTTTGTGGTAGTCATGATTTCATCTGAGAAAGACTTGAATTGATGAAATGTTGCAGTAAAGTTTAATTATTAATTATGGGAAATTATTACTCACTTTTGGTTATATAACTTTGGGAAATATCAAATAATGAAGCTTGTCTTATACCTATCTATGTCTCTCATTGTAAATGCCTCTTCTTTTCCCCTTGCATCCAGTTCTCTGTGGGAGGAGATTTAGTTGTTGTCCATTTCTCTGCCCTCAGGACGATGGGACCTGTGCTTTTATTGTTTCTGGATGCCTATATTTATCTACATTAGTATCTGCTCAAATGTTACTAAAGACACACGAATGAATGAATGAATGAATGAATGAATGAATGAAAGTTCCATGAGCCACCCATTTTCTTAGAATCTGAGCACATAAAGTTTTTTTATTTTTAGAAAAGCAGGAGATTTTTAGGAGTTGTACAGCAGCTAGCATGTCAATGTACTATGGCTGTTGTACAATACGCAATACGAATCATCTCATGGAACGAGGAACAAGGCAAGCATGCTTTTAGAGTTTTGACTTTCTTAGGTCAATTATATCATATGATCTCCTGGTTTTGGCTAGTGTCCTGTGTGAGGTAGCAAAATTATATTGTTATTATTTTTGTCACTGTGGGTTGCCATGGATTGAGGTACTCTAAAAGCACTGTGTTGCTTCTCTCAGTCTGCAGGCTAGAAAGTCCAGAGCCAATGTCCACTACAGTGCAGTTCCTGATGGAGGTGCCTCTGCTCCTTGCTGCCATCCTCCTTCTGGCTGTGTCCTCATGGACAAACAGAGTGACCTCTGACCTTCTCCTCTTATAAGGCACCAATCCCATCATGGGACCTCCCTGCTTAAAACCTAATCAAATCCTAATTACCTCCCAAAAGTCTCACCTCCATGTATCACCTTCACACAGGGGTTGAGTTTTGGTATACACATTCGGTGGGGAATACATTTAATCTCTAACAAGGTCTAAAGGAATCAAAGTTCAACAAAGATGACACACGGGAAAGTAATTCTTCAGCCAGCTAGTGGAGCTGGCAATTAGATCACTGGGAACAGTTTGCTGACACAGCTGGTTCTCAGGGCAGCTCCAGTGGTTTCCTTCTGAACTTTTTCTTTTTTACTTCATCAAAGGAGTGAGCAGTCTGCAGACCACTCCTACATTCAACAGGCTTATGAACAAAACTCAAGAACTCTGAACTTGGATAAAAAAAATTTTCTCTTTATTTTGTTTAACCCCCGATCAAAATGTACCATTTTCTTTTATTATAAATATAGGAATTGAATAATAAGACTTATTGCATCACCTATGATTTTATGACTAATATAAATAATGAATAAGTTTATACCATATATATTACAAATATTAAACTATTGTCCGGGATCATTAGAGCACTGAAACCTTTGTCAGTAGGAGCACCATTGGTTCCTTAATCAAGGAGCTTCTCTATTTGGTAGCATAAATTTATTATTTAATTAAAATTTTACTTGAAATCTGTATTAAATTGTTATTCCAGTTTTACATTCTCAGTACAACTGAGCAAAAAGCTCAGAGTACATACGTACCCAGTTCCCATGTCCAACAGCCTCCTTCACTGTCACCAGCCCTAACCAGGGTGGGTGACACCTGTCTAACATGAAACTAGATGGTCACATAATTATCAACTAAAGTGCACATGTCACATTCACCTTCATGATTGGTACACTCTGTGCCTTGATGTGTGTACACTGGCATGTATTTACTATTGCAGTATCACATCTATTAAAAATTAAGTTGTGCATACCTCTATCCATCTTCCCAAATCCTTGGGAGCTCTGAATCTTTCCAGTGTCTTCACAAGTTTTTCTTTTCCGGTATCTCATGTATGTGAATTTATGAAACTTGTGGCCTTCTAGGATTTGCAGCTTTTATTTAGGAATAGCTGCTTAATTTCCTCTGTGTCTCTTGATAGATTAATAACTCATTAATTTTTAATACTGAGTAATGTTATCCGTCTGGATGTATCACGGCGAGTCTATTCATTTACTCAGTGAAGAACACCTTGGTTGCTTCCCAGTTTTGGAAATTTCATGATTTCCAAATCATAAATTATGATTAATAAGAATCTGTGTCTGACTTTCATGTATATACAAGTTTTCAGTTAATTTGGTAAACAGGAAGGAGCATGGCAGCTGAATCATATAGTAAGACTATGCCGACTTTTGTAAGAAAATACCAGGCCACTTCCCAAAGAGGCATTTAAAACTCATAACAACCATGAATGAGAATTTGTTGTCAGTGTTTTAGAGTTTTCTATTTTAATAGATGTACAGACATCCACAAGTCTAATTCTGATGTGCACTGATGAAGCCTTTCTGTTTGCAAGCTGCTTTTACTGGATCTAACTCCATGTATGTAGCCTTTGAACCTGTTTTGCTAGTGTGCTATCTTCGACTGGTGAGATACCCCTTCCCTTCACCTACTGCCATCTTTATACAAATTGACCAAGGTCTAGACCTGTGATGTGGGAGCCATTTTTGCCTACTCCAATTAAATAGCCCACCGCCAGTTTTATCTGGCTTTGCTCCAGTTACAGAGCTCCTACACTGGTTCAATATAAGGCAGGTTAAATTTTTACATCACGCACACAGCAGAGAAAGATGTCCACAAGTCCAGGGACAATAGTGTAAATGAAACAACATGAATGGCCACAACAGCATGTGTTCTGTTCGATCTACTAGTTCTACAGAAGTTTTCTCTAATGAAAACTGCCTAGATGAACTCCAGGACAAATAAATCATAAATTTTATTAAACAATTCAGTTTCAAAAACTTGAACAAATGGTTCCTTGAACTCTAAGAAGATAACAATGAACTTCTGAGTGATGTCCAAGAAGATACAAACACACAGCTGAATGATAATACAGGATTTAAAAACTGCTTTTCATAAAGAGATGGAAGCATTCAAGATGACACAAGAAGGAATTGACAAACTTATCATTTCAATTAGAAAACTCAAGAGAACAAATAGGATGAATCAAGCAGAGGATAGATCATAAGCATGTTCTCTTGGTCAGTTGAAGAATGGGACCAAAATACTAATGGGCATTCTAGTATTGAACCAGGCTGTGTATCTTGGATAAAAATAGTGTTAAATTCTTTTTAGGCTCAATTTGCTAATAATTTGTTAAGAATTTTTGCATAGATGTTCATGAGTATACAGTCTTGTATTTTTTTTTATCTTTTTCTAAAGTCTTTCTCTGATTTTGCTAGTAACTGAATTATGAACTTTTGGGTCAATTTAATAAGTGTTCTTTGTTGATATTTGTCTTCTTAGGGAGGTTGTGGAGAACCATTGAACTTTCCTTAAATAATCACCATTGAATCTGTTTCAGTTTCTTGGACATTGATCTATTTGTTTTGGCCTATTGATAGCTTGTCTTTTTTAGGAAATTGTATTATTCCATCTGAGTCATCAAATATGAGAGCACAGAGCTACCTATGATAATCCTTTAGTTTCATGTCCCTGGGGTTGGTAGCAATACTCTTACTTATAAGAGATATTATGTCTCTCTTTTTTCCTTAGTCTGACTAGAAGTGAACTGGTTTTATCATTTTTTTTTCTCAGAGAAACAGCTTTTAGTTGGGTGATTTTTTTTCTATTAACTTCATGTTTCCAGTTTCATTAATTTAACTCCCGCAGTTTTTATTATTTTTTTCCTCTTATTCTATTTTGGATTTAAGATGTGATTCTTTTTATAGTTTTTGAACCATGGATGCTTTGGGTATTGCTTTTAGATATTTTCCCCGTTGAAATATGTCGCCCATTAACATTTCTTTTATTCTGCCCCTGTGGATTCACAAGTTTTATTTTCTTATAGTTTAAAAATATTTTAAAATTTAGTCTGTGGGGTATTTAAAATTGTGTTGTTTTATTTCTAATCACATGGGAGTTTTCTATGCATATTTCCATCATTGATAATTTGGTTTAATGTCACTACCGTCTGGGAGCAGGCACTGTGGGTTTTTTTTTGTTTAAGTTGTGTTTTATAGCCTAGAATGTAGTCTATTTTGGTGATTATTCCACGTGAGTCTGAGAAGGGTGTGTAATCTCTCTTTGTTGAATGGAGTATGAATGTCAATTTTATCCCTTTGATTGATGGTGCCTTTGAGTTCAACTATATCCCTGGTAATTTTCTGCCTGCCGGGTCTGTCCATTTCTGATAAAGGTGTGTTTAAATCTCCAAGTATAATGGTGCATTTATCTATTCCTCCTTGTAGCTCTATCAGTTCTTATCTTACATAACTTGGTGTTGCGGGATGCATACACATTAGACTGTCAGTGTTTCTGGAGGATTGGCCCCTTTATCATTATTCCTGATAACTTTCTTTGCTCTGAAGTCTGCTTTGTCTCAAATCACTGCAGGTGCTCCCTTTCTCCCATTAGGACTACGAGGACATATCTTCCCCCGTTTCATGGCTTTGAATCTATTTTTGTCTTTATATAGAAAGTGGATTTCCTGTTGACATTTAATGTCCTTGCATTTTTTAATTCATTCTTTCCATTCCTTGCTGAACTAAACAACTGATGCTTAAGGCGATCACTTTAATACTGTTTTACAGCTGGATTCCTATCTAACACGCTTGTTCCTGCTTTCCTTTCTCACCCTTGTTCTGTGCTCCTGCTTTTATTTTCTACACTTTGAGATTTTCATTGAGCATTTTATGAGCCCATATTTTCTATGTCTTAGCTTATCAAATGTACTGTTAAAGACTTCTAGTAGTTGTTTCAGAATTTGAAATACGCATGAACTATCCTTCATCTAGATTCAAACACCACCGTAGACTTTATGAGTATTCCAAGTCCTTTATGGACGTCTCTTCCCTTGTTTCTTGTACAGAGATTGCCATTCTCATACCCACAGAAGCAAATGCAATGGGCTATACCACTGTGATTATTATTCTAATGTTTTTATTGTCATGTATTAATTATTTATAATGGGTTTATAAGGGAATTTTCGTACATACACATAGTGTATTTCAATCATATCCAACTCATCCACCTATCATTTCTTTTGCTTGTCTTTCTACTTCCACTAATTTTCTTGCTCTTCCTAGATAACACCATTTTTATGTCCTGAGTGTGTGTGTGTGTGTGTGTGTGTGTGTGTGCATGTGTGTGTGTGTGTGTCCCATTGAGTTCCATTATTCATGAGGATTGGTTGCATGGGAGAGAAAGTTCGATTACAGAAACTTAGGTATCTTATCAGTAGCTTCAGTAGTACAGAAGAGGGTGTCTCTACTTCCCCCATATACGATGATCTGCACATATACCCTCAGAGACGTATGACTTCATGTCTTTGATGAATTTCATAAAAATTTGATTTTTCAGCTTTTTGCTAGGATGGAGTAGAGAGTTCGATAATTTTTGCATGCTTGTCTGAAAACCAAAGTCCCAAAACTTATTTGAAAATATTTTAATGAAAATATTTTACTCTGGCTTATTCTGTAACATGATTAGATGATTAAAATTAGACAGACTTTGAATCTGAATCTGAAGACTTCACAGGCTAGGGAGATGGCTCAGTCGGTAAGATGTGCTTACTGACCAAACATGAAGGAGCTGAGTTTGAACCCCCAGCAGTTATATAAAAGCCAGGCAGGCTGGTACATGCCTGCCATTCCCTCATTGGGAGGGTAGAGAGGGAGAATCCCCTGTACTTACTCTGGCCAAGTCAGTGAGCTCAACGTTCAGTGAACGTTATGTCTCAAAACATAAGGTGAGGATAGAGGGGAATACCTGAGATGACCCACCCTGTCATTTCCACACACACACACACACACACACACACACACACACACACACACATACATGCACACACATGCACACAGGCATGTGCACGTGCACACACACAATATATACACACACACACACATATACATGCACACACATGCACACAGGCATGCACACGTGCACACACACAATACACACACACACACACACACACACACGGGGTGTGCACTCACAAGGAATAAACCCAAATGCCAAGAGAATACAGGGCAAAAAAAAAAAAAAAAAAAAAAAAAACCAAAACCATTTTGGAGAGTTCCAGTGTAAATGAGCAAATGCTGAAACGAATTGTATTTGATTTGCTCTCGTACTGTGTGGAATCTTTCACTGAGTTTTAAGGTGATGGATGCCAGGCGTAGGAGACAACTTCTCCAGAAGATACCCACTAAGCTCTGCTGGAGCTGAGGCCTGGCTAAGAGGTGCCCTAGCTCAGCTATAGTTCCCCACAGGAAACAAGTAAAGCATCAACCGAGGAGAAAAGAAAACAGGATACCCATCTGTAAAAGCAAACGATCTATTCTACAGCTGTGCTTTGTGCGCCATTTAGCCACAGATTCCATACAGGAGGAATCCTGGGTCTTCTTGCCGAAGCTGCAGAGATCTTCACACAGCTTTCTACCTGATTTTGTCTCAGAACCAGCGGTCAGATCCAGCATTCTGTCCTGGCAGTTTAAAAAGCTCATTGCCAGAAGAGGCATCAAGTTGCTTCTGGCCACTTCCCAGAGGCTGCTCCCAGCTAATGAAGAAGTGTATGCCCACCCAGTGCTGTTAAGAGCCCCAGGAGAGGCCCAAGGAGGAAGCTCCAGCAGAGAGTTTCATTGTCTGGGAGCCAGGGATCCCCCTTCATTTCTGAAGATGTCTGGTGGCTCCCATTGAGAAGCCGGGGGCAGGCTGCAGGGTCACTGCACTATTAAGGCTGCTGGCAGACCCCAGCGCAAAGAGGCTTCCCAGAAAGGCCAGAACAAATTAAACGTCTAGCAGAGAAGAATGGGCGTCGACAAAACAGCCTGAGCCCATTTTTCAAAGTGAAAATTGAAGCTGTGCTTGTGGAAGATATAGACACGGATCACCGGAAGACGGTTTAGTTTAAAAGGGGGAAAAAAAAACCGTGGTGAAAGGGCACATTTCATTTCTTGCTTCAGCACCTCAGTTTGTAAAACCGTGAGTTCAGGAACACAATCTAGGAAATGGCTCAGTTCCCACGCACCCCAAAGGAGTTATACTTACGTTACATAATAAAGGGACTTACATCCTCTGCAACATGCAACTGCTAAAAAAATTCCGTCATCTCATTATTCAAATGAGCTCGTTAAAATAGTTGGAAAGAAGAAGAATTTTAGAGGTTTCCTTATTGGACAACATAAATAACTCTAGCGATTTTTCTTTGTTTTTTGTTTTGTTTTGTTGGTTTTTGTTTGTTTTCCAAATGGTCTCATGTCCACTCTAAGCTCATCTTATGAGATAAGGAATGTGTCACAGATGAATTCCCAGATGCTACAGAGAAAGAAAACTCGAGGACATGACATTTGCATAACTAAAGGACTGTATCTAGTATTTAGTTTCCAGCTTTGGTATGAAGCTTATGCATCTTCCTTAAAGGGAGAGCAAGCAAATAGGTATTACACGCAGAGGAATACTATGGCTTACAACTCTATTTGCTCAGTTCAGAACATTGGGCAGACCAAGAGCAAATGGAAAAGGAAATGGAGGTGTGAGTCCTTCTAGCTCTGGTTTTCATCTTACCTTCTCAGGGGTGTTCTGTACAGTAGTGTATATTTGGTGGAAAGACTATACAAAAACTCTATATAGCAATTAAATCAGTTTTTTAGTTGGAATATCTATTATTAGAATGTCTAGAGGAGTGGGAGGATTCCATGCAAGACAGAATGGAAAATGCACAGCAAATCTGCTGGATTAAGGGCAACATGCTGGAGGTATTGACAGGTGCTTGCTGTGTACACATGAGGTCCTGAGTTCGAATCCCTTACACTTACGTAAGAAGCCGGACATGGCTATGCACCTCTGTAACCCAAGTGAAGGCTGGGGACAGGATCGACAGGGTTTGCTGGTTGTGAGCTTCTTTCCAGGTTTAGTGAGAGGATCTATCTCAAGGGAATGAATTGGAAATTATAGAGCAGGATGCCTGGCAATCTCTTTTGGCTTCTACATACTCCTGCCCAGGCACATATGGATGTACCCTCTCCTTCTCCCACTATACAAACACAGATACAGACACAGATGCAGACACACGCACATGCACACACACACAGATGCACAGATGTACGAATAGAGGCAGAGAGAGAGAGAGAGAGAGAGAGAGAGAGAGAGAGAGAGAGGACAAAATAATAGAATAGGGAATGAAAAATATTTTTCAAGAATATAAATAAACATATAACACACATACATGTGTTACATCGTGGATATATTATATGTACTTCAAGGTGATCTTCAGAAGCTTCTTATTCACCTGGTATCTATGCATCATGATTTGGAGAGGGCTGTAAATATATATTCCTGGGGAAATGATATTTCTATTTTCGATAAACTATATGAAATAGGATTTTCCCTATATGCCAAAGTGATTCATGATGTAAAAACACATTAAACTTTTAGCATGCTAATACTTTCTCCAGCAAAGAACAAGAATTACTTATATTCCGTTGCCCAGGAATTCAATAAATAAACATATGAACCAAGCAAAAACTGTTTTGGACTAAAGGATAACTATACTGTTTACCATATCTTAAGTGTATAGAAGGCTGGTCTCAACCCTTATATTTTCTATTTGGTTCCTTTTGGTTTTGTTTTTTACTTTTATTTTTTTTAAATGTCTTTGACAGACAAAGTATGCTTTGGGAGCTACAGCAGATGCAGTAACTTACAGTGTTCTAGAGGATGATGCTATTTGCATATGACTATGAGAAAAGGAATTTTTGTGTGATAAAAAACCAATTATTCAGTTACTTGCTTGGACTCTGTATGTTTGGGCATACACATGAGAGCATGTGTCCCAAGATGGTATGTAAAGAGCATCAGATAGCTTTTTAATATTTGCTTCTTAGGATTATGAAAACTTTATTTGACTTGAGTACAGACTGTTCCTTTGATTCCTGGTCTTTATTGAGAAGAGATAACAGAAATAACAAAGAAGATCAAATATTTTAGTTGGTGTGCTGCATCTGTTGCTGGTTACTGAGATAGCTACTATAATTTCCAAAGGTGTAAAACTTGATTCTCTTTTGTGCCAGCTCAAATGTAATACTGTTTTAATAAAAATCATCCGTGAAAAATGGAAACTCAAGGTCAATAACCATTCAAGCCATACATAGACTAAGCAAATTTTATATTATGGATGGTAACAAATGTAATATATTATACTATACCGTATTATATTACATGTGTGTAAAGGAGTATACACCTCGCTCCAGCGTCCTAAAGGATTTCCCCAGTCTCCATCCTTTATAATCATATTCATGCTTGAGCATGGAGATTGACCAATAGAAACATTTTCATTTTATTGGGTACTTAATTAAGTTCGTGTCCCAATACCTTATTTTCTTTGTATTTCAAAGAAGTTAGGACAGAGAAAGTTAAACAGCCACTTGGGTCGCTGAGAATTTTTGCTAGGATGAACTTAACTTAGAACTGTATTGGAAAGCTAACCTTCGTGTAATCTACTTTGAAGTTCAGTATAAAATAACAATAAGAAAGGTAAAGTTCTCCCCTTCTCCCAGAGGAAGCAAACACATCAGTTACACATGAATTATCTCACTGGAAAGGAACATGAGTTAATTTCACCAATTTGTCCGTTACTAATCAGTGATTTCTTTTGAATAAAAGAATAGTTAATAAAGTGGTGGAGATGGACTTTGGGAAAGCCAAAGACTAAGTTTTAGTAAATGGTGCGACCAACCCTTTCACCTTAACAAACACACTTTCTCTACCCCCTCCAAGGATTTCTTTTATTCATTTCACAGCCCCCTCCCCCACTCTCCTCCCAGTCCCGCACTTACAAATCCCTCCCCTTCTCACAGAAGGAAAGCCCTCCTTCAGTATTGGCCCACCATGGGATATATAGACCCAGCAGGACTAGGCACATCCTCTCCCGCTGAGTCTCAACCAGGCAGTCCAGGTAAAGGTAAGGGGATTCAATGGCAGGAACAGAGCCTGAGACAGTCTCCACTTGTTAAAAGATCCACATGTGTTGAACAATCCACATTGTTGCAAATGTGTAGAGGGTCTAGGTCCAGCTGCTGCATCCTCCCTAGTTGGTGGCCCAAGTTCTGTGAGGCCCCCATGGGCCAACGTTAGTTGACCTTGTAGATCTTCGTGTGGTATCCTTGACCCCTCTCTGGCTTGCTTACTTCTATCCTTCAGTCTATCCTCCACAAGACTCTGCTTGGTGTTTGGCTGGCAAACCCACTTTCTTAATTTACTAATAAACTTTCATTTCTCCCACTTTTTTTCTTTATCTCACTGTCTTACAACTACAGAAGCAATGCCATTTATCCGGTCTATGCGACAGACAACTTTGTGCCAAGTTAGCCAGGGGTCTAAATAAAATAACAGAATGCAAAACCTCTGTATAGATAATCAACTTGTCTATTAATAAAGACATAATAAGCATGCTAATTTTGTGTAATGACTTCTTCGAGGATACAAGGTGTTTGCCTGAAACTAAGACATAAACTACAAAAAAAAAAAAATGTTCCTCTTGCTTCACTCACAGGAAAGACAAAAGTTGACAGCTAGAGATGACCATAAACCCTTGGTATCCTGGAGAAGGCACAAGAGTAGTGTATACAACAAGCTGGAAACTATCTTCTGCCCACCGCTAGCTTCCCACATACTTGCCTTCTCTAGATTTTCAGTCCCAGAAATGCTAGGTCTTTGTCCTTGTTTTGTCTCGAAGAATGTTCTGCCCTTTGTTAAAGACGTCATGTAAGCCAGAGGCCCAAGTCTTCTGTTGGACATTGACCCTTTTCCTGAGTTTTCTTGTACACTTTCATAAAATGACATATCAGCATATTGTTTTGTGATTCTTTTAGTTTTTCTAAAAAATTAACTTTAACCCTATAAATAAAAATTGTAAACGTACAACTATGACACGAACGCGGGTCCTCTGCAATTTCAGTACATATTAACATTCTCTCTAGCTCCATGGTTCTGCACTTTAGTTATCTTTCATAATACTGCAGTGATGCTTAGATCCAAACATTGCTTATATCATTCATGATGTTGCAATGATATTCAAATGCAAACATTGTTTGAGTCACTGATTTTATTTCTTTTGGATAAACAACGAAAATGAGGTTGGCTGTATCATATAGAAATCATATGGAAGCTGTACTTTTTCATGTCTTGAAAAAACAATTCTCCAGATTGTTTCCACGAGAGCTGTATCATGTATGCATTCATATCAGTATTGTGCCATGTCCCCCCTTCACCCATCTCCACCAATATGCAACCTTTGTCCTTTCTGATAATAGCAAGTTGACTTAGCGGAAGCAATATCTAATTGTGGAATAATCAGACTTCCATGATGATCATAGCTATTTTGTCCTTCACATACCTGTTGTATACTTATCAGTCTTCTGTTGAGAAATTGCATTCAAACCATTTATTTATTTATTTATTTATTTATTTACTTATTTATTTTCTATCTACTTACTAATCTACTAACTTATTTGTTATTTATTATAGCATGTTGTTTTAGTGTCCACTATAATTTGGATATTAGCCTCTTATCAGATGTATAGTTTACATATCTTCTCTAATTCTCTACCTCTTTCACGTTTGCCTTTGCTTTTGTTTCTTGTGCTTTTAGTGACATGATGAAGGGACAACTCATTGTCAGCACCCAGATTACAAAGCTGATTTTCTTCTAGGAGATGTTTAGTGTCAGATCTCACAGTTAAGTCTTCCATTCATTTGAATTGATATTTGTTTATGATATATGGTTCTGATTACCTTCTCTGTGTGGATAACTAGTTTCCCCAGCACTATTTATTGAAGATACCTTCCTTCACCCATACTTTGTTCCTACAAAGCTAACTGATTGAAATTCATGGACTTGTTTATGGGCTTTCTAGTTTGTCTTTTGTTAGAGGGAACTTGGAAGAATAGAAAGAAATTATCATCCCTTCCATACCATTACAGATTGTGTTTGCTTTATGTAAGAAAATTGATATATATGTTAACATATTTATTTTAATACATATTTATTTCAACAAGGGGCATACTTGGAAGAAAAGAAGAATTAGATAAAAATAAAAACATTGAAAGAGGAATAGAAATTAGTAAAAGAGGGAAAATAGTCCATGAGGGAAGGATGTGCCTAGCACGGTCTTGTAACGAAGCAACTCTGTCTAGATCTGAACTCTGTGGTGTCACCTGGCACTGGCAATTGCACATTTACATTAATAACTTTAAAAATCTTCATCCTGAAACCTCTCATCTCTTGCTGCTGTTGGGAGGAAAAGTAGCTGTTTGTTCTAAAAATAAATTGGGAGAATTTGAGCTACTCATGAACTGGAAGTAGCCAAATCATTGACATGTTTTGGTTTAGGGTAGTTTAATTGTGATACACCAATGTTTATCTCTTGGCATCATAGGCTATTTGAATTACAGGTTTGATTTGTATACTTTCTTTGTTAACAAAGTCAAAACATTTCCTCTTATATAGAAATATTGCCCTATATCCAGTGTGCAAAATCAATTTGGAATGTAAGTAAAGATATTATCAAACAATAAAGCATAAACAGTGTTGTCAGCCATTGGTGGGTTGTCATCCTCACTGTTTAGAAATTCTCCTTTGTTTATGAGTAATTTCTTGCCAGTGAGTTTTATTTTTGCCATGAATTGTTGATTACTTCTCTTTTTCACTGTCTATGATAACCTGTCTCCCCATCTGGAGTACATGCTATTTGAGTGCAGGATTCCTGTGTCATAATCCTTTAAATGGTTCTCTAACCTCAAATTTCACTCTTTGTAACTGTTCAATTTGCAATGATTAACTTTTGGTCACTCTCAAACTTAGGTCAGATAAAGAAAGAGTGTGTTTGTAGCCAAGTGGCAGGGCAATTTTCTTGATGGCATTTAAGAATATAAAAGGCATTTTTTTCTCTGCTTATAAGAAATGGACCATGAAAATCATGATAGCTTGTATCAGTTCTATGGCATGTGTATGTGACAAAAAATAATGATTTTAAAAATCAGGCACATGATTATTTGGAATATCCAAGGCCAAACAATCCATTTGAATTTTCTTTACAAAATTGACTGAATTATCTATTTTGTTTTGTCTGTGTGGACAGAACCAAGGTTTCTATTGATGAAACTATATTTCATGCACCCACCCTGAAACAGCTGTAGTTTGGTGATTTGAAAGAACGTAATGAGATATTGATTGTCTGTTTGGCATACTCTGAAACTGCTACTCAAATTGTGGAAGACAGTGTTGTTAATGTGAGAGAGAGAAAGTCAGGTGAATTTCTAATGAATACAGTAGACAAGTTCCTGTCAACTTGATGGTTTGAACTGGATGCTTTGAGTCAGAGGAATGAATTATTTAATTTTAGATGATAAACACGAGCTCATTTTGCTAACTTGGAATTTAGTGTTGGAAGAGAATTACACATATCTCAGGAAGCACAAAAGTTAAAAACTATCGCAGAGATGAATTGTTGTGGCCCACTATTTTTCAAGCCAATTTTTAGTTGTTCAAACTGGAAGAAACAAAAAAAAAACCTTAGAGGAGGCATAGGGCTCTAGGGAAAGGAAATGAAGGAATGGCTCCTTTCACATGTTTCCTAAATATTCCCTGGTGCCTCTTAATGAGCTATATCATCGCATCTTGGCATGGCTTCCTCTATAAATTAGCAAGATGGAGGGAATTTGAATGAAGATACTATGGAAGTAGGCATACTGCAAACCAGTCTCCATATGGCATTTGGCTAGATGCTGAATTTATGGATGAATGTCTGGTCTCTTGAGGGAGTAATCCAACTCCACAAAGAACTTTTTAGAGTTACTGGTCCAAATGGTATACTAAGCAGGTAAACCGATGTTGGCCTGCACTTCTAATTAGGAAACTCTCTAATTAATTCCTCTCTTCCTTGTTATCTCAACATCCTTTCATTAAGAAAACTCAGTCATTGATTATGTGTCCAGATGTAAATGAATTTGGTGTTTCCCAGGAGCACTGTGTGCTTCTATTACAGAACAGGGTAGAAACAGGAAGGATGATGGCATGGTGGTCCATAAGAAGAAACGGTCCTGAGGCAAAGCAGCAGAGGCTAACAGGTCACAAGCAGGGATTTTCTTTCAGCTTGTGCATGAGAGTCAAGGAAGTTCTTAGAAAGAAAGTAACAGCTATTGCTTCTGGGTGGCTCTGGAATGTCTTACCTCGACTGTTCACCTGGTTGTTCCTACCTCCAAGAGTCTTCCTCTCATTTAAATTTCACTCCATCTGTTGTTTTCAGGCAGACTCCTTTAAGGCTGTGGCTCTTGTACCAAAGGTGCATTTTGCCTCCTCTCTGGGGACATTTTGGTTGTCACACTAGATAGAAGGTAGATGGCCTTGGCCTTTAGCAAACAGCTGTCAAGAATGCTGACAGCTCCCACAATTAAGATTGATCTAGTCTCAATGTCAAGGGTGACGAAGCTGAGAAATGCCGGAAGGAGACCAGGTTTTATGCACAGGTAGACCTAATAGGACATTAGCAATGACTTCGTGGCTACTTAATGAAGGACAAGTACACAGGCAAGAAGAGGTAAAAATAGGACAGGATAATGGAATGCTTTTGACAGGTGTGTGGTGTCACCAAGCATCAGTGCCTGGGCTGTGTGGTTCAGTGCCACTTTGGCCAACTGCCCAGATCTGATCTGCATCTAATGGAATGTTTACGTAAACTGTAGAGTTATAATAAATACAAACAATGGTGGTAGTTCTTTTCAAAATGCATTTCTTTCTTTCCATTGCCAGATAATTATCATTTCCTCAACACCAACTTTGCCGTGGCACCATGTTCAGTATGTTTAAAAATCTGTTCACATTTGTATTCTATTTAGAGAAGCGCACAATGGTGGTCACCCATAGAAAGGCAAGTTCATTATTCCAGAAAGAGCAGACGCTTGTTTGCTTTTTTTTTTCTAAAAAAAAAATTCACTATAAAAGAGAAAGATGTGTAGGATGGAAAAGTCTCCAGTGTCTTAATATGCACCTCATGCACATAAAATACTAACAGACTTAAGGACTTTAAAGACATCTGTATATCACAGTCATGAAGAGCTTTTTACTGGTCTGCTTTCGAAGTCTAAAAGAAGAAGTTTACTGGGTGTAAGAAAGTGGTCAAGTGTGTCCTGGCATGCTAAGGCCTCTAGGTTCCACTCACAGTACTGTAATAAACTGAAAGTTAGAGAAAGTGGGAGGTTGATATTTATGATTACAATGTTCTCTTCTTTCCTGAGAGTCAAGATCTTGTCCTTCTCTGTGGCCAGATAGAGTTGGCAGAATTGGCTTTACTGACCATTTATCACAGAGACTCCAAGGAACGAGAAAAGTCAACTTAGGAATGTAACAATTTTATAAGTGTTCATGACACATTTTGGTCACACTCATCCTTCCACCCTCTCTGATTGTCCTCCTACCTCTTACTTCCTCCACTTCTATCAATTTCCCATCCTGCTTTCATAAACTTTTGTTTTTGCCGTGTCATCTATCGTGTTTAACTAGGACTGTTTCACTGGGCATGCGTGCGGAGCTCTCTGGCGCACGACTAGTGACTGTATCACTGAAGAAAAATGACTTCCTCTCCCCTAGCAGCCTCAACTGCCATAATATATGCACAGGTTTTAAACTGTATGCTTAGGTTTGTTTTCTTCATGGGATGAGTTACATATCCACACAATAATATAAACATTCTGTAACTGCAAACAAGTTAAGAAGCACTATGGTTGCTTGTGATATCGAAAAATGTTTTTCTTTTCTGTAATTTTCTTTTCTTTTTTACTGTGGCTAGGATTGGAATTTTAGGGTTATATACATGCTAGGTAAGTGTTCTACCACTCAGTTACACACAGAGACAGACCTATACCTGTTAACTCTAAGTAGAAGAAACTCGACTCAGTAATCCTAGACATCACAGTTGAGCTTGGGAGCCCCAGACAAATGTGGCTAGCAGTCGCGGAAAGAAGTGCAAAGCAAGCAGCATGGAAGGGTGAGCATGCCCATTGCCTCTACTCAATGTGGTGGTCATGGAGAGGAAAGAGTTGTCTTGAAACCTCATCTATCAGAACTGCATGTCTCATTCTAGTGAATGATATCCCTCTTTCTCTCCAAATTTTAGAGCCAGTGGAGAGATGGGCCAGAGAAGATGGACAGATGGGGATTAAAGAGAAAGTTGGGATTATGATGTACAAAACTGATGGGAAAACGGGGCTTTAAATGTGGGCCAAACAGGCTTAGTATCACTTCGTCTGAACTAGAAAGTTGAACCAGCTGTGCTGGGACTAGCCAGATAAGCACAAGTGAACGAGTTCCTTCTGTCATCTGGTCAGAGTGTTTGATCTGCTCATGATGATGGAGTTTCTAAAGATGAACTCAACGTTTCTCTATTCTGTTTCTCAACTCCACCAACTGGATATTCCCTTTTCCTGATCGGAGCAGTAAGCCATGGGCAGAGACCAGTTTACTTCAGTAATTGTCCCTCTAGGGTGGTGGATGATTATTCTCTATTACTTTTAGAACAAAAGGAGTTACAAATGAATTTTTTTTTTACCCCCAAATTTAAGAAATTCTCACTATCAAAATATAGTCCCGAATGTATTATTTTAAAAATGAATAGAAGCAAGAGCTTGTTAAGTCTGTATAGAACAAAATAAACATTGACCAAAGAAGTGACCCAGAGACTGCACACAGCACAGTGGGTCCTTACGGGCGCCATGTCTTATGGCCAACAAATGAGTCAGAAACATTTAAGTAGAACAGGGAGGAGCCGGGTGAGAAGTGCTTCAGTGTGGAGGAATGAGAGTTGAGAGAAGCCTGTGAAAATCAGCATGCACGATGGTCTTTTAAAGGTGTGGCTTATGCTCTCTTCTTTTACCTCTTCTGGATCTATAAGGCCATATAGACTTAAATGCTGTTTAAGGGTTGTTCCCCTTCACAGATAGCAGAAGTCGTTACTTTAAAGAAAGATCTGAAAGCTTAGATTTGAGGGAGACATGACATTTATAAGTAGCAAAGAGGATCTTGTTTGCAGGGTCACCTAATGTATTAACCAGTTGGGTCACTTTCAATGTAAATCTTATATTCTGGAGGAGCTATTAATAGTCCTTGCATTCATTCTCAATTGTGTATTGTTTGAATAACTTATCTTCTGTCTGTATTTTTGATTTAAGGGCTGTTTATATTTTTTAGAAAAAGAAGACTAGATTTACTGTTACATATGTAATAGTTCTTCATATGTCTACAACAAGCTAATTGCTTTCAAGGAGGCTCAACCGACTGTAGTAATGAAGCAGTTTTCAGCAGGTGTTCTGTAACTATAGAAGACTCCCAAGGGCACATACAGGGTTAAATGACAGAGACTCAATGTAGGTTGAAGACATTAATGACTGGATGAAGTTGGAGTGGTAAATATGTTTATCAGGCATCTACATATCTGCTACACACAAATTCTCAACGTCATCTCATACTGAGGCACTCTTGATCTAACATCTGACATTGTGACGGCTACATAGAATTTTCTACTCACTTGCCTTTTTCAGGTACATAGTGATACTTGGAATTATGCTGGCATTTCAAAAAAATTGAAAAATATTTCAACTCTTGATTTATTCTTTCTTTAATACTTTATTAGAATATTCTAATTTGAGCTGCTATTATGTTGCCAATTATTATAAGTATTACTTTCCATTCTATTTTTAAATGAGGTAAAGCTGGCAACCAAGTGAAAATCATTGATATGAAAACAAACTCCTGTAGAGCATTGGGTATGACGCTACATAACATGTTCTTAGGTCCTGCTTGCTATAGCTTAACAAATTAATATTTGTTACAGTGAAGAGAGCACAAATATGTCAAAGTAGATAGCCTTTATCTGATCCTTGCTTCCAGAGAGTATGCTTAGTGCCACAGAAGACTCTGGGCACACTTTTTCTGGCCAAGATGGTTAGGCAACCCTAAGTCACCTAATATAGTACTACTGCTTATTAAAATAAAAATATAGATATGATCCAGCTAATAAATGACCATGACTCTGATGTCCTGTGAGCTGTAGTTTCCTTGGCTATCCTCTCTAGTATCTCTGGACGTCTCAAGATTTGGCCAATGGGAATCAGTCCTGACATAGCAAGAGGCTACTTGGGCCTTTTCCATCCTGTTTTCATTTGCTGTTGCCAGGCTTTGTGATAGATGGTTGCATCTGTTCCCAGTGTCTCTTCTCTCTATCCTCTTCAATGAGTAAGAATCCATAGTTTTAAAAGTGGAAACCAACATAGTACTTTAGACTTGAGCTCACATGTATGCTGTGTGTGTGTGTGTTCATAGCAGTGATTCATTATCTTTTACAGTACCTCTAAGTTAGTTTGCTATACATAAAGTAGGTTAATTATTAAGTATTCATAGCAGGGACTTTTAAAAGTATTTTATACAATGAAAATATTAGCTAGTGTCTGGCAGATGGTCATCTAATTTTTGTATTACTTTGGCAATGGAAAGTTTACTATCCCTGGAGGTAATTTTCTGCATGAAGTAAATAGGTAGGCTGACCTACATTCATATCTCAGAAATGATCTTCATCATGAAGAACCACCTATGACAGCCAGCAGTAAGATTCACATCTTTGTTTGAAAATGATTTTCTGGGTGATTTTTTTATTAATTTTCTCCATATTCATATTCATGAATATTTCCTTACATTTGGGAAATGTCACAAACCTAACGAGACTACCTGGTTATGATCCCTGACCTCTGGCTGAGGAAAATGCTGTGTTCACATTTAAGCAATCAGCTATTTTGCAATCAGTCATTCCTGTCAAGGAACAGATAGGCAGATGTAAAAGTAAAGCACCCTCTGAAATCTTTTCTATTATCCTTTACCGCAAATACTCCAAGGATAAAAACTTCATGAACTTTGATTGACTTATTTCAGTATTTTGTCAAAGCAATAGTGAGGACTGTCTGGTCAGTCCCAGTTGAAATCCTTTTAGCTATTTTGAGTCATTTTCCCCTTGATTACTTCAGGTCGGCTCCTTTTGTCCTGTTCTAGGTTTGCCTTTGCATTGACAGGGCACAGGCAGAAAGAAGAGTGAACCTAGAGTTTTCTAATGGATGAGAAACATACTAAAATATGTTCACTATCCTTGGCCATCCAGAGAATGCAAAATAAAACTACTTTGAGATTTCATTCTACCCCAGACAGGATGGCCAAAAATGGTAAAATAAATGACAGCAGATTCTGTGGAGGATGAGGGGAAAGGGGGACAGGCATAGCAGTGGAGAGAGTTCTTGAGTTGTGGTTTCTGGATTCAGCCAACTACAAACACAGTAAGACCCTACGCTGCCCAATTCTTTTTATCTAAAACTCACCTCTGCAGATACCTCTTGCAGGACTCCAGTGCCCAAATCACAGATAAAGCTATGTTCCAGGGAAAGTGTTGTTCATAAAGCAATTAAAACTCTTGGATCGGTTTCTTCCTATGGTGATCTTTTTCCAAGCCCAGTGAACATTGCTAAGCTGAACATCAAGGGATGGGTGTACCAGAACTACTGATGCTCTGTGTGCTTCACGCTGCCATGTGATCATTTCTCTCCCTCTGAACACCGCTCCTCTCACCTACCAGGCTTAAAGTTCTACTTTCATTTTCTGAATTGACCATTGTTTGAGACTGACTTGTAAACCAGCCATGGCTTTCATCTTGTGAAAACTCAGTATATCTACTTCCCTTCTCAGCCAGAAGGGGACAACAGGGATTAATATTTTATCATTTTGAAATGCCTCTAAGATACAGTCTGACTCATCGTTGTAACAGCAGTGGGAGACAGGAAACAGGTAAACGTGTACTTCACATAGTTTTTACTTAATGGTAGATTTAGTGTTGTTTGGTCCAAGATGAAAAATGACAAAATTATTCATGGGGAAATCTAATTTAAGATCATCATTCTTGATGGCATTTATGACTTGCTGCTGGCAAGAACTTGGTTGTAGTACTGTGAGGAATGTTCTACTCTTTATTTGAAGGTGACACCACTGTCCCCACATAATTTGCATGGATGTTTTGCACCATTTTTCTAATAGAAAGGGCAAATTTTCATTTGGGCATTTGTACTTTCCCTTGACAGTATGACGATGGACTTAGATTTCTGATGTCTGGCCCAGGATAAGTGTTACAGTCATCACCACAAGCAGAGAAAAACAAATTGCTTGCCTAGGGATTTGAACTTTTGCCACTGGCCTCATTAGTATGGTGTGCTAACCAAGTAGGGTAGCCATGGGCATGCAATTATGAAACAGCATGAATCAAACTCAATGCAAGGCCCTGAAATTTAACCTTTGAATATGTCCATTAGCCTTGACATATCTCCATGGAAAAGTGTGACCTTTCTCTAAAGACATTTACTGCAAAATGGTGTGTTGGTATCCTTCATAGAAATTTAATTTTTAGATATAATAAAAATACAAAGCTTAGTGATTATTCAGGAACTAAAATTAATGTTACTATAATATTAGGTATTGATCTTTTGAAACATATTTGCAAATGTGTCACCCATATATCACAATTTATTTCAATATTTCATTCCAATATTAAGGGCATCATTGAGCCACATCTGAATTTATATTTATTAGCACAGATGAAGAATTAACATTTTATAACTAGACCCCAAATATCAACGTACTTCTTGCAGTGAGAGCTTCATCTGAATGTCAGATAGAAGATATCTGAAGGAAAGTATCAGTTTAAAAAAAAAACTAAAACCAAAAAAAAAAAAATTATCTTTGCTCAATACTTTATTGAAAACAATCTTGAAAAGGAAATAATCATATTCATGAATGATTATATGACAGTAGACTAAACAGATATAAACTCATCAGAGGAAGTAAAGGTTCTTAGACACACTCTGATGTTTGTAGGCTTGGAATAGCTTACTTTGACTGGCATGTAGATCCCTGTTTCTTTCTTTCAGTCCCTCATTTGCTCAGTCATCAAGCCTGGATGATTTTATATTCCTAATGTTTCTTTCATTCGAGTCTCCTGTAAGAGCATCCCCATTTCTTACGTGGAGCATGACAACAGCTCCCATCTATTTCCAGCCTTTGTTCCTCATTTCCCACATTTCATAAACTGCAAATGAGGTGGTGCTGCTACCCTGCTGTAGCTCTTCCCTAGGACTTCCGGAGCTTTGGTCATGGTGTTCCCGGTGCTTTTCCTTCAAAGGCAGCTGCTCACCGTGATGTGTGGACACTGAACGGTGTCTGGCATGTATAAGCATTTGGAGGTGATCATCTCAGATGAAGGATGTCAAACTTAGATTTCTTCCCTTAACTCTATCACCTCTATAATTATGTTAAATAAATTTATATTAGAGCAGGAAGTGTAAATATTTAACATTTCCGATCATTATACACTTTTTTGATACATGTTCATTTTTTGAGTCTGGAAGGAAGCTGGGATGTGGGTGAGTCATGTTAACTGTGTCTAACTGAGAGGCATGGTTCACAGACTACAGCTTATTCTCCAATCCTCCAGACATACCGCAGCCCTTATTGCCTGAACTTTCCCCTAGGAATACATAGACAATAATTCCCCTCTACTTATCCTTCACTGCAGATAGGGCACCGACAACAAACCAAAGTGAAATTCCATCAGAGTTCACCTTGGAGAATCAATGAGTTTATTTGGTTTGCTTACAAGTGTGAAAGTAACTTACACAATCATGAATAATTCCAAAACAGCCATGCTTCTGGAATGTTCCACCCAGTATGGCTGATGACTTTCTTATCACTGCATAAATAGAATCTCTTAGTTAGTTAACATTCCAGAGTCTATATAACTATAGCACTTCCTAAGGCCATGATAACACATGCAACTGAGACAGAATCACGTATTGCTCATAGAGAGTCATGCGAGGAAGTGGCTGGATTCTCAGGGAAGAATCCAGTGATCCTCCATTCCTCTTCTCTAAGGAAACATCAATAGTCATCCACATGATTTAAAGGTCTCTTGCAAGTATTCATAGGAGAATTGGACTTAACAGGTATCCTTAGATAATCCCCCCACAGATAGGGAAGGTACATTCCTCTCATAGATACACGGAACTGAGTCTAAGATCAGTCATAGTTTAGGCCACAAAACAAGTTTTAACAAATATCCAAATATTTAGATAATTCCTTCCATCTTACCAGACCACAGTGAAATAAAAGCAGCAACAACAGGCAAAGCAAGCACAAAAACTGCACAAATACCTGGAAACCGATTGGCACAGTGTTGAATAAACAGTAAGTCACTGATTTTAAAAAAGGGGGAAGAAATTGTAAAAATCTTAGAGTCAAGTGGAAGTGATAGCACAGCCTTACAGAATCTCTGGGATTCAATTGCAAGAAGAGATTTTGACTCCCTGTAGACCTGCGTCAGGACACTGCTGCCAGGGAGACAGGTAGACTGCCTAGAGATCCTCATCTCTCACTCTTTCCTCCATATCTAATTCCCCAGTCTCATACCCAGCTCTATAACTGGGGTGGCCTCTCTTCATTCTCTTCCTCCACCTCCTGCTCTCCCCCTCTTCTATCTCCTCCTCTCTGTGACACCCAGCTAGGGAACTGAAGCCCTACTTACCTCTATTCTATCCAGTGACTGGCTGTCAGCCACTTTTACTTAACCAGTCAGAGAATAAAATCGAGCAATGTTTACAAAACATCATTTGATGTACATGAGAAAGGTCTCATCTGGATTGCAACCAGATTTGGGGGGCCAGTATTTAGCATTTGGTACACAGCAGCATCAGATCAACCATCAACACAAAACCTAGAATCAGCAACTAGAACTAAAATCTTTCCAATCCAAGATACCTAGATGTTAGAGTAAAAACATAAATCAGTAACAACCATGACAATATGTCTCTACTAATGCACAGCACCCATACAAACAGCAGGTTCTGACTATTCCAACCTAGCTGAAACACAAGAAAAAGACTTTAAAATTGCCACCGTGAATATGATCAAGGTCCTTAAAAAGGAAATGAAAAGGAAAATGTATAGTTATAAGTTGTTCTACTAAAAAATCAGAGAGAATGTTGGTGAGATGGCTCAGTGGGTAAAGACATTTGCCACTAAATCTTACAACCTGAATTCAATTCCTGGAACTAACAGACTCTTGTAGCTTAACCCACTGACCTTTACACTTGTCTAGGGGCATGCATTTGTGTGTGTGAGTGCAAGTATGGTTGCACATACACATGCATGCACATACATACAAACATACATATGGCCACACAAAATAAATAAATAGATGTGTAATTTTAAAAAATTCAGAGGGATTTTTAAAAGACTAAGGCAATAATTTGCCTTTTACCACTCTTTTTTTTTACATTGTTCTCACCTCCCATCAAATTTAGAAACAGCCATTATTAAGGATGAATCCTCCAGTCTTTAAAAATATTTATGAACATGATGCTTATTAAAAGACAATTGAGAGCACTGTTTTGTAATTTCAAAAAACATACATGTCTATACACATGAAACTCAGCAGTGTATTAGAGCCCCATGCTAGTATGTGATTCCTTTTACTACCTTCTAGGTAGTTTAATTTGTGTGGGCCAGGGATCCTCTCAAGTTGTTAGAATATAGATTCCATGTGATTGTATCTACTTTATTCACTACTGTGCCCCAGCACAGGAAGATCCCATTATACGTTTTCAATCAATGGTAGCTGAATGGACAGGAAAAACATTGTTCAGAGGATAATCCCAGCCAACCCCAGGGGAAGCTGTATCAGCATCCAGTAGACTGACTGATCCCAAAGACTGGTACTACATGTTATGTTCTGAAGACCATGAGAGTTCTGATGGGCATAGATTTCATAGATTTGAATTTACCCTGAAATCTCAGAGCTTTTGATTAAGAATGCTGTTTGGTGTGCACAAGTCTTCTTACTGTCATAAAAGAACATTAATAGTGTTAGAGAACATCTAGTCCCTATACATTGCTATTAAAACTTCAAGGCAATGCTCTTTTAGGCTGTTTTAATGATCAGTGAATGACTTAATGAATGTTGAACTTTAGGCTATTAACCCTTACTTTGACCTCTTTTAGCTGTGAATTAAGACTGGGATGTAGGCTGCTAAGAAGAGATCTGAGTAAATATGGAGAGTAATTAAGCTTCAGTTTCCAGATCTTTCCATTGTAGTTGTCTGTATCATTGCTCAGGAGGGTAAATTCAGAAAGAAAAGATTTGCTCTTTTCAGGTCTTAAATTTGCACGGGAATGTGCTCTGTTTTCATCTTTCTATGAAGACAGTGGAGAGAAGACATAGCAGCTTCACTAGCTGTAAAATTGATGATGGTAGAGAGCAACCGCATGCTTTCCGCTGTGCGAACAATTGTCTGGAAAGATGACTTAGTAATTTTGATTTCACCCACATAGACTTCTATACCAGGCCAAGGGCAAACCCACAATATTTCATCTTCTCAGGAGAAGGAGGAAAGGCATATATTTCTCTACATGTGAGATACTTGAATAGGAGATGCATAATTGAACTCTTAATTTTGATACGTGTTTCCTTTTTTTAAAAAAAGTGATTAGGTATGCAACTATTTATTTTTAAATTTTTTTATTGGATATTTTATTTATTTACAATACAGATGTCATTCCCTTTCCTCATTTCCCCTCCCTAGAACCCCCTATCCCATTCCCCCTCCTCTTTTATGCTTTTCTACCATTTTAATTACATGCATGTATTAAGGTCAGTTCTAGGTTGAGGGTCTAGAAATACAATAGATACAAATAGTCAAGGAACAAGGAAGACAATAAACACAAATAGTCAAAGAAAAAGCAAGGCATTAAACCCATTTATATGAACACTCCAGTGATCACTGTTTCTAAAGGCTTATCAGGATTACCAAAGTATCTGAGCCTATTTCCCTGTCCTAGCCCAAGGTCATTTTCATGGCTGAACCCTACTTCCTTGTTCTAACCTAAAATTTAGACACCTGGCTGAAATTACTTTTTTATTCTAGTCTAATGTCAGATTCCTGCCTGAAGCCTACTTTCTTGTCCTTGGCCAATGTCAGATTCCTGCCATGCAGCCCATTTCCTTGTCCTTGGCCCATGTCACATTCTTGCCAAGTAGGCCCAAAAGCTCTCAGCTTCTCCCCCTTTTTTATTTCATTGACAAGACTAAGTCCATCTTAGGCTATTCTGCCAGGAATGCCTTCCTTGCCCATCATGGAATATACATTATCCAAAGCAATGCACTTATGTCTTAGGTTGCAAAACTTTATCCATCCTTGGCTTGCCAGACTGTTAATTTAATAACTCTGTCTGGGGATCCATTTTCAGGTTCAAGCCATGTACTTTGGCTGCCAACATGTTGATGTTGTTAAATAAAAACTTTAACACGACGGGCAGGAATAAGAGTATTCCCAGGACAAAAAGGGCTAGCATGATCAAGCTATATATGCCATTTTTGAAGCTTGATCAAAATAGAAATACCGACCTCAGGCCATGAGTAATTTTATCTGCAGTATCTACTACATCAGCACTCAGCAGAGAAGCATTCTTGATATTCATAAACTCACTATGTATTGTTAAAACATCCCTAGAGGTGTTAGAATTATGCCAAAAACACTGCAAGTGTCATTAAACTTCTTCCTAATTATAATGACTACCACTGTAAAGTTTAGAATTAACATGAATCCAATGGTATTTGGCATGACACTCAAGATAGCTCCTTACCCTTAAGTTCTGAACCTCCTTCCAGTAATTTGAATAGGATAAAGAGCATCAATTCATTCATCCAAATGCCTATCTAAATCTTCTTGTATATTCAACACATTAGTAATGTAACATTTTTTGCTAAATGGTTAACGAAAGTAGCTGTCTTAACTTTTTTTGTCACGGCAATTGCAGAAGCAGGGGTGCTAGCAATCAATGTAATTCAAGTTGTTATACCAGCAATAATCAAGCCCACCCTTTTGCTTCTGCTTAAAGCCTGACTCATTTCTTCCAGTACTTGCAAGCTATTTTTAGAATACCAAGGTTCTGTGATACTCAGGGCACTAAAACAAAAGCTGGTTGATAGACCTCCATAACTAACATACCAGATTTCAAAACACAAACACAATTAGTTGTACAATCAATGCAACTTACATTAAATACTGTAGAAGAAACAAAAGTAGTTTTAACTTGACAATTAAAAGCTCCTTAACACATGTGCTAACACCTGTTTGAAATCCAGATCTTGCCCCAACTTTATCTCTTGCTAACATAACATCATAGAGAATTGCAGTTAATTTCCATTTATGTCTCTGAAAATGTCCAGAAGCAAAATTCCAAATGAAGACTGTTATGTCCAATATTGGATTGGTTTCTAGACCAGTCCATGATTGAGTCTGAATGACTGGTCACATTTAAGAACAATACAAGAGTCATTATAATTTCTCTTTTTCATTCTCTGTTTCACAAGGTCTAAGAACTTGAGGCAAGGCAGCTTGTCCCATCAGGGGTATAGGTAAGCAATGGTGAGTCTGGAACTTGTGTCCAATACAGCTTCCCAGACACCATTGTTAGGGCACTCAGCAAGCTCACAGGTCAGTGTCATTCTTTGTCCTGGCATCAGCATGTCTCACCCATCCCTCTGGTGGCCACCATGCTCCTTCAGCATCTTGCAGAAAAACACGAACATGGTCTCTTCCCCATATTTAATATCTGATTGGGATCATGCCTTATGCCAGTAAGTGGATCCTTCCCTTTTACCTATGCATAAGTATGCCTAGTTGTAGAGTGCCATGGACACTCAGCAGAAAGTTCCTTGGCATCCAAATTTTTTTTAAAAAAAAATTAAAATAAAAAATAAAGCCGGGCAGTGGTGGCACACGCCTTTAATCCCAGCACTTGGGAGACAGAAGCAGGTGGATTTCTGAGTTCGAGGCCGGCCTTGTCTACAGAGTGAGTTCCAGGACAGCCAGGATTACACAGAAAAACCCTGTCTCGGAAAAACCTAAAAAAAAAAAAAAGAACATGATTTAAGTAAATTTGTGGTGTACAAGGATATATCTCCCCCCTTTTTATTCTATGAAGATACTGTTTTAAAGTTCCATGGGCCCATTCCACAGTCTCTTGTCCTTGACAATGATAAGGAATCCCTGTAATATGGGTCATGATAAATTGCTGCTAAAAAGTCTCAAATGTTCGACTGCCATAGCCAGTTCCATTATCTGTCTTTTGTTTGTTTTTCTTTTCTTTTTTTTTAATTATTGCTTACTTTATTTCTCTACGTTTCAGGTGTTATCCCCTTCCCCCATTCCTCACCCCCAGAAACCCTTTAACCTATCCTCCCTCCTCCTATTTCTATGAGTGTGTGACCCCACCCATCCACTCATTCCCACTTCCCCTCCCTTGAATCTCCCCACACTGGGGCATCCAGCTTGCAAGGAACCAAGGCCGTCCTCTCCCACTGATGCCCATCAAGTCCATTCTCCTCTACAAATACAGCTAGAGACATGGATCCCTCCATGTGTGTTCCCAGGCTAGCTGTTTAGACCCAGGGAGCTCTGGTTGGTTGGTATTGTCGCTCTCTCCATGGGGCCACAAGCCCCATCAACTCCTTCAGTCTTCTCTCTTAACTTCTCCACTGGGAAGCCTGTGATCAATTTGATGGTTAGCTGTGAGCATCCAACTCTGTATATATCAGGCTCTGGCAGTGCCTCTCAGGAGACACCTATATCAGGCTCCTGTCAGCATGTACTTCCAGACATCCACAGCAGTGTTTGCATATGATGATTGGATCTGGGAGGGATCTCCAGGTGGGTCAGTCTCTGGATGGTCTCTCCTCCAGTTTCTGCCCCACACATTGTTTCATATTTGCTCCTGTGAGTATTTTGTTACCTCTTTTAAGAAGGACTGAAGCACCAACACGTTGGTCTTTCTTTTTCTTGGGCATCATGTGGTCTGAGTTATGTCTTGGGTATTGTAAGATTTTGGGCTAATATGCACTTATCGATGAGTGCATACCATGTATGTTCTTTTGTCATTGGGTTACCTCACTCAGGATGATATTTTCTAGTTCCATCCATTTACCTAAGAATTTCATTAATTCATTGTTTTTAATAGCTGAGTAGTACGCGATTGTGTAAATGTACCACATTTTCTGTATCTAGTCCTCTGTTGAAGGATATCTGGGTTCTTTCAGCTTCTGGTTATTATAAATAAGGCTGCTATAAACATAGTGAAGCATGTATCCTTGTTATATTTTGGAGCATCTTTTGGGTATATGTCCAGGAATGGTATCGCTAGATCCACAGGTAATGCTGTGTCCAATTTTCTGAGGAGTTTGTTTATATAGTGGATTACATTGATGGATTTCTGTATGTTGAACCATCCCTTCATTCCTGGGATAAAGCCTACTTGATCATGGTGGATGATTGTTTTTACGTGTTCTTGGATTCAGTTTGCAAGAATTTATTGAGTATTTTTGCATCAATATTCATGAGGGAGATTGGCCTGAAGTTCTCTTTCATTGTTGTGTCTTTGTGAGGTTTAGGTATGAGCGTGATTGTAGCTTCATAGATTTGGGTAGTGTTCCTTCTGTTTCTATTTTGTGGAATAGTTTATAGAGAATTGGTATTAGGTCTTCTTTGCAGGTCTGATAGAATTCTGCACTAAAACCATCTGGTCCTGGACTTTTTTTGGTAGGGAGACTTTTAATGACTGCTGCTATTTCTTTAGTAGTTATAGGACTATTTATATGGTTTATCTGATCTTGATTTAACTTTGGTGTCTGGTATCTTCTAGGAAATTGTCCATTTCATCCAGATTTTCCAGTTTTGTTGAGTATAGGCTTTTGTAGTAGGATCTGATGAATTTTATAATTTTCTCAGTTTCTATTGTTATGTCTCCCTTTTCAGTTCTGATTTTACTAATTTGGATATTGGCACTCTGGTTAGTCTGGCTAAGGGTTTATCTATCCTGTTGATTTTCTCAAAGAACCAGCTCTTGGTTTTGTTGAATCTTTGTATAGTTCTTTTTGTTTCTACTTGGTCAATTTCAGCTTAGAATTTCATTATTTCCTGCCATGTACTCCTCTTGGGTGCATTTGCTTCTTTTTGTTTTAGAGCTTTCAGGTGTGCTGTCAAGCTGCTAGTGTGTGTTCTCTCCAGTTTCTTTTTGTAGGCACTTAGAGCTATGAGGTTTCCTCTTAGCACTGCTTTCATTGTGTCCCAAGAGTTTTGGTATGATGTGTCTTCATTTTCATTAAATTCTAAAAAAAGTCTTTAATTTCTTTCTTTATTTTTTCCCTAACTAAGTTACCATTGAGTAGAGCATTGTTAAGTTTCCATGTATATGTGGGCTTTCCGTTGATTTTATCATTATTGAAGATCAGCCTTAGCTCCTGGTGATCTGATAGGATGCATGGGATTATTTCAATCTTCTTGTATCTGTTGAGGCTTGTTCTGTGACCAATTAAATGGTCAATTTTGGAAAAGGTACCATGAGTTGCTGAGACGAAGGTATATTCTTTTGTTTTTGGATAAAATGTTCTATAGATGTCTGTTAAATCCATTTGGTTCACAACTTCTCTTAGTTTCACTGTGTCTCTGTTTTTTTTTTTTATGTTTCTATGATCTGTCCATTGATGAGAGTTGGTTGTTGAAGATCCCCACTATTATTGTGTGAGATGCCATGTGTGTTTTGAGCTTTAGTAAAGTTTCTTTTATGAATGTGGGTGCCCTTGCATTTGGTGCATAGATGTTCAGAATTGAGATTTCATCTTGGTTGATTCTTCCTTTGACAAGTATGAAGTGTCTATTCTTATCTTTCTTGATAACTTCTGGTTGAAAGTCGATTTTATTAGATATTAGAATGGCTACTCCAGCTTGTTTCTTGGGACCATTTGCTTGGAAAATTGTTTTCCAGCCTTTTATTCTGAGGTAGTGTCTGTCTTTGTCACTGGGGTGCGTTTTCTGTATGCAGCAAAATGTTGGGTTCTGTTTACATATCCAGTTTATTAGTCTATGTCTTTTTATTGGGGAATTGAGTCCATTGATGTTAAAAAATATTAAGGAGAAGTGGTTGTTGCTTCTTGTTATTTTTGCTATTTACCCATTTAAGTTTTAAACTTGTTTGTAAATGTAGATTTTTGAACTAGTAAAAAAAATAATCTCATAATGATTTCCAGCAAAGAATGTTAACATTTTGGAGGCTGTTGAATCCTGGTTTTCGTATAATTTTTCAATTAATTCTTTGAGAATTTCATTCATCCAGACAGTGTACTTTGATCATACCCATTCCTTGGTCTTCCCCAACTCCTTCTGAGTCCCCTCCCATATGTATCCCCCTCCAAATTTAGTGTCCTTTTTATTGATTATTTTTTATTTTTTGAGACAGCCCTTGTTCACTTGGAACTCTCTGTGTAGACCAGGCTGGTCTCCAACTGATGGCTGTTAACTTTCTTCTGTCACTCAAGTGATAAGATTAAAGATGTGTACCTCCATACTTAGCCTCATTGTCTGAATAACCCACTGAGTTTGTGCTATTGACATGTACACGGGTGCTGCTTGCTCCACTCATGCATGGTTGACCTACCAGAGACCATACCTTTAAGGGAAATATACTCTCCTTTCTCGAATGTAAATCAACTGTCAGTGATCCCACAGCTAGGGGTAGGGAGGCTTCTGACACCTCTCCTCTCTCCTTGCTGGATTTTTGCCTTGCTTGATCTTGTGCATTTAGGCACAGCTGCTGTGAGATCATTACTGCATGGTTCTCACCATGCTCAGGAGATCTTGCCTTGCACCAGTTCTCCGTGATCTCTTACCGTTTTTCATTTTGCCTTCTCTTCTGCAGTGTTCTCTGAGCTTTGGGAGGTGGGTGATTCAGATATTTATGCCAATCAGCTCACATCACAGGTGCTTCAGCCCATTTTGAATTTCTGTCTTAACTGCTTCTTTTGCACAAAGAAACAACTCTGATGAGAATCTAGAGCTGCAAGTTTTACCATTTCACTTTTCCTTATATTCAATGAAATTTCACTGTATGTATGTACACCATTTTTGTTATGTACTAATTGGGTGGTCTACATCTAGGCAGATTCCATGTCCTAGCTAATGTGAACAGAGATGGTACTAGCAAGGAGTGACATGTATCTCTGTTGTAAGATAGAACCCTTTGTGTATATTCCAAGCAGTGGAATATCTGACCCTTTCATAGAACTGTTTCAAGAGTTCTGAGGAGGCTTTACACTGATTTCATAGTAGCTGCACCATTGTGTACAACCCCTCTCCAACACTCACTGCTGGAAGTATTGCCATTCTTAATTTCAAGTTATACTACAGAGCCATAGTAATAAAAATGGCATGGTACCAGCACACACACACACACACACACACACACACACACACACACACATCAAAGAAAAAAATCAATCAATCAATCAATCAAACAAACAAACAAACCAGAAAACAAAACCAGACACATGGTTCCATGGAATAGATTTTAGAATATAAGTTCACATGCCTACAGCCACTCAATTTTTTATAAAGATGTCAAAAATACACACTGGGGAAAAGGCAGCATACTTAGCAAATGGTGCTGGGAGTACTGGATATTTACATGTAGAAGAATGAAAATTTTATCCCATCCCTCAGCCTGTTAAAAAATCAAGTCCAAGTGGGTCAAAGATTTCACCATTACACCAGAAATATCTAGAAGAAATAGTAGGGGTCATATCTCAGTCTATCCTGGTCATACCAGAGATAGGGTGAACAATCAACAATTGGGACCTTATAAAATTAAAAAGCTCTGTACTGAAAATCTAAGTGTTAATTGGATGATGAAGTGACCAACAGAATGGAAAAAGTCTTTGCCAACATCACATCTGGCAGATTATTATTATCTAGGATGTTCAAAGAGCTCAAAACCCAAACCGCAAGGAAACAAACAATTCATTTGGGAATTTTTATGGAAACAAATAGAGAGTTCTCAAAAGAAGCAATAGAAATGGCTGAGAACTTCAAAGATGTGCAGCACCCCTAGCCATGAAGACATGAGGACTAAAGCTGCTCTGAGACTTCATCTCACCCTGCTCAGAACAACCAAGATTTGTTAAGGAAACAAAAAACAGTAAAACCTGACAGAGAAGCGATAAAAGGAGATCCTCATTTTTATATTGTTTTAATGTAGCAAGAGAAGCTTGGTGATAGAAAATGAGTTATTAACAGCTCAGAAACCTTCCATGACAGTGTTTGAAATCTAACTTTTTTTTTTTTTAATTATGGAAGTCATGACTCTGGACAGGGAGATTCTGTAACTTTGCATCTCCACTTGGGAAGTATTCATTACTTGGACTGGTGGCAATATCTGTTTATATGACAAACATATTTCTATTTCAATGAGACTCTGAAATTTTAGGGTTGTCTGGGTCTGTAGTATCCCCATTAGTAGGTAAGCCATGTCTTTTCAATTCTGGTCTTCACAAATGTATGCCAAGAGTATGGTGCGGGAGAGTATCACCAACTAGCCCTCGGGAACAGTGCTATAGTGTTACTTACTCTCAGGGTTCAAATAGGTCTGGTACATTTCATGCTACAAAGAAGACAATGCTGGAATTGAATGGTACAGAGATGCACAATCAGCTCCTGAGCTGGCATGAGTTTTCTTCAACCTCCTTTGGGCCACATCTTTATTACTTCTATGAGTGATATAGTGTCTGTCAGCTTTACGATGAGTGTATTGTGACAACAAGAAAGTTGGAAAGACTTTATTTTGTATTACAACTTTTAAACTAAGAATTAGGAGGTTATTATTGTATATAGTAAGAGAAAATTTAACAACTATATTATAATTTCCCAGAAGCTTGAAATATCCAAGATTCAACTCACAGAGCACATGAAGCTCATGAAGAAGGAATACCAAGTTGGGGTGCTTTGGTCTTTCTTAGAAGGAGTAACAAGATACTCAAGGGAGCAAATATGTAGACAAAGTATGGGACAGAAACTGAAGGAGGGGCCATTTGAAGACCATTCTACCTGGGTATCCATCCCATGTGCAGTCACCTAAGATAGACGCTGATGTGGAAGTTAGGAAGTGCATGCCGACAGGAGCCTGATGCAGCTGTCTCCTTAGAGGTCTGCCAGAGCTTGACATATTCAGAGGCAGATGCTCACATCTAACCATTGAACTGATCAAGGGGTTCCCAATGGAGGAGTTAGAGTGAAGACTGAAGGAGCTGAAACGGTTTGCGGCCACATGGGGAGAGCAACAATATCAACCAACCAGAGCTCCCAGGGTCTAAACCACCAGCCTGGGAGCACTTAGGGAGGGACCCATGGCTCCAGCTGTATATGTAAGGGAGGATGGCCCTATTGGGCATAGGTGGGAGAGGAGATCCTTGGTCCCATGATGGCTGGACGCCGTGTGTGTGTGAATTCAAGGGTGGGGAGGTGGGAATTGGGGGGGGGGTAGGTGGGGGAACATTCTCATAAAAGCAGGAGGAGGGGGATGAAACAGGGGGTTCCTGGGTGTGTGGGGGGAGGGGAATGGGGTAAGAAGATAACATCTGAAATGTAAATAAAATATCCAATTAAAAAAAAAGAGAAAGGAAACAGAAAAGGGGGAGATGCCAGAAGCCAGGACCCTCGCCCTTACCCTTACCCCCTACCTTTCCCCACCTGCACAATGTCCTCTGAAGCTTGGCAGCTGCAAGATCCTGCTTAGCAACTGCAGATAGACTCAAAGCAGAGTACCATGTCTTCTTAAGAATAGCAGGGAGACCATAACTCAAGCAGTGTACCATATCTTCTGAAGAACTGCAGGTAGATCATAATTCAAGGCAGTGTACCATATAGACCATGACATGTTTCAAGGCACAGGCCAAGAAGATTTTGTACTTTTCCACCACCTGGACCCTCTTACCCCCTCCCCTTGTAAAACATGCTATAAAAAAGCATTTCATGTTCAAAAAAAAAGAAATTAAAAAAAAAAACTCAAAAAAAAAAGAATATATTCTTGGAACTAAGAAATCTATGATTATATTTATTGTCTCGGTTTATTTTTTGAAATAGTTTCTCAGGTTACTGTGTGCCTTAAATATGGTTACTCTTCTCAAAGTGGCCCACTCTATGGCTTGGTTCAGCAAACTAGGCTTTGCTTTTGTGTTCTTTGACCTATGATTGGCCCTAGAAAACATCACTGTATCTCATGGTTTCCTTATGTACTGTTTATATAGCTTTTAAATAAAGTCTTTCTTACAATAAAAAAACAAAACAAAAAAAAAAAAAGAGAAAGGTCTACTACAGCACTGTCAGGTACATAATACTTCAATAAATATTTGCTATTGTAAAAAAAATTTCAAGATTTAATTAATATGCCAACTCAAGAAAAATTACTTGACAAATTAAGTTATATTTGGACTTGAGTTTAAAAGGGTATGAGTATAGTTAGTTTATTTTTGTAATGAAATAAACTTGCTATCATGCTAAAACAGAGGAATATAAACCAAAACATTTTGGATTAGTTTTTGCATAAAGACTTAATTAAGTGAATGCTTTTCCATTTGTTTTCTAAGTGAAACAGTTTATTATTATCTGTGTAAATATTTAAGAATACACAAATGTCAATCCGGGAGAATAAGGGAGTTAAATTATAATGGAAAAACAATTTTATTTACTTATTTTTACTAACTGGTTCTTGTAGGACTCAAATGAATCAGGAATGACATACTCTTGTAAAAACACTCGGCTTATATCTCCAGATGAATATCTCAAGAACCACTTTTTAACAGGTCCTAAGTATAAAACATTGTTCCTTAATGATGATTTAATTATATTTTCTAAAGTCTTTAATGAAATATTGAGACTTTAAGCTGATTTATTACTTAAAAACTTCAGTCTATTTATTGAACATCCTCCAAAGAATTAAAAGACACTGCATGAAGACTGCTACTGATATGAGATAATTAAGTACCACTTATGATTACATGTATTATTAAATGCATTCATTTAAAAATAATTACATTTAATAGAGGAGGAACAATCCAAAATACTTAGAAAAACAGCAATAAAAGGGATGAAGTTGTTTTGACACAGACACTGGAAAATGAACATCTGCTCCACTGTCTATTTGAAAAATCTGTTTTTACACACACAGGTGCCCACCAAGACTAGCAGGGGGCACCAGAACTCTTAGAGGTGGAGTTGAAAGAGTTATAGCAATCAGTTCTCTCCTTCCACATGTGTGTTCCAGAGACAGAACTCAGATTGTGAAGTTTGGCAGCATGCTCCCTGATCGAACCATGGCATCTGACCTCCACCTGACATTAGACAGCATCTCTTCCTGAATCTGAATGTCACTGGTTTGACTAGTCTGGATGACAAGAAAGTGCCAGAACTTGCCTGTTGCATATTCCTATAGTTACATGCTGCCATGCCCAGCTTTTTAGGTATTCTGAGGATCCAAACTCAGGGTCTAATGCTTATGCAGCAAGCACTTTATCCACTGAACTATCTATTCATCTCTGAGACTACTTTTATTTTTTTATTAACAGGTGTATTAGATAACAGGTTGAAATGATTTTGACTAATATGTGGTTTTGGCCACCTCTCAACTGGATTAAGAGGCCACATATTTTAGAGTATTCACACTATCAATCATCTCTTTTCTGTCATAAATTATGCCTTTTTTTTTTTTAGTAAAAAATGGAATCTTGGAACTGCTAGTTATTCAACTGTGAAAAATAAATGCTGTCCTCTGGGGATGGTGTGGTTCTCACACTCATGAACCTATGCCAGCTGTAGTTAGCAGTACAGGATCAAGTCAGCCAAAATTCTGGAACAAATGGAGTAGATGATTTCCAGGCCACACCTCTTCTTAAAATTAATTTTTATTGGATATTTTATTTACGTTTCAGATGTTTATTTATTTACATTTCAGATGCTATTCTCTTTCCTCATTTCCCCCTTCCTAGAAACCCCCATCCCATCCCTCCTCCTTCTTTTTGCTTTTATACCATTTTAATTACATGCAAGTATTAAGGTCAGTTTTAGGTTGAAGAAGTAGCAATACAATAAATGCAAATAGTCAAGGAACAAACAAGACAATAAACATAAATAGGCAAAGAACAAGCAAGGCAATAAACAAAATTCCATGAACACTCCTGTGATCAATGTTTCTAGGGGCTTCTCAGGATGACCAAAATATCTGAACCAACTTCCCTGTCCTAGCCCAAAGTCATTTTCATGTCTGAAGTCTACTTCTTGTTCTAGCCTAAAATTTAGATTCTTGCCTGAAATTACTTCTTTGTTTTAGCCTAAGATTTAGATTTCTTCCTGAAATTACTTCTTTGTTCTAGCCTAATGTCAGATTCCTGCCTGAAGCCCACTTCCTTGTCCTTGGCCAATGTCATATTCCTGCCAAGCAGCTCATTTCCTTGTCCTTGTCCTGTGTCAGAGTCTTGCCAACCAGCCCCAAAAGCTCTCTGCCTCTCCTCCTTTTTTATTTCATAAACAAGACTGAGCCTGTCCTAGGCCATTCTGCCAAGAATGCCTTTCTTACCTGTCATGGAATATACATTATCCAAAGCAATGCTCTTATGTCTTAGGTTGTAAAATTTTATCCATCCTTGACTTGCTAACCTGTTAATTTAATAACTCTGTCAGGGGGTCCATTTTCAGGTTCAAGACATGTACTTTGGCAGCCAATATGTTGATGTTGTTAAAGACAAGCTTTGACATGATGGGCAGGAATAAAAGTATTCCCAGAACCAAAAGGGCTAGCATGATCAAGCAATATATGCCATTCTTGAAGCTTGACCAAAGTAGAAATACTGAGTTTTTAGACCTTGTGAAACAGAGAATCAAAAAGAGAAGTTATAATGACTCTTCTATTTTTCTTAAATGTTATTCAGACTCAATCATGTACTGGTCTTGAAATCAATTCAATATTGGAAATAAGAGTCTTCATTTGGAATTTTGCTTCTGGACATTTTTAGAGACATATTTGGCAGTTAGCTGCAGTTCTCTATGATGCTATGTTAGCAAAAGATAAAGTTGGAGCAGGGTCTGGATTTTAAACACGTGTTAGTACGTGTGTTAAGGCTCTTTTAATTGTCAAGTTAAAATTACTTTTGTTTCTTCTACAGCATTTAATGTAAGTTACATTGATTGTATACTTTATAATCGTGTTAGTTTGTTGAAATCTGGCATGTCAGTTACGGAGGTCTATCAACTAGCTTTTGTTTTAGTGCCCTGAGTATCACAGAACCTTGGTATTCTGAAGAAAGCTTGCAAGTACTAGAAGAAGTGAGTCATGCTTTAAGCAGAAGCAAAAGGGTAGTGGACTTGATTATTGCTGGTATAACAGTTTTAATTACATTAATTGCTAGCACCCCTGCTTCTGCAATTGCTTTGACACAAGAAGTTAAGACAGCTACTTAATTATTTAGCAAAAAATGTTACTAATGTGTTGAATATACAAGAGGATTTAAATAGGCATTTGGAACAATTGATTGATGCTCTTTAACCTATTCAAATTATTGGAAGGAGGTTCAGAGTTTAAGACTAAAGAGCCATCTCAAGTGTCATGCCAAATACCAGTGGCAGTCATTATAATTAGAAAAAAGTTTAAAGACACTTCCAGTGTATTTGGCATAATTCTAACACCTCTCTGGATGTTTTAAATTTGCATAGTGAGCTTATGAATTTAAAGTACACTGCTCTGCTGAGTGTCGATGCAGCAGATACTGCTGATAAAATTACCAAGGCCCACCTCTTATTGAAGAGCTATTGGCAGTTGACAGCTGCTGGGATTAAGGCAGAATCACTCTGTTTTGAGAGTGTGGCCACTGGCAGGCTTTCCATGCTCCATTGGGGTGCTCCTCATCTATGCATGTGTGGGCAGCACTAACTGGACTTAGAGTATTTAAACAAACAATAAATATATTTTTAGGAGATATTTTATTGAGGAAGGAAAAAGGGGAATTTGCAGGGGGAAATGGGGAGTAGATGTAATTATATTTTATTATATATCTGTATAAAATTCTCAAGAGAAAAAGTTAAAGATAGAAAATAAATGCAGATTTTCATTCTAAGTGAAAACAACCCATTAAAGATCAGTTAAAGTTTAAGGCTAAAATAATTTCTGAAAATAAAATACCCTTTGGCATTTAACAGTGCAGTAAGTTGGCCTTTTGTTATTCCCACAAAATGGAAAAGTATAAGCAAACTGGATTTCAATGATTATAACACTTCTGGAATTCCTATTTTAGTTTCTAGAACACCTTTTATTTCTTACCATCTACCATTTGACAATGATTCTAAATCAGTGTCTGCAGTTTTAGAGGATACATAACCAGATAGTTGGATGAAAATTGAAGGTGTGCTCCTAAAATCCTATGCTGAAAGTGAAGCCATAATGTGCACATACATGGAGAAGCCATGAGTCTAGCATATATAGAGAAGCTGTGATGTGAGCATACATGGAGAAGCCATGATGTGATCATA
>NW_021604622.1:19667432-19755770 GCF_004785775.1 Grammomys surdaster
CATGGAGAAGCCATGATGTGAGCATACATGGAGAAGCCATGATGTAAGCATATATGGAGAACCTGTGATGTGAGCATATATGGAGAAGCCATGATGTAAGCATATATGGAGAACCCGTGATGTGAGCATATATGGAGAAGCTGTGATGCGAGCATACATGGAGAAGTCATGATGTAAGCATATATGGAGAATCTGTGACATGAGCATATATGCAGAAGCCATGATGTAAGCATATATTGAGATGAGACTATGGGATGTGATTTTCTTCTAAGGGTAGAGAACTCATGAACAGGATTAGTGTCTATGAAAAAGACCATAAACAAAGCCTGTGCTGTGTTGTGTGAGCAAACGCAAGCTAACTGCTGATCCAGGAGTGGGCCCCAGCAGACAGGGAGTATGCTAGAAATGAATCTATGGTTACAGTTATCTACATTATGGTGATTTGTTATAGTAGCCTGAATGCTTCAAAGCAATTTTGATTTTTATATAATCTTTGAAATATGCCTCTACAAATAAGAGCTAAATTATAGTAATAATGATAATTCCTAACATTAAGAACAGCCATGTGAACTATTCATTTCTCTCATAGACTTGGGATGGCCTTCAGTGCTGTGTAAACAAGGTGAAAATATATAAGAAGTGTTTATTGGACTCCAACCAAGACCCTTGGGTAGAGGTTAAGAAGGCTCAGAGACAATACAGTCCAGAAGTCAGGCAAGTGGCAAAAGCAGGCTTGTTTATTACAGGAACTGGGCAAACCTTTATAACCCCATCCCAGCATCTCTTTGGCTCTCAAGTAGCCAGACATGTTGCTGTCTTTTTCTCAATGGCTCACTCCATCACCTGCATCTGCGATCTCTAGTCATGTCAGCAGAATCTAGGTTGACTCGGAAGAAATATCAGCAGCACATATTCCAGCATTGTGGCTGGGTCTGCTTGGCTAAACTCCTCCTACAAAGAAGAACCATAATCAAGGATTAAATGTGTCTTGGAAGCAGTAAAGAGATATAGGCACAACAGATCAATATCAGTATGATATCGGAGAATGAAAGAGAAATGGTCGCAACTGGGTTTGCTTTAGGAGAAGTAAAGGCATTTGTCACTATGCCTTGTTTATGACCAGTGAGGTCAAGAAGAGTCTAGAATCTCAATGGCATGCCTTGGTTTTGTTTAATCTTATATTCCTAAAGGATAAGGAGAGTGATCAACCTCAAAGTAACCAGATCTTGGTTTATGACAATGAAAAGAACCAAAACTTTAACAGAATGGCTGCTTCTAGCATGGAGGAATGAAGTCTATGAGTTGAGCCTTGAGCATCCAGCAGCATCAGAGAATACAGACATATCCACATGGCTATTGTAGCTTAGTTATCAAATGTCCCCATCAAAGCCTTGTGTGGTGGAAGTTTGATGTTCTGGCGAGCCTGTAGACTTGGCTGAAGGAGGCCTTTTGGGTTATCTCATCCCTAGGTATTTCCTACCTAACACTCTGAGTCATTCTCACCACGATGGGGCTTGCCTTGTTCCACAACACACTGCTGATCATGAGAGACGGGGAATTTTGGAATAATGAGCAAAATGTATCAATATACTCACTAAGTCACTGATGGACTGTGACAGAAGATGACAGCAGTCCCTGAAAGAGCTCCCAGTGGAATCATTGTGACAATAAGTCAAACAACATCAACTTGTTGCCCAAAGTATAACATGTCCATAATGACATATGAGCAACTCAATGAGTAGACAGGCAGAAGGAATGGATTTTTCTTGCAGAATTTTAAATGATTTATATAGACTCTCATGTTCAAGGACAGTATCCATTCCTCAGGCATGGACTACTAATAGCATCTTCCTTCCAGGTATGGAAAGCAGAAGGCAAAGAAAGCAATCTTCCCTGGCAAATGTTTTATTAGATAGTCAGTTATGGTTAAACTCTAACAGTTGAATACCATGTTGAAGGTATATGCTATTTGACAAAACTGACATTTGATTGCTATAGTCTTTGTACTCTAAACCCAGGACACAAATATTTGAAAAAAAAAAAAAACCAAACCCTCTTTTCTATTAATTTTTGAGAATTTCATACAATGTATATTGATCATATACACTTCTGCTCCTCCCAGATCCACGAACCTCTTTTTCTTTTCCACTTCATGTTTTCTTTTCCTCTACAACCTTTTGACTCCAATTTGTGCTTTCTGTATACTTCTGGGTGTCAGACCATCCTCTGAAGCATGGATGATCTACCAGGACACACTCCCTTAAAGAAAACTGTCTCAACTTCCTCTAGAAACCATTGACTATTCATAGCTCCACAATTAGGAGTTGGGGATCATGGACCTCTTCCCACCCAGTGATAGAATGTGTGCTGGCTTGATCTTGGGCAGGTCTTGTGTAGACACCCACAGCTGTGGTTATATTAATAAGGCAGTGTGCTCAAGTGCAGAAGACACTGTTTCCCTCTCATCCTCCCTGACATCCAGCAAGTACAATATTCCCGCATCCTATTCTGAGATGCTCCCTGTACTTTGCAGTGGGGAGAATCTCAATCTCATCAGGAAAAAAAAAACAGCCAAAATTCAGCCAAATTCAGTGGTAGAACTTGTTACAAAATGCCTGACCTCAAACTGCCAAATTCATAAACAGTCGTTCGATAATAGCCACAATCAAGGGAAATATAAGAAGGCATGATGTCTAAGTATAGGACTTGTATTATATCTATATTTTTATAATTGTTTTAATATGTGCATATTAATAAAATTTATACTTGCCTTACAAATTTTATCCTTTCACATAAATAGTATCATGCTGCAAATGTTCACCCAAGGCATCATTATCTTGTTGGAATTATGACTGTTCAGACTTGACTGTGCAGATTATATGTGGCATTGGGTACTGTGGGATTGTGTGTGTATGTGTGTGTATGAGCACACCTTTTCAATACTACAACAATACTGTACATATTGTCTTTGCATACATCTCCTTCTGTATGCAAATGAGAGTTCTTTTGTACTCATGCCCAGGGACACGTGTATGTAGCCTCAGCTTTCCTATAAATTGACAGATTGTTCTTCCAAGTGCTAGGAATGAGCATGCTTTGTGAGAGTCTAACCTTTTCTTTGAACTTACTTTTTCACAAAAGAAAAATGCTGTAACCCAAGGATATTATTCACCTGCTATTCTATTGTTCTTTCTCAGTGACTTCTGACTCTGTAGAAAGATCTTCTGTACTCACATATTATGTCTTAATACTACAAAGTAGCTTCTAAAGAATTTAATCTGAAAAGGATTTAATGAAAGGAACTCAACTAATGAATGGTTTAAATAACAGCACCCTCACTTGATTTAAGTACACGCCTCCCAGAGCTTTTAATTCTGAAGGGCTGTCCCATGATACTGTGTCAATTATTTATCTTAATGCTGTTAACTAGTAGACACATTAGGAAAACAGTGAACAGAACTTGTAACAGAAAAGAAATGGAAGGGATGAAGATCTTGAAGCCAGTTTCATTAGATCATCTGTAGAATCCTTCTACCCCAGAGATCACTAACCTGGAAAGGGAAGGAAGCAGCCTGCTGCTCTAATTAGAGACGGGTCCTGGGAACATTCTCAGGAGGGCTGTCATAGCAAGAATCATTTACCTTGGAGCCTTACCTCCACCAACTTCTCACTTAAGATGCCCGTCCCCTGCTGCCCACCCACCAATGTCTGACACAGCAATGGGCTAAAAGCAAGAACTCTGTTTCTTTCTTTGGCAAATTTTAGTATTTATTTCTTCTCAAACAAAAGCAAGTCCTCTTCTTCCTCTTTTGTTACCACATTACAAGGTTTTGCTTTTACTAGCCTTTCCAATTTTCCTTATGTCCTCAATTACAGTGAAAAAAAGAAAAAAAGAAAACCAGAACACGCAGGTGGAGAATGGGGTGATATCTTATGCTTGGATGTGTCTGGAGGGTACAGTCTTTTTCTTTATTGCCTTTCTGTCCCCATGGAGAGCTGAAAATTTCTTTGCTCCACGCTTTTCTTTTTCTTCAATAATTAATATTTTCAATTCACTTTCCATTCCACCGAACCCCCAGTCCTGCTGTCTTTATAGTCATCAAGCCTTCCTCTACCCAAAGCCTTTTAGAGTTAACCCATGACCAGTGTTTGTCTATCTCCAGGTCTCTATCATTTTGCTTTGCTTAGCTGCAATGGGAAAGAAGCTGGTGTGTGTGTGTGTGTGTGTGTTTAAAGGACCTTCTAACTAATTAGCTCCCAGAATTGAAGTTCTATTAGTGAACAATGTAGTCTTAGTAGAAAGCATCCCTTTATCTCAGGAGAATCCAATGAAGCTGCCAGCACACAGCTGCCACGGTTTATCCACATGCAGAAAGCAAGATTCCAGAGGTCATTTGGGAGAGGATAGCTTCGTCAATACCCAGCTTACTAGCTCTACCATCCCCGCATCCTGTGCTTATTGTAAAGCACAAATGAACTTTGTAGAAATACTTGGGTGCATGGACGTTAACATTTTACAGGACCTTAATAGAATTCCTGAGCTTGCTTTTCTCAAGGTAAAGTAAGGGCAGCCGTCCTCAAAGGAAGAGCCATTTAGAACTCCATTTCTCCATTCTGCAAACACTAATGGGGAAAGTGGCAAATCAAGGGATTTTTCAGTGTGTCCTGATGCCAAAACAATGTTGGGCAACCCCTGTCACTCACATCATGTGTATTTAGAGTAAGGAGCGAGTTTAAACGGCCTTTTCCAAGTTTCTTTATGTGGATAGTGTAGTGGTTTGAGTGTGAAGTAAAAGACCCCCATAGGCTCTGCATTTGAAAACTTGCAACCACCGAGTTGGTGGTGCTGGTTCGGAGCTCTGGGAGGTGCAGGCTTGCTGGAGAAAGCAGCTTGCCAGGAGCAGGTTTTGAAATCTCCATATTTCCTGCCATCCCCAGTGCCCTTGCTCTCTGTGTTGTGCTGTGCTCTCCTACAGTGACTTCCACCACTGTCTTAGGGTTTGTGATCCTGCACAAAACATCATGGCCAAGAAGCAAGTTGGGGAGGAAAGGATTTATTCAGCTTACACATCCTCATTGCTGTTCATCACCAAAGAAAGTCAGGACAGGAATTCACACAGGTTAGGAACCTGGAGGCAGGAGCTGATGCAGAAGTCCTGGGAGTGGTGCTGCTTACTGGCTTGCTGCTTACTGGCTTGCTCCCCCTGGCTTGCTCAGCTTGCTTTCTTATAGAACCCAGGACTACCAGCCCAGGGATGGCATCACTCACAGTGGGCTCTCCTATCCTTTATCACTAATTGAGAAAATGCCTTACAGCTGGGTCTCATGGAGGCATTTCCTCAAGGGAGGCTCCTTTCTCTGTGATAACTCCAGCTTGTGTCAAGTTGACACACAAAAGCAGCCAGTACAACCACCAATTTAAGACTTCTCTGCTGAGTTCATCTTGAGATCCATTGCTACATGTATTCACCAAATGCACTATTTCTACAGAGAACTGTTTTCTACATACCAAGGATGTATACATATATGAAGACTAATCAACCTAAAATGCCAAGCAGTTATATAAGCAACCCCTTGAGCATATTCTAAGATTTAGTCTGGGGGCCTGTTGAAGTTTATAAAAATTCTCTACACACTTGAGCCCTGTTGTTCTGAGCTAGCTGCTTTGTTCTTTGGTTCATTGTTATTATTATATTATATTTTTATTATTATCCCTTTGAGAATTTTGTACAATATGTGGTTTTGAGGTTATAATTTAATTAAATTTCTCCCTTCCATTTCCTCCCACTAAATGCTCCATATGCCCCTCTCATTCAAATTCATAACCACTTTTTTCCTTGGTTGTTGTTACATGATCTATATCTCTATATACAGATATATGCATATATATACACATATATACATACATATACATGTACACATACATATATACATACATACATGTACATACACATAAAATATACGTATGTACACAACCTATCCATTCCCTATAATGTTACTTATATGCATGTTCTCGGTCTATTTGACACTGGGCAATCAATTGATGTACTTTTCTTTGAGGAAGACCTCCTCCCCTGCTTCCAGCTTTCCTCAGTTACCTGATGTTCTTTGTGTAGGATTGAGGTCTCATGGGCTTTTTCCTGTCTGGTTTGGTATGTTCATTGCTATCATCCTTAGTTACCTCTCATTCAGACAATCACGTTCATGAGATTTATTGTGTATAGCTTCAGATATTACTGGGAGACACAATCTCATAGCCCCTAACCTTACAACCTTTCTGTCTTCTCTTCCACAATTTTCTATAAGCCTTAGGCACATGAGTGTTTTCTAGGTGTATCCATTGGGACTGTGTTCCACAGCTCTGCCTTTTGATTGGTTGTAGTTTTCTATAGTGGTCTCTGTCTGTTACAAAGAGAAGTTTGTTTGATGAGGAATAAAAGCTACATCTGTCAGTAGGTATAAAGACAGATGTTTATAGATTCTTGTTAGAGATTATGCTGGCTTAGTAAATTTGTAAATGTAGATTATCTTCTAATTCTCCTCTAATAAACTCCCTTCTCCAACTTTTCCAAGATCTACCTCCTCTTCCTTACCCATCCTACTTTGCATTCTTTAAAAAAAACAAAAAAACCTTGTATTTTATCAGTATGGGTTCTTTGTCTGAGTATGTTTGTCCTGGTGCCCGCGGAGGCCAGAAGATAGCACCTAGTCCCCTAAAACTGGAGTTACAGACTGTTATGATCTTCTGTGTTTAGTGCTGGGAACCAGACCTAATACTTCTGCAAAAGTAGTAAGCACTCTTAAATACTGAGCCATCTCTCCAGCTTCCCCCAGCTTTTAAAAAAATCTATCAAGACCGATTTGTGTGGTTCAAGTACTCCTGGATATGTGGCCTTCCACTGGAGTGTGACTAACCTATCAGGAGCTACACTCTTAGAGAACATTGATTCTCCCTTTCCCAGAAGCTAACAATTGCCAATCATTCCTCAGCAAAGGGAGGGACTTCTTGTCCAACTCCCTTCTCCATGCTGAGATTTGGTCTGCCTTAAGCTTGCACCAGCCTTGTGCATGCTGTCCCAATCTCTCTGAGTCTAGATGTACAGCTGTTCTGATAGTCCAAAAGACATAGCTTTGCCTCCTGCCGTTATATTTTTCCGCTCCATCTTCCACAATGGTCTCTGAGTCTTGAGGGGAACATGTGTGGTATAGATTTTCCATATGTGTGGTATATATTTTCCATATATATAATACAATCTCTTATTCTGCACACCTCTGTCAGTTGTGGGTCTCTGTGTTAATCATCTACAGCAAGAAGGTTAGAGATGATTGATCTCTGGGTATAATTACATCATCAGGAATCAGCCCACGGCTATGCTCATTTAGCAGTATAATATTAGGTAGTAAGTTTTTTTTCTAGGGCCAATGGCCTGTCTAGTCATAGGTAACTGGCCTGATAATGGTGCCAAGTATGGCTTTCATCTTGTGGAGTGAGATTTAAATCAAAATCAGAAAGTAGGTGATTATTCCCATGGTGTTATTACCACAATTGTACCTGTTGACATGCCTTACCAGGCCAGCTTTTGTGGCTCACAGAGTTCACCACTAATACAACCAAGGATTACTTTCATCCTCCTGTACAGTGAGTGCATAGTGCCTGCCAGTACCAGGAAGCCTGGGCTGTTGAGATGAAGCTTTCGGGTGAGTCCAGCTTGATTTCTCTAAATTAGGATGTGGTTTCTTCAACTCCCATAGAAGTAATTTCTTACTTCTTTTACCTGGCCTAGTTAACATGCATAACAAGAGTTCTAAATGTATCATGTTACCTTTCCATACAAAGAAATGATTCTCATATATTCCCAGATCTGACCACTCACATGGCTCTCTGAATCTGCCACTCATTTGCATTAACAGTCTGCTATCCACAGTTCGTATCTTCAGTCTCTTTGTTGTACAACCCCAAACCAACTTAAAGTTGTTTTTAAAGGACCCCAATTCTTCTACACACTATTCATATGGTGCAAGCATTTTGTACACATTGTCTGGTGTATATTCTGGAGGCAAGGCTTGTCCCTTATTAGTGCTGTGGACAGCATTATTGTAAATGTCTAGCCCTCTGTTCAGCATCATCTTATGATACCTTCTGAGGAGAGTCATCACTGACATCCTTGTTACACGTTCACTCACTGAAGTTTTCTTCCACAGGCTTGTGATATTTTACAAATACTTCCCAATGCTGTAAATGGTCAGGTTTATGGTACTCCCATCACTCTCAAATCTCAGTATATCTCTATTTTCCATTGATCTCTACCTCAACTCTAGCACAGCTCCCCTGCTAGAAAAACATGATACTACAAAAAATAAAGGGCAGATAGCAATAACAGGCAATTTAAATTGTTACAGAGACTACATTAAAAAGTAAAAGAATCAGTAGACAATAGTTTTAGTGATATTTAATTTGGCCCGTTTTATCTAAAATATGATCTTTTCAATATGCAATAAATATATAAGTAGTGACCTCATACTTTACATCTTTTTTTTATACCACATCGTTGAGCTTCGTTGCATATGTTCAGTTTGTAGCATATTTTACTTTAAACTAATCATACTTTAGTCTTCAGTAGCTACATGAGAGTAGTGACGACAGTATTACATAGCTCAGCTCCAGACAATGGTTGTACTCAAGGTCTCAAGTAATTGGTATCTTAGCACCACTACCGTGTTGATTTTTGAGGATATTATACCTTGACACTACCTCTTAAACTCTTATTTCATTGCCTCTAAGGTTTCCAGTCTAAGGGTTCCTATGCCTAATGCTCCTTTTATCTCTTTAATATCTATATTTTCTTCGATATGGAGCTTAGACAGCTAAATCCTATCTACGTTTATCACTCCCTTGCAAATAGCCTCAGTCAGTTCATTCTGCCTCCTTAGTACTTCATCAGTGAGCTGTCGTGCTCTGTTAGAGTCAACACTTGGTCTGTTCCACGCCTGTGCCTGAATAGCTGACTATGGATGGAGCAAAGCTGTGGCTACAAGTATCTCACATGGAACCTCAATATCACCTCGTAATACACTGCACTGGATTTCCCTATCCAAGGACTTCTCTCATTCTGTGACAGTCATTGGCATTTTTTTTCTTCTCAAATAGATTATATAATTTCTCTTCCAGTTATAAAATACAGTAGAAACAATGGGAGGATAAGCTCCCAAGACTCCAGCACATCCATTAGTATAGCGGTGTCTCAATCCCATGCTTCCATCCATTCTGATGATGGTATGGACCGCTCCTGCTTCTCATCTCAGGCAGCCTCTCTTCCTGGGCTTGGATCCCAGCTTATCATTATTTCAAGGATTTCTCCCCTGCATTACTGCCACTCTCCATCATATTACCAATCATTATGGCTTCACTGGGTCCATATCATCAACATTCTGAAAGGCCATATTGTAGTCATGTTAAAAGAAAAAGGAATCCTCCATTGACATTAGGGTATTCTCCAGGAACTGCTTCTCCTCTTTGCTTCCCATCTTAAGCAAAAATCCCTGCAGTTTGACTGCATTGCCACCTCTTACTCTTCTAGACATTCATTTAATATCTCTTATTTAGGTTGTCACCATATGCACATAATAAGACATTCTCTTATTAAAGTCTCCCATGGCTTGCATTTTTCTAGATCTACTATAATTTTTCTATCCTCACTTGACTTGATGCTTTAGCACATCTGACACAGCCACTTCATTTTCTTTCAAGTCAGAGAAGAATCTATTGGCGTTTAAAACAAAACTAAACAGTTTCCCTAACAAAATAAAACCAACCAATCAACAAAACCACCACCACCACCACCACCACCACCACCACCACCACCACCAATAACAACAACAACAACAACAATAACAACAAAACCAGTATAGGCAAGCTGTAAGTTTTCTAGTTGCCCAGAGATATTAATGAAAACAGAGAAAAAAGAAAGGAAAACCCCTTGCCGTTTGAGATAAGCTGGTGTGAAGGTCAGCAGCATGGGTGAGAGAGCAGCTTCAGAGAATAGTTGGGAAGCCAAAGCATAAGCAGGCTTTGGGCAACATCTGGAAGAGAAAACACAAGAGAAGGGAAAGACACAATTACATTGTTCTGAGTTAGGAACCAGAAAGATAGATAGACCCAGCTGAACCTCATGGCAGCTCTTAGGGACCACACTAAGGCACACAAGTTCCAGGAAAGAAAAAGTGAATCTGCCTTCCTACATTCCTTGGCTAGGTGTTTGACATGCCCAACTGAATGAACTCATCAGTGTGCATACCTCTATCTGAACACACGTCTATGTTCCAGATGCTTAAACCCAGTAACTTCTCCCATACATTTCTAAACGGAACATTTGTAACTCAAATTTAAACACAAGTTATTTAGCTAGGTTTACAATACTATGCAAGCTGGCCTTAAGTCCAGTTCTACAGTTTTTTTTCTTTTTATGCTGAAGATAAACTGCCTTGATCACAGCAGTGGAGAGATCTTGTTGGGTCAGTTATTGATGCGGCTCACAGGCTTTCCAGCCGGGTAGGACTAAGGATGGCTATTCTCCCTTGGCTGCTTGCATAGCGCCTTCCTCTGCTATGAGAACTGATCCTCAAAGAAGAGGAATCCAGATCATTTCCATCCTGATTCCTTCAAGGCTGGCATTCAAACGGTGTGGGGTCTTCAGCAATAGGGTCTCACCTTCAAGTAATAAGAAGCAGACAGCCAAGGGCAATGGCAATCTCCTGCATGGTTTGGGGTATCTGTTGGATTTCCTTGACCAAAGACTAGAAAGGAGGTTTCTCATGCCTGAAACTGAGATTTTGATTAGATAGTCTACAGCTCTTGAAGAAAGCATTATCACCCTATGTGCTATAACTCCATTAGTATATGTATGTGTATTGTATATGCATAGAATGTATATGTATGTACATATGCATATATCTTTATCATCTATCTATCTATCTATCTATCTATCTATCTATCTATCTATCTATCTAATGTATTTTGATATATTCCTTTCTGTTCTCTCCACTACAACTCTTCCCATATACCCCCTACCATGTTTCTTCTTAACTTCATGTAGTTCTTTAAAAATTCACTAAGTCTGCTTTTTGTTGTCAGTATGTAGGTATGTGGGTATAGGGTCCTCCACTGGAACATGGGTTTTACATCTGATTTTTGCATTTGCTTATTTGTAATTTGGGTTTATTTCAACTCTTGTCACTTGTTGGCACCTAAGATTACCATCTATACTTATCTGTTTACTTTTCTGTATTCATATCTAGAATGTTGTTAAGTGAATATAGAGACAGTATATGCTGTTAACAGATATACCCTTAGACCTGGAAAGGCCTTTGTTAATATTCAATTTGTGCTCAGTATTTGCTGAACAAATTGAGTGAGTGTGGAACCCATTTCCAAGTAACAATCTACTAAACTATAAATTATCACTGTGCAATTTTACATAAAATATGTGTCAAGCCATATTTCATAAGCAACAATTTTGCTATCATGAGGACATCAAGGAAGATCGATACTACTTTTTGCTTCAGTGCAATATAACACTGAACTCTTCCTATTAAAGTTATGTGACCGTCTCAGTTACGGTTACTATTCCTATGATGAAACAGCGTAGCTACAGCAACTCGACGAGGAAAGAGTTCATTTTGCTCATAATTCATCAGAGGTGGTAAGGGCAAAAATCCAAGCACAGCAGGAACCTGGAATCAGGAGCTGATGTAGAGGTTATGGAGGCATGCTGCTTATTGGCTTGTTCAGCCTGCTTCCTTACAGAACTTGGACTCACCAGCCCTGGGATGGCACAACCCATAATGGTCTGGGCCCTCTCCCATTGATCAGTAATTAAGAATATGCCCTACAGTCTTACCCACAGCCTTATCTTATGGAGGAATTTTCTCAATTGAGTATCTTCCTCTCAAATGATGTTAGTTTGTATCCCACTGACATAAAACTATATAACAAAGTGGCAGTATTCATGTTTCATGACTGATCAGGAAAAACAATTTCTGATGTAAACAATAAAATCAATTGAAATACTTCTTTCTTTCTTTTTAGTATTTAAAACTACCCCAAAGCTAATAATTATACAGAAGCAGGAGTATTATCACTAAGACAGGAAAAATGACATATGCAAAAGGAAATTATATCCTGGAGGAAAATACTGCTTAAAGGGGAAGAAAAGGCAGATGATGTGGCCATCATGAATTTGGCAAAGCCAGAAAGAAGTAGTAACTGAATGGATAGAAATGAAAGTCACAGCTGGCAGAAATTATTTATAGTGTTTAGGTGGGAGACCACTAGATATTAGGGATTTGTATAGGTTTCTTGAAGATGTCATTTGAGACCAACATCCCTGAAGGATATGAATGAGGAACTAATGGATTAAGGATTAATTTCGAGATTCATTTTAGACCTGGACATCATGTGACATGACTTAGATAATGACATTGGGCTTCTTTCATTTTCACAGTGTGAGAATTCACCTTCCTTAAGCTATGAATGAGAAGTTGGCACAGTTTTGAAAGAAGTTAATGCAACCATGTTCCTTCTTGACTTCATTTGAGCAAATGCTGGAATTTCCATGGCAGACAGGAAGAAAGCTAAGTAATCCATCATGGCTGAATTTTTTCAGGGCAGAAAGAGTGAGCATAAGAGAAAAATACACGAATAACTTGCCTTTTGTGAAATAGCGTCTTTTTTTTTGCATAGATATGAGTAATATGCTCCTCGTGTTAATCTCAAACTCTCTCTTTGTATAGTTAGACAAATACTTAGTAATATTTCTATGTGAATTTATATAATAGTGTGAGATTTGTTTCAAGAAAAGTTTCAAGCTCCCTGTCTACTCTTTTACATGTATGAAGCTTTTCATACCCAATAAGCTAAGGGTGAAGACATAACAAATATCTAGGAATTAAGTTGACTTTTTATGATGCTCTCAGTAAATAAAAAAATAAATAAAAACTCCAAAGACAAGCAGTTTATACTAATGATCTGTGATGCTAATTTCCTGTGTACTCAACCCTGCAAGGAGTCAGTCAATGTCTACAATCTGGGGAAAGAAAAGACCTTCAATCTTGAAGAAACAAGACAAGCTTCTTGACACTGCTGAGGTCTGAGCATCTTTCTTTTTCACGCATAATAATGAGCTTCATTATCTTGAGGTCTCTGATTGGGATGCACTGAGTCCCGAAAATCCTGACCTAGATGTGTTTGCAGTCAACTCTCAGAGTCTATCTCTGTACTCTGAGTTGTTATTTTTCTACTTCCATCCCTGGATTTTTTCTTCAGTGTGAACTTCTCTGTATTTGTCTTTGAGATTATTTCCAGTCTACAAAGCTATTCCTTTTCAATTAAAACTTTGATACATACCTGGCTTGACAGGCTGCTCCTCTGCAAGACACTGCCTGATAGCACCAGAGCGTCTCTCTGGGTTCTCTCTACTACATTTATTGTCTATGTGAGAGTGGAATACCCATCTGTAAGGTTGGGGTCATTTTCTCTGTCAAAGCATTGTGGGCCTCCATAGATATGAAAAAAAACCTCATATTCCTAATATCAAGTATAAAAGGGCATGGCATTGCCTAGTCATGGAGCAGACAATCATGTTACCACCTGACAAGGATTACAACACTTACCCCAATATATCAGCCTGACACCTGAGATTCCTCAGATTTACACAGTAAATCCTGCTGGAATTCCATTTTCAATGGGTTAAAATAAAAAATTTTGAAGAAGATATAAATATCAATCATTTATTAAAAAAGTAGTGATTTCGTACTTCTTGTAACTTTTCTAAAAGTATTCAGGGACTTTGAATATTCATTGTATGGGCTTTAAAAATTATTTTATTTATTTATTTATTTATTTATTTATTTAATTGGATATTTTCTTTCTTTACATTTCAAATGTTACCCCCTTTCCAGGTCTTCCCTCTGAAAAAACCCTATCCCATCCCCTTCCCCTTGCCTCTATGAGGGTGCTCCCCCACCCATCCACCCACTCCCACCTTCCAGTCCTAGCATTCCCCTACACTGGGGCATAGAACCCTTCAGGCTCAAGAGCCGCTCCTCCTACTGATGTCCAACAAGGCCATCCTCTGCCACATATGTGACCAGAGCCATGGGTCCCTCTGTGTGTACTCTTTGGGTGGTGGTCCACCATTCTTTGAAAATTTAATGTGTACAAAATACTTTGATCATATCACTTCACTCCCTCCAACATTTCCCAGTTCTCCCTTCTCCCTTCTTCTGTATGTTTTTTTTTAAAAAAGAGATTTTATATGAGGGGCATGAGGCTTCAACTATAAATAAAGAACTATGGGCAACTAAGGATAAAGGGAGTCAGAGAAATAGTCTTCCTCAGGGAAGAGCACAGCAATTGGTTATCTGTTGCCAAAAGGTCTGTGGTCATTTGTAAAAAGTATTATCACTTATTCAAGTTGGACATTTTGATCAAATCTAACTGCTTTACTATGATGATCAATAGATTGATTTGATTTTTCAAACAATCCTGTCAGGGTTTTGATTTGTCCTTGTTTAAATGTGTACATACGATCATGTCTAACGATTTTGAGAGATGAGGAATTTTTTTTCTCTCTTGGATATGTACTATATAACAGCTAAATATGGGGATGCTCTTATTACAGAAAAGGGGTTGAATTAGTATTTATTAATGAAGGGCAATATTATGCAGTCCATATTGGTAAAAAGTTACATTCTAGAATATATTGTAATCTGTTTGCTCTCACATGTGTGTATGTATACACATTGATTCACTTGTAATGATAAAATAATGTAAATTAATTTTCCCTCAGATTTGCAAAAAAGATATAATGTGTTTCCAACAAGTTTATCTTTACATTAAAATGAAGAACAATATTTCTAATACTGTAGGTAGCTATTTATTGGTTAGTTGAAAAGCTAAAGTAAATGACTTTTGAATCTGAACTATTTCTAATGTATGTTAGCATTTAGTCTGTAACAAATATAAAATTTAATAACGCCCATGAAAAGTCAAGGTCAAATGCTGATTTAAAGTATAAATATTTATGAAGCATTTGTGGGGGTGGGGGAGAGAGGAGAAGGAGGGGCAAGAGAGAGAGAGAGAGAAAGAGAGAGAGACTTGAGAGACTCATGAATGACTGATAAACTGCCCTAAGGAAAGAGGAAATAGCTCTACATAAACTTCCAGGTAGATGACTCTAAAGATGTCAGCAATTTGAGTCCTTGATGCCTAACCCAGTTGTGCTCTGTATGAATGCACGATAATGAACAGCATACATCACATGTGAGGAGTATAACATGGTGTTCTACCCACACACCCGAGTATGTGTGATCACAAAGAACCTTTCAGTTCCCTCATTGGAACAGGTGATTGTGACTATAAACGGATATCAGAATAATTATAGATTCATTAATACCTGAGGATGATGCAAGTGGGATTGTTTAAGTGTCAAGGATTTCTTCTTCCTTCTTCCCTTTTGGCGTTGCCTCTCTCCCTTGGTTAAATGCTATCCTTTTAATCAGTCTTGATTGCTTTGCTTTGAGCTGAGACTTCCGTAGGAGCTCCTTAGGGGCACACTGCTTTGCGGGAGACAGCTGTTCTTTACTAGTGCAGACTGACAAGAGTTATATATAGTGATGATGATAATAAATTGCGAATGCAAACACATAGACCGCATGGGGTACACCGAGGAGCCTTAGGGTTTTATGTGATGCTTTCCTCTGATTTTACAACCTTCCCACCCCATCTGTTGCAATGAACCCCCGTAGCTGACAGAAAGGTCAAAGGTTCCTCCTCAATTTCCTTCACTACTTTGCAGTTTCCCAATTAGTTCATCCACGATTTAAGTTCTCCTTTCTAGCCTCATTTAACATAAAACTATCGGAGTCTCTAGGATTTTATTTTGTTCTGTGAATAGAAAGCAATTTCTAAATAAATTCCATTTCTAAAAATACAGTATAAGTGAAATTGATGTTTGTAAAGTTTACCTATATAAAGCACTGGTGATTGGAAAAATGGAGACTGATTTAAGCCTATTGGTCAGCATTTTCTGTCTTTTTAAAGTATTGTGTGATAATATCTTATTGTGGTTTTGATTTATTTTCCCAAGGATAAGTGAGGTCAAATATTTTTCATATTGACTGGCCATGTCTTCTTTTGGGATATAGCTGCTAAAATCATCTTCCTGTTATCAGATCAGATTATTTACGTTGAGCTTTTGCTTTGGTTTGGGTAAATGTATATATTAGTACAGCCACTTTGACAAAGAACATGGAGGCTGCAAAACAAACCAAACCATCTAAAAAGAATGAACTACCTTATAATCCACCAATTTGATCACAGGGTATTTACCCAAAGGACTTGAAACGAGACGTAGTCTCATTTTTATTAAAGTGCTAGTCACCAAGATATGGCCTCAACCCAGGCGTTCATCACTAGATGAATGGATAAAACAAAAAAAAAACAAAATTAAAATTTATCACAAAAACATGGAAGGAGCAAGAAATCATACAGCTGCATGAAATACGGGACAAGTAAATAGTCAAGTCCTGTATGGTTTCACATGAGACACATGCATGCTTTGAAATATAGGAGAATAAACTTCAATACGTATTCAAATGCATGCAATATGACATACATGGGAGCAATGGTCACCAGAAGCCAAGGAAGGGAGAGAAAAGAAAAATATGGGGGAGAAACTGGATAGTGGATCCAAAGTTACAGCCAGTTACCACAGTGGTAAACGCTTAAGGAGAGATATAACCTAGTCATCTTGAGTTGGTATATACAAAGTGTAGAAATTCCAAAAGATCACACTGTTATCCATAAAGATGTGTTATTTATTATATCAATAAATTTGGGAAGCACATTTAGGAAGGAAAAGGAATTGGATCCTCACTACTATGTTTGACAATAGTTCTTCTGTGTTGAAAAACAGCAACTCAAGTTTCTTGACTGGTGTCATAGCACCTGAAATAAAGATACATAAGAATCACAGATCATTTATTTGAAATGATACACGATCCATCTCATTTTAGGCCCTTTCCCACGTGCCACGCACTTACCCATGTCACTATCAATCTATTTTGATCTTTTAGACACAATGATAAATGTCTGCTCGTGCACTGTATGGCACATCTCTAAAGCAGAAAACAATTGTTCACCACACTGGCATTTCAACAGCAATCTATTTTGAAGCTGACAGTGGCGATAAAGGGCATGGTATTTACACCATGGCTAGAGATCATCAGGGTCTCTGAATTTTACCCATTTTCAGGTCTTTATGTCAGTATTACTGTTTGTTATCTTTATATCCATTTTCCATCACCATGGAGAATTCTATTTTTTTAATTATTTTATTGTTTGTATCAGTATTTATTTTCCAGACATCTCTTCTAAATTATGATTTGCCAGGGTGAATAACTTGGGCTACACCACCTTCATTGGATCTATTTGGGCAGGGTGAACTTAGAAGGTCTTTCTTCAAAGTTAGAACACCTGTTTGTCTGCCTATGTCTTTGAGCAGTGTGGTCTCCAGTTCCTTCCATATTTCAGTAAGTGACAAGTATTTGATTTCGTCTTTTGAGTGGATGATATTCCAGGGTGTGAGTGAACGTATGGAGGGGGCTGCTGTGTGACACTTGATCTTCCCTTGCATCTAGTAACGGGCACCTTGGGCAAAGCTATGTCTTAGTGAATACTGCTTTAACAAATATGAGATTTTATATCTTGGTACACTGATTTTACTTCCTGTGAGTAAATATCCAGTAACAATTTCTGGTTCTTGAGGTCGTGCATTCTTTTGTGTGTGTGTGTATTTTTAGGATTTCTCATAATGTCCCCACTGGTTACATTGCGTATGGTACCCAAGGATGATGTGATCTGTAACTGTAAGGAAATGACTGCTCTCATTTAGAGTTTTCTTGATATCCTATCCGGCCTGCCTTTTCCTGATAACCATCACACGTCTTTGCCAGGGTCTCTGACAGCCCTCCCAGGATTCAACTTACTAGCAACTACACTAGTTAATTTCAATATGACACTTAGCATCTCTGGCTTCAGGATAATGAGAAGACTTTGGGATTAGGAGGAGTTGTGTTCTGTCTGTTTTCCCTATACATCCAATATGACCTAGATCACTCTCCCTCCTCTTGAATGTATGAGGCCTGTGACAGTCTGTGTCACCTTTTGCTTTCTTATCCAGTTGACCTCCAGCTGGTTTTGTGTGAGTTTGGTCAGATGGAACAAAAAAGAGCACTTTGACGACTGCCTGGCAGAGCTCAGTGGGTTTCATTGATGGAATGCACAATCAGAAGTATATTTTGATCAGACAACCGTGACTAATGGAAGAGCTCAGATCAAGATGAGATGCACTCCTGGTTGGTTACAATGGCTTTTCGAAGTGATTTAAATGTTTGTTAAGTTATTGTGTATATTTCATTCACTTCTATTTTGTTTGGTAATAATCACGAATAATGCATGAATTTCATAATGTGAAATTAAACCTCAGTTACTAAAAATCAGACCCTTTATCAAGCTTCATAATCAATTGCTGGGAGATCCAGTACCCATACATGCATTGAAGAAGTAGGAGTCCATTAGAACGTATTAATTCCACTACCCAGCTATTTCAATATGGCATGCTAGCTTAGCTCCATCTCTCTCCCGTCCTACCCATTCAAATTACTCATTAACATTTCCTGTCCTGTTCATTGCCTTGAGTGGAAAGCATATGTGGACTTAACTCCCCTGGGCCTCCTTTCCCAGTCCAGATGGGTATGGGCAAGGAGAAACAGTGATGACGATATGTAGGTAGAGAGAGAGGACATGATGTTTGTCTCTCCCTGAAAAAATTCCATTCATGACAGCAGCCAGGGTTCCTCTTCCAAGTTCTCAAGGAATTATTTCAGTACCAACTGCTATACTGCCCCAGGACTCGTAAAGACTGTGTATGGCTGCTGTCTTGATAAAATGTGTTTAGCAAGTATGTAATTTCTACATAAACTAGGAATGCATTCTAGGTAGTAACTAGGGCATGATATATATGTGTATATATATATGGCATATATATATATATATATATATATATATATATATATATATATATATATGTAAAATGAAGAAAATTGAGAAAAGTGCCTATGTATTCCATACTGAAACCACCACACTATGTAGAAAGTTTCTGTTAAATACACAGATGCAAAAAGGAGACATTGTTGTCCAAAGAATTTAAGAAAATTGAGAAGCAGAGAATGAAAGGACAAAGCATTTTATATAAAGGTGACAGGCAGAGTTTTACAAGGTCTCACCACTTACACTAATGTCCTCTCAATCTTTTCAAAAGCTGGGTGAGGAAGAAAGTCACTTTTAAAATTATCTGAGATTTTATGGAAGAAATGAATGATATTTAAGGAGGCTTTATTCACTCCAAACTGATGATTTATTGAGAAATTTAAAAGAATACAATTCAGAGAAAAGGTTAAAGTTAAAAGGGAAGGGTGAACAAATAATTTTGAAGAAATCAGAGCACTGTTATACAGCAGAGTGGCCGGGCCCCCTGAGAAGCAGTTTCAATAATGTAAGAATCAAATGAAGAGGCTTCGAGAAAAACAGCAAATGTGTTTTAACCTGCAAAGAATGTTTATGACTCTCAACCCAATAGTCAGAATTTCTGTTAAATTTTCTTATAGAAAATGACAATGGATGTACACTATTCAGTATGTTGTCTCTTAAAAGGAACCACTACCATTTCAAATGAGCCACCAGGATCCCTAAGAAGTCACCCCGGGTGACACTTATATGGTGCAAAATATTTAGTGGTTAACAAGAGCTGAAAAATTCAGTTTCTATTGTGAATTAAATCATGGCATCTGGGAGTAAGGGGTGAAGACCTTAACTCTTATAACTAAAGATACCACTTTGTTCATAGGTAGGTTGTAAATTATGATCAGGTCATATGTGTGGACCCTAAATCAATGTGACAGATGTTTTTAAAGGAGGGTAATAAGCCAGGTGATGGTGGCACACACCTTTAATCTCAGCACTTGGGAGGCAGAGGCAGGTGGATTTCTGAGTTCAAGGCCAGCCTGGTCTACAGAGTGAGTTCCAGGACAGCCAGGACTATGCAGGGAAACCCTGTCTCAAAAAACCAAAAAAAAAAGGAGGGTAATAGAATCACAGACAGAAACATACAATGTGAAGGCCACATGATAGTGGAGGCAGAAAGTGGAAGGATATGGGGCAAGAAATGGACACCATTGATTTCTAGCCACAAATGAGAAATCTAGAAGTAGGAAATCCAGGACTCCGCCTAGAGGCACATGCAGGGGAAAAGCTGCTACCCAGTGGATGGTATTTTGTATGGCATCCCTGAAATCTAGCAAAGCTTTCTCCTCCTTCTTCTTAACATTCAGAGCAGTGACGTACTAGAAGAAGAGACCTAGGGGTGGCCTATGTGGTATAGGCAATATAATAATTATTTACAGAGAACTTTTAAGTGATAGTGATGTTGGGGTAAAGGGGGTTCAGCTCTGATAATTATCACGCAGCAGTAACTCCAAACAAAGCCAGCAACCAACAGTGCCTTCTCTCCCCACAAGTGTTGTTGGTGTAAGATCCACAATTACCAGTGAATTAAAAATAAAATCTGTGCATGTGTAAACTTCAGGATAGCATGTTAAAATTCTCTGTCTTTTAATGGAAAATTGCAGTACTCTCAGCTACACAGACGTGAAACTGATGCACACTCAGATGTTCTCATTCCTTGAGCTTCAGACGTGTTCAGAAACCTGCTCTGGTTTGCCTTCCATTCCTTAGACAGCGTGCATTCCTAGCTTTATGCAACAGATTATAAAGAACACCCATCAAAATGGACAGTGTGATGCTTGAATAGTAACTCTCTTCATGACCACCTTGATTTGCTATTTGTACTTATAAGTTTTCAGTGGGAAGGAAAATTCTAAAGTCCTCTAGTGTGGATCTTAGCTAAGATCTGTATGTGCTTGCGATTTCTGAGTTTAGTTTGCAAAAAGATACCTACCAAACTTATTCTGGCATAGAAGACTTTTCGTGACTATTTGTAGATCTGTGGCTTAATGCGAAAGAAACGTTTCTAAAAGAAGATGAATGATAAGATGACTCAATCAGCAATGTTTGGGAAGAGATGGCCAAACCCAATTTTGTCAACCACTGTGCTCACATGTTTAAGTATCAAGGTTGATGAGGTCATGGAAAGGATTTATAAAGATAATGCTTAAATATAGATACTGCTACCATCATTCTTTACAAGGGTAGAGCATGAAAATGTAGGTGTCCTTTTTAAAATATATTTTGAGAGTTTTAAAAATACCAACCTATATTAGTTTCTGAGAAATGTTATAATAAAGTATAATAAGTTGGGTGACAGGGTCTTTTTTTTCTATTAATACTATGGTAATAAGAAGTAAAACATGAAGGTGTTGGGCATGGTGGTCCTTTTGAAAGGCTCTGGGAGTGGCACTGTCCAAGGATTTGCTCTTCGAATCTGATGACTGGTTATATCTTTTGCATTCCAAGGCTTGTAGACAAGTCTTTGCAATCTTGACTTCATGGTTACATGTCTTCTCTCTGTATGTTTTTCTCCATTTACAAAAAGAATAAATCCTGTATATCAGCCTCACTTGGCCAATTTAAGGTGTACGTATATCAAGATCTTTCACTTGACTATACCTGCAAGGATCCCAGTATTACAGATTAATTCTTATATTTTGAGAAGCCAAAACTGTTTTCTGTTATATTTTTGACTATACCAATTTTATTTTCATTTTTAAATCTAGATTAGCAGTATTTACAAGGCTTCCAAAGTTAGAGTCATTGTCAGAAGACATAAAGGAAAGGCAAAAGGCATGCAGGTTACTTTTCTGGAGATGACCAACCATTTTGCATGGCCTGTGATGGGTGAACTCTGAGGCAAGGTCCCAAGAAACCTCATCCCATCGTTGATTCTTGGTATTGCTGTGCCTTTCCTGTCACTATTTATAATCTAATTATTCCTGTGCATTAGCTCACCTTACTGGGCAGACTTTTTTGTAGATTAACATTAAGATGTATTCTTATGTAGTAATACTCTGTAGACAAATTGATGATTTCATAATTCTTAATAATGACTTTATAAAATTCCTAAATTTATACAAGTAATTTTGAGCCCTCTAAAAGCTGCAAACAGGGCTCTGTAAACCTTCATGTGTCATGGTCTAATTACAGTAGGATAAGAAAGCATGCTTGGATCACATTTATGATAAGGGCAAACATTTCTTCTAGGTTAGCTGTGAGACTATTGTTGGGTAACTAAAGGTCATCAACTGGGAACGGATGATTTATTGTAGATGCAATGATGAAAAATAAACCATTGACTGGCTTATCTACACAAAACTTCAAAACTAATGAGATAGAAGGCAGTTGTTGTTTTAAACTTATAATGAACTTATAGAGCTAGTAACAGACAATGAATGTTTAGTCAGGAACTAGTGTTAGTGGAAAGACATGCAGATGCTTCTGCTGTAACTCTTTGTCATGAAACAACATGAACTACTGTCTTGAACGTGCTATGAGCTTACAGAATGGAAAGATGCTTGGAAAACCATGTAATCATTTATCCTGAGAATCTATAAGACTGAAGAACGACAATAAAATGGTGGTGCAGCTTCTTTTTCTGCTTCATCCAGAATCAGTGAGTGTTTTCCGTGTGCGTGAATTTTCCATTTTCTTTCTTTTATTCTTTCTTTCTCTTCTTTTCCTTTCTCTCTGGTTCATGAAGAGTTAATGAGTACCAAACTTCTAGTGAGAAGTTCTTGAGCCAGAGAGAAAATAGCCCTAGCCATTAAGCCCTTTTCTTCTTAAGCTTCTGGTGCTATCAGCAGGAGTTTATTTCCAGAAACCAGTAGCCATTTAGCCACATAATAGTAAGAAACCAGTGCTTGTTAGCACACAGTAATATAGAGAGTTACAAGGCTAGAAAGCATCAGTTTTTGACCTTTATCTGATGCTGTATTCTGCTGAAGTACCTGAGATGGCCAGGGCATGGCCACAGCAAATCAGACTTTTTGAGCCATGTACATGAGCAATTTCATTTTATTATATCTCCTAAAAGTACTAAATGTAATTATTGTGGACAGAGGAAAGGGTTTTTTAATAACATCGACTCTGCTTGTCAAACAGTTGGTTATGATGTTATCATGGTCTGAGATCAAACTAGAAAAGGGAAAGTGCACATGAGAAAAGGGAAATTGGAAGAGACATCAAAGGATTTGAAGCAAGGTGGCCTTGACAAGTATGTAAGCATGATCTTAGACACTTGACTCTTAAGGCAGATTCTGCACTCAAATCGCCAGTGTGTTTCCCTTAAACAATGTCTTAACCTATTACCTTATAGTCGTTTGAATGAGACTGGACCTCATAGGCTCACTGTTTAAATTATGTGGTCCCCTGTTGGTGGAACTATTTAGGAAGGATTAGGAGGTATGGTTTTGTTGAAGGAGGTATGCTACTGGGAGTTTGCTTTGAGGTTTCAAAGGTATACACCATTCCTAGCTAGCTCTTTCTGTCTTTCTATCTGTCTGCCTGTCTGTCTCTCTGTCTGTCTGACTGTCTCTGTGTCTGTCTTTCTATCTCTGTACCTTTGTCTCTGTTTCTGTCTCTCTCTGTCTCTCCCCTCTCTGTCTCCCCTCTCCGTCTCCCCGTCTCCATCTCCCCGTCGTCTCTGTCTCCCCATCGTCATCTCGTCTCCCCGTCTCCCTGTCTCCGTCTCAGTCTCTCCCTCCATCTCCGCCTCCGCCTCCATCTCCGTCTCTCCGTCTCCGTCTCCCCGTCTCTATCTCTCCGTCTCCGTCTCTCTCTGTCTCTCCTCCGTCTCTGTCTCTGCCTCCGTCTCCACCTCCATCTCCGCCTCTCCTCCGTCTCCATCTCTCCGTCTCCATCTCTCCGTCTCTCTGTCTCCGTCCCTCCTCCCTCTCCCTCTCTCCCTCTCTCCCTCTCTCCCTCTCTCCCTCTCTCCCTCTCTCCCTCTCTCCCTCTCTCCCTCTCCTCTCTCTCCCTCTCTCCCTCTCTCCCTCTCTCCCTCTCTCCCTCTCTCCCTCTCTCCCTCTCTCCCTCTCTCCCTCTCCTCTCTCTCCCTCTCTCCCTCTCTCCCTCTCTCCCTCTCTCCCTCTCTCCCTCTCTCCCTCCCCCCTCCCTCCCCCCTCTCTGTATCTCATGCTTATAGATAAGATACAAGTTCTCAGCTACTGCTCCAGTATCATACTTACCTGTCTGCTGCCATGCTGCCTGCCTCAATGGTCATAGACTCACCCTCTGAACTGTAAGTCCAATTAAATGCTTTCTTCTATAAGTTGTGTTGGGCATGATTCTTTGCCACAGCAGCAGAACAATAACCAAGACACATCTGTAAGATAAATTTGAAGGCACTTGCATACAATCAAGTGTAGAGGATTTTCAGAAGAAGGCACTGGTAGGAAAATTATAACCACCTCTCACTTGTTTGTAGGAGTATAAGTCAGGTTTCTCCAGAGAGACTGAATAAACATATTATACTACATATAAAACATATATCCATATATCAATACAGTGTATTTATGTATGATATATACATATGTGTATATTCACACTTGTGGTAATTATGTATATGTGTATATGTAGGTTCCATATTCATGCACTGAACTGAACTGAGCACAGGTCAAAATTAGTTTAAAAATTTGCACCTGTACTGAGAATGGATAGACACTTATCTATTAAAAATACAGTACTATTACTATTTGTTTGGCATCTAAATTGTACTGGTTATTATAAGTAATCTAGAGATGGCTTAAAGTACCCAGGAAGATATGCAAAGGTTATATGCAAACCTCATGTCATTTTATACAAGGGACTTAAGCATACATAGATTACACATCAACAGGGAGTCAACTTCATGAACATACCATGGAATAATTGTATGTAAATACATATGAGAGTTTGTTTATATAAAGGATTGGCTCGTGTTTATGGAGGCTGAGAAGTCTCTGTGTGTTTCCTATGATCTGGAGAACATGGAAAGTTGAATGGCATGAACAATATTAATCCTGCTCTAAGTTTGAAGTCCTGAAGACAAGGCAGTCAGTGTCTATAGCAGGAGAATGTGAATGGCCAATTCAAGTGGAGAGAGATAACAAATGTATCCTTCTTTCATATTTTAAATCAAACCGAGTCCTCAATGGTTTGATTGGGTGGTGCCCATCCACACTGATAGCAATGTTCCTTCTTAAGTCTATTGGTTCACATTTTAAGCTCTTACCTAAAACACCCTTGGAGATTCTCCCAGAAGCAATATTTTATTAGCCATCTGGGACTCCTTTATTTCAGTCAGGTGGACACATAAAATCACCTATAGGTGACAAGTGTAGGGATAAGCTGTAGATACAATGTTGGAAAGCTGGTGGGAACAAAACTGACTCTTGTTGTTGAAAGCAGAGACTGTGCAGTTATCAGGTAGTCTTGGACAAATCAATGAGATACAGCAGGATGCTGGTAGTGAGAAGGGGAAGTTAGTGTTTGTTGTAGCTCTTTTTTTTTCTGTGATAAATAAAATAAAAGAAGAAAGTATAAAGTGAGACACACAGTGGACCATGTTAAACTGGTCTTTAGTTGGTCACTGGGGAAGAAGCTAGTCCAAACCTTTCATTTTCAGAGAGAAGGTGGGAAGTCTATAGAGGCCTAAAACATAAAGTATAGAGGCATGCCACTGGACTGGAATGGTACTTTTAACGCACTTACAATAAATTGTTATCACTTAATTGCAGACTTCTTTCTATGAATCTTGCTTTACAAAAATCAAGGATGTCGTATGTATGGGCACCTGGTGAGAGTATGTAGTATATATAAATGTGTGTGTGTGTATGTGTGTGTGTGTGTGTCTGTATATGTAAGTGTGTATGTGTGTATATGGGTGTATGCATGTATATATGTATTTATGTATGTGTGCATATGTATATTCATGTATGTATGTATGTAAATGTTTGTGTATGTGTGCATGTGTATGTGTGAATATGTATATGCATGTATGCGTGTATATGTGTATTTATGTACCTGTGCATATGTATATTGGTATATGTGTGTATATGTGTGTGTGTGTGTGTTTGTGTGCATGCATGCAGATGGCAGAGGATGATATCAGGCCTAACTTCTTCTATTTAGGCAGGGTCTTTCACTGAACCTGCAGCTAGGCCAGAAGGCAGAAGGCTCCAGTGACCATCCTGTCTCTGCTCCTTGCAGCATTGCAGTTATGTACACATGCATGACCCTGCCCGGCTTCACAGGAGTGCTGGGGTTTGATCTCAGGTCCTTGTGTTTTCACAGCAAGGGCCATGTCTCTAGCACCTATGGAAGGACTTAAGCTCTTACATTTAATTACACAAAGACAATCACGATAAAGTGAAAAATATTAAAGGCTAACTGAGTCAAAAACACATTATACAGGAGAAATAGTTTGTATAAATTTAGTCTCAGTTACGTAAAATGACAGCCTCTTAGAAATGCATTGCAGAATTCTTTTAATAAAATGTGAAATCCACGGTTAATAGCTATATATATTTAAATGACACACATTTATATTACCTCACATAATTTATTGCATACATTAAGCATAAAATTTCCTATGGGCAATAATAAATGTGATTTATAAGTCACAATTTGTGGGAAGTCTGTTTCTTATTCTCCCGAGGACAGTTCCAAAAACCATTAGAATATTAGAAATAAATTGGGGATTTATTCATTCAAGCAATAATATTTGTTTTAGCTTACTTTACGATATGTTTTAAATGAATTTTATATTTACCTTACTAAAATTATAAAGATTGTCAAAAATGATGATTTTTGAGGCTTAGGCATCTTGATCTTAATCATCTTAGGTATATAATAATTTGTATATAATTTTCCAAATGAGTACCTAAACTTTTCTGTCAAAAGTCAATGGAGATATGTTGTATTAAAAACTTAAAGTTTAAAAATGAGAAAGTAAAAATTTAGGTAATTCTTGTTGGAAGATTAATGGGGTTTTATTTAATATAATTTTAAATTTTACACAGAAGCATTTTGAATGACTGAAATGTTATGGCATTATATAAAGTAGAGTAATGTGCACTGTAGTTAGTGTTTTTAAATTTTTCCTGTTAATGTTGTAAGCCATTAGGTACAGAAGCTTCTTGACAGAGGACATATTTACATCCTGAAAAATCCATCATTAGTTAAAAACATGTTCCATTTCCACCACATTCTGAACATCGTGGCTCACATGTACAGCAGTAGGCTGACTAGAGGTGTGGCTTGCTGTGCCACGCAGGGTCCTGACAGAAAATTGTGTACTGCACTACTAGTCCAGTGACAGACTGAAATTCAAAAACACGTGTGAGGTTTCTCCAGAATGAAAAGTGCCTCCAGACCATGAGGTGGACAAGTCAGAAGTTCAACCACAGCAAGTCAGTCATGGTTAAATAAACCATATTATAACTGCACCAATCATTCCCAAACATTTTGACAGGTCGTTTGTTCCAAGATTAACTAACACCAAGACTGTGCATCACTTCTTGTTAAGTCGGTGAAGCCTGCATTCTAGAACAAGAGGGCAGGCCAACTCTACCAGGCCCCCCTGCTGTTGGAAATAACACTTTATATAAGAAACCAGACACCCTCCTTTGCATACTGCCCATGCTTGCTTTTTCTTCAGAGAGGACCATTTGAATGGTCATAATAGGGACAATATGGTCTGCAAGGTCCCAAAATGTGCCACCTGCCCTGGTCTTTGATTGAGAACACTCTTCTTACCCACAGCATCTGGGCCAGCTGTGATTCAGAATGTCATGCTTCCTGGATCTGTCTGTGATCTATTGGCAGCATTTTACTCTTTTCATTGATTGTTTTTGCTTATTCTTCTGCAGATATTAGCATTTCTTTTTTATTTATTTTTAATTAATCATTCCATTAGTTTACATCTCAAATGATATCCCCTGTTACCCTTCCACAACCCCCATCCCCCATTCCACATGCCCTCCCCCTCTCCCCCTCACTTCTATGAGGGTTCTTCCCCACCCATACACCCACATCCGCCCCACCTACAGTGGGGTATCAAACTTTCACAGGACCAAGGGCCTTCCCTCCCACCAATGTTAGGCAAGGCCATCCTCTGCAACATATGTATCTGCAGCCATGAATCCCTCCCTGTACATTTCTTGGTTGGTAGTCTAGTCCCTGGGAACACTGGATGGTCTGGTCAGCCAACATTGTTCTTTCTGTGGAATTGCAATCCCCCTCAGCTCCTCCAGTCCTTCTGCCAGCTCCCCCACCGGAGTCCCCGAGCTCAGTCTGATGATTGGCTTCGAGCATCCACATCTGCATTGGTCAGGTGCTGGCAGAACCTCCCAGGGAACAGCCACGCCAGGTTCCTGTCAGCAAGGGCCTCTTGGCAATGGCAACAGTATCTGGTTTGGTGTCTGCAGACAAGATGGATTCCCACATGGGGTGGTCCCTGGATGGCCCTTCCTTCAGTCTGCTCCATTTTTTTGTCCCAGTCTTTCCTTTGGGCAGGAACATTTCTGGGTTAAAAACCTTGAGATGGGTGGGTGGCCCCATCCCTTGATAGTGTCATTACGACAGGCCAATCTTACAGGTTAAGTAGGTACACTAACTGAAATGAGCACAGGGGAGACCTTGGCTTTCTGAAACTGTCCCTATCATATTTTCCTGAAATCTATTTAAAATAAAAAAAAACAAGTCCTTTCATTTCTTTCAATAGAATAAGAAGTTTAGAGTCAAAATACTATAATGTTATTATGAAGTATTATGGACAGGTTAAAGTGGGGATGAGGGCAGAGGAGATTTTTCATTGATGAAAACCCAGTCATGGCAAGGTGCAATGACTGATCAAGCAAAGGCCAAGAGGACAGAGAATGAAGCTCACTCTGAACAGAGGAAAACAGCAAGGAAGAGAACAGGCAAAGTTCATAGACAAAACTCTTCATTTCAGAATTTTCCTCAAAAGCCAATCCTAAGCTCTTAACTGGATAAGATGGATTGTCTATACATGTCACAATTAATTCATGTTTCAATGTTTTCTATGATATTGAATAATCGTATAAGGAAAGAAAGAAGAAAATCATTCACCTTGTGTGATTCTGATTAGCTCTGCATACAGTGTTATCTACAAACCCCAATAGCCCTCCACCGGCATAGCTATCTTTCAATGTGCCTACTTTCATGTGTCTCTGTATAGGTATGTACATAGAAATGCAGGTGCCTGCCTGAGGTCAGAAGTGTCCAACTTCCTGAAGCTGGAGTTACCAGTAATTATGAGTCTCCCAACATGTGTGCTTAAGTGTTTTATTCAGGAGGCTCAAGTTCTGTCTGTGCTGTTATAACAAAACATTAGGGCTGATTCAGTGGTTAGCTTTGTGAACTTGATACAATGTATACTCTCAGTGATGCATTGTATATATATGGGTTAGCCTGTGGAGTTGTCTTAATTAACTTGACACAGGAAGACCTAGCCCAGGATGGTGGGCATCATTATCCGGTCATGGAGTCCTGAATTGTTATAAGAGTAGAGAAATCACACTGGGCACAAGCGAGCAGGTGAGCCAGCACACATGCGTTCATTTTCCTCTCCTTTTGACTGTGTATGTGATGTGACCAGCTCCTCTACAAAGATGAATATTAATTTAAAATTACAAGCTGCAAAACCCTTTCTCCCTCTGTCTTTTATACCTTTTGGAAATAGACTTAATCACAGCAACAGAAAAGGAACTAATACAATCGCATAGTTTATAAAAGAATGGGAGATTATTTTGTTTCACAGTTCTAGTCCAAGTATATGGTCTTATGAGTCCATGAGTCTTACGAGGTTCCATCTGCTAAGTCAGTCTCTTATAGAAGATGATGTCATACATAATGACACCATCTACTTACTCAGAGCCTCTCGTAGAGATGACATCATATATAATGACACAATCTGTCTAATCAGAGCCTCTCACAGTGATGACATCATAGGCTAGAAACTTCTGGGAGTGTGAAGTGTGTTCACAGTCTGGAACAAACACACAGGGCAGCCTCACCTTATAACATCGGTTCTCAACCTGTGGGTCATGACTAATGTAGTTCTGCAACCGCCTGACTGACCTTCTGAGACAGAATTCTCTACCTCTGGCACAGAGCCTCTGTCACATTGTCACTTCCCACTAGAATACTCCTTTTCATGCTTTCTTATCTGCCTCTCAGTCCTGACATATTGGGGACCAAGCTTCTAGCACATGTACTTTGAGAGACAAATCACACTGAAATCAAAACAAACTCATAATTCACAGCGTTTACTATAAATAAGCCTCCTTATAGCAGAACAATTAGAAAGCTACCATTAGGTCTGCTGTCATTGGCTTTGCAACACTAGAAAACTCTTTTGTGATCTTTGGTTATAGCATGTTAGGTGTCTTCTGCCCTAAGCAGGAAAGGGGTATTTTTTTGTCAAGATGGGAAAGTCAAGGAAGGGTTTTTTGTTTGCCTGTTTTGTTTTTTAGTAATGCGAGTTTGAGGTTTGGGGCAAATGTCTTCGTGTAGGTCTCTCAAGTCGAGTTCTGGTAGGACTAGACAAAGTCTATGACATAGAAGGATAGACTTTTGGTGTCAGCTAAGCAGTGCTGATGAGCACGGAGTTTGTGGAAGGGAGTGCATTACTACTCTTGGGCTTCTACCCGTTGACAGACAAGGATTTTCTGACGAAAGCGGTACAGTTTACTATTGCTTAAACATCTTACCTCTCTGGATATGAATTACCTGGATTAATCAGCCAAATTGATACATATGTTCTATCTGCTGTCTAATTTTATAAGTTACATGTAGGAGGAGCTAAGGTGGGAGGAGTTAGGAGAGGAAGAGGAAAAGGAAGAGGCGGATCGAGAGAGGGCAGAGATGTAGGAGGATGAAGAACCACGCAGATATGGAGAGCAGTCCTGGGTAACAACTTATATTTAGGTTAGCTAATTGGGAAACACTGCTAATTGTATGGGCATATTGTTATTGAGCATTACCAAATATATAAAGCTTTTGATTGATATTTAAGCTTGAGAGTCTCATTTTCTACCAGGCCCCTGTAGATGGTGGAATGGTCTGGGCACACACAGCCCAGCTTTGTGGAGACAGTGTGGAAGATTGGGAGAGCCATCTCCCATGCTGGTTTCTCATCAGTGGCAGGGCCGATGTTTCTGGCTGGCTGTTTCTAGCTGCAGTATGCACATGGCCTCTGGCTGCGGAACATGGCGGCTGAGCTAGGCAGAGCTGATGCAGCTTAGATAGTCAGCCTGACCAGCGGCCATTTTAAATAATTACTTCAACAGTTATGTTGCTTCAAGTTGTCTCAGGTCTCAAGCAAATCACTGACTGAGGAATTTAAAACAAGAGCTTTGGGGGCTGGAGAGATGGCTCAGTGGTTAAGAGAACTTGTTCCTTTAATAGAGACCTGGGTTCAATTCCCACCACCTACACGGCATCTTACAGCTGCCTGTAACTCCAGTTCTAGGGAGGCTGACAGCCTCTTCCAGCCTCTATGGCCTCTAGGCACTCACATGTTGCATAGACACACACGCAGGCAAAACATTCATGCACATCAAAGAAAAGCAAACAAAGACATTAAAGCATTGCATTGTTTCCACACACTTATCAGATGTGTTTGTTTTGCACGTACCAAAATTATGTTGTAAATTCTCCAGTTTGCTTTCTGAGTATTTTATTTTGATTGACCTAATTTGTTATTTATAGTAACTAATGTGGATGTGGTTCTTGATGATGCTGAGTCCCTCCCTTTAGCGACAATAATGGCCTGCTCATATGATGTTGTAAAAATTAAAAGAATATATCGAAGCTAAGCATAATCATTGAATTTCTGAAGTCTTATTTATAACAAAATATGAGAACGGAACCCATATTTTAAATAGGGGGTTAATATAATTTTACCAATTAAAATTCCTTCATAACGCAATGATCAGTATTAAAAAAGTTAACTGTTTTGCTCATATTTCTCCTCACACTGAGATGTCATTTTTGAGTATCTGTCAATTGCAGATACAAAGCCCAGCTCCCTTGAGAACAATAACTATATAAAATGAACAGCACAGAAAAGGTAAGGAAGAAAGTGGGTCTTACCAAGATGAAATAATTTGAAAGTACTTCCAGTGAGGATGTTAATACATCACTAAAAAATTAAAATCCACGAGTCTCACGTGCATTAGTTTGGTTTTCTCATCACTGTGACAAAATGCTTGACAGACACAATTTTAGGAAGAAGTTTATTTTGGATTATGGTCACAGAAAGACTTCATTTCCTCATAGTAGAAAGAGTGCAGGGGCAGAAATGGGTGCTTCTTCACAGTGTCAGAAATACGAAAACACACACCAGTGCCGGAAGTGAACATGGACCTTTAAGGCCCATTCCTCATGGTCTTCTCCTAGATTGGCGCCATGCTTCATTGATCCCCAGGCAGCACCAGTGACTGAGGACTGAGTGTTCAAACACATGGACCAGTTGGGAACATTTCACACTCAAAAGTGACATTATGCAAACAAAGAATTATGTGAATCAGAGGCTTATGAACCCATTAATGACAGATCTGCGAAGATAGCAAGCTAGACAAAACAGCCTACTGAGAAGATGGGTGTTTACACACAGTTTAGGGAAAGAATATTAAAACATGCTCACTAGGCTGGAAAACAGCATTAACTAACACAGCAAAATTCTAACTTTAGGGTTTATCTTTTCTAATGGAATAAAATCAGCATCTAGACATGCAGTAAGTGCTACTCAGTTTAACTCTTTAATTGTAAAAGCAAAAGCAAATGTAAGTACTTCCTGAGAAAAGGAAATGCTTTTTCTATGATCCAATCATATGATATTGAACATAGTGTGTTCAGGTGGGAATTTGTTAATACTATACACTGGGAGAGTAATTTTAACTCCATAATCTGATGAAAAAAATCCATCAAGATAATGGGACTCAGATAACAAGTAGTATAATTTTTCTAGAAGTAGGAGGTAGTGGTCACATTAGCGTCATTCCTGGTTGGAAGGAGCTCTCTTGACACTGAGCAGAAAGCAAATACTGTCAATGGCCATGGGCAGAAAAGAAGGTTAAGGCCAATAGTTCTAGTAACTGAAAATAAGCTCTAGGTAGTTTTCCCTAAATAGATATCAGAACTGTCAGAAAATATTAGTAAAGAGAAACCACTGACAATCTCTAATTTAAAAATGCAAACACAGGTGGAATATGGGCGAGAAGAAAGAGTTTTCGAAGGAAAGCCACTCTGTGAATAAGGATAGAAAGTTTGGGAAGTGCCGACGATCTATAAAACTGAAAACAAGGGGGAATAGGGTGGAAACAGATGGTAGAAGGCCTTTAAAGTCTGCAATAGGTTTCTGCATTTTATTCTGTGAGCCAAGTAGTTACATGGTTATAGACAGGCTTTGTGTTGATAATCAAAGTTGCAGATGTTAGTGGGATGAAGGAACATGTGTCTAAAGAGCCAACAACATGGGGTAAGGACTGCACTGTCTCTCCCTAGGTTGAGTGTAGTAACTCTTGCCTCGACTGGCCTAGTGGCAATAGGAATGGACAGTAAGGGAAACTGGGAATACTCTTTGATAGTAGAGTCCCAAAGGCAGGTCAGATGCTTGACTATATGTGAGGGGGAGGCAGGCTGATAGTAAAGGATAAAGAAGTTAAAAATAAAGGGTGACATGACAGGCCCACTAATGTGGCAAAGGTGATGAGGATAACAGGTTACTCATCGATATACTTTGCTAGCGATGTGATTTATATTGATGAGCATCTTATCACTAAACATTTATTAAAAGAATTTGAGATAGATTGTTTAAAGTAGTTATTTCTGTGTCGTGGTTATAAATGTGTTCTCAATTAGCATACTAAGGTATACATAGCTATATATTAGCACATATGTTCAGTGACTTTTGGAAATAAACCAACCCAGAAAGCAAGAGAATGAACACAAAGTTAACAGTTATAGCCTACCTTGGAATACACTATTAAACTGTCATTCCTGTTTTCCCTTACTGTCTATCCCTACTGCTGGAAGCCCAGTGAAGGCCAGAATAACAGTAAACTATGGTGAGAGTACTCTCTGAATCCACACTCTCGACTCCAGCTCTGCTCCTTCAACCTCACCCTTTTCATGCCAATGCCAACAAACTTGGGTTCCTTCAAGTTTGGCTATAAATTTAAGAATACCTATTGCTTTTTGATGTTATGCATTGACACTGAAGAAAGCATAGAAAATGGTTTAGGATGCAGGAAGAAGTTTGTGTGGGGGAGGGAAGGTCTTGACAGAATAGTTTTCTCATATCTTGAATAGTACAAGAAGAATGGGACTAGACTTTCAACAAAGTCTACTGTGTACCTAGGAGCAATTAAAATGTGTACTACCACTATTCACTCACTGGCTCACTCAGTCCCTTGTAACTAATTCTTATACTATACCTTGGATTAGTCATCCGAGGTCAGAGACTTGCCTGCTTCTTTTACAATAGTTTTGCTGAAGGAATTTAGAAAATGCCACCCCCAAACATGACACTGTGTTATGCTGATTACTTTGAATTGAGGACACATGGGGACAGTGGATGTAGGCAGAAACTTCCTGTATTCTCTTTATTTCCTAAATATTGATCTCCCAGAAGGATAATTAATTGCCATGAACCGTCTTCCTGGGAATCTCACCAACCTAGGACAGTTGACACCAACCACAGGAGAGGGATTCAGAGGTGATGTCATATTCACATAGGTGGCCACTTATTCTTTATAGGGCTTTGTCAACCTTTGTCATCAAGGAGGCCTAATAAATAATATAAGGAGTCCTTGTATGGACTTTGAAATTTACCCTGCACGTAACGATTTCAGGGGAGTTATGTTGGTGGTTGAAATTAGAGTATTGGCAAGCAAAACAGAAAGCTCTGTTAAGTCAAGATATATTTTGAGGAGGAATAGACACAAGATGATTGTCAGGTTACTGGCATGAACAACTGGGGGATGTGGGTGTCAGAATCCGAGCTAGAGATAACCGAGGGAGCACAGATGGAGTGTGGGGTGAGCAGTGGAATTTGGGAGCAGTGGGTTAGACATGCTTGCGAGATAGCCAAGAGGTTATTTTAAGGAGACAGTTGCATTTCTGAGTTCAGAAGAGAGGTCATAACGAGAGACATTGGGTAGCCCATAAGGATATCTGGAGCATGGATGGCCTCAGCAGACAGAGTGCAGATTAGGATGTCATGGGCAGGGGCTTGGGTACACTGATGGTGAGAAGTCAAAGGAGATGAGAGCAGGAGCCTGAAGGTCCACAGAGGAGAGAGGACCAAGGAGCCTTTAAGTATGGGTTTTGAAGGATTACCAAAGAAAAGTGCAAGACTTCTCACTGGTACAGTTTGAACTGCATATATCCTTATTTCTGGTACCTGGAATATGAGCCAGCTTGGAAATCAGGCCATTGAAGATGTAATTGGTTGAGATGTAGTTACACTGGAGTAGGTTAAGCCCTTAATCCAACAAGACAGGTGTCCTCGTATGAAGGGGAAAATGTCATGTTAAGATGTAGATATACAGGAGGAAGACAACATGTGATGACAGAAGTAAGGACTTTATGGAGACAATTGCAGTGGAGGAACACTGACAACTGGCAGCCACCATCACAAGCTGAGAAGCAGCAAGAAAGCATCAAGTTAGAGCCTCTGAAAGCTGTTAGAATACCTTTCTTTGGCTTTAAGTCTACTGGGTTGTAATATTTTGCTTTGTTATACCTAGGAAACTAATAAGGTTGCAACTAGCCTCAAGTTGACAAAGGCAAGGAAGGCTAATGCCCTTTGGGTGAATAAAATAAACATTAGTGAAGTGAGAGTGACCCTGCTGAAGAAAAGGCTGGCCAGACTTTGGCAGGGGTATACTGAGTGCGGGAATGAACAAGTGGCAGAAGCCATGAAGAGCGGTGATCCCAGACTGCATGCCTGGATGAACACTGAGAAGTGGGTCTCTGCATTGCCAGCAGAGCTAAGCCTTCAAAACCTTTCCTCATCATATTTTAAACAATTTCAACGAATACACTTTTGGGGTTATTGTAATTACCAATGCTTACAATAAAGCTTCTATGAAATGCTTCAGAACATACCTTGTAGAATCAACAATAATAACCAATTGATAATGATGATGTGACTTAACATAGACAATCACTTAAAGCATCCACCTACTTAAGTATTCATGAGCATGCTAATTAATCCTTGGAAATTTCATAACACTCGTTCTCTTTCAACCCCATTTCTATTTGATTTCCTCCCGGAATTCCTCATTTTTCAGTTTTCTGAGTAGAATATATGTGAAGGTAGTTTTTCCTTTCTGTATAAATATAAAACAAAAAGCAACAGAACAATATACCTCGCAAAATGATGGGAGGTAAACATATGTCCACTGTTGACATATCTGGAAATCCTTATGTTAACTTAGGCTACTAGCTCTTCTAAATGTAAATGAGTACCTACTAGGTATTGCAAAACGGATGAAGCATGTTCGTCATGTTTGCAGTAGAGACATCACTACTTGCAACTGATTTGTTTATTTCTAAATCCCTCCATTCTTCAATAGAGAAAATGGTGTAGCAATAAATTTATAACAACGGAACATGAACTGTGGGCTCAGCCTTTGTTGAAGAATTTAACAGCAGGCTTTGAGGAAGGAAGTTAGACACTGGGAGAATTGTAATCTGGTATGTAATGGACCATAATGACCAATATTTTAGTCAGGGGAATACTGAGTCCCAGGAGCTTAGAAGGATTCTCCAGTGCTAGTTAGTGGGAGGCTTGAGACCAATCAGGCCCTATTACTACCACAAGGTTTGGAAGAGATCTTAATTATGAGGACAAAGTTTCTATGTGCACTCTCAAACATCTATCGGCCTATACAACCCTCTCTTGGGAGTGAACAGTTGTGTTAATGTCTGAATCTTAAAGTGGCAGCCACAGCCTCAGAGTTAAGCATTTGTGTGAAGAGAGTACCATTTGCCACTGCCATACAACAGGGACAGCTGTGACATAAGGGACAGCACACACTGGCTCTTTCCCTCTTCCAGTGGGAAAGTCAATATCAGGAAGCTACATTTTTATGTGAATTCACTCGCTTTACATTTTGTCTATATTAAATGTGTCCTGTAAATATGACTTGTAATTGTGCGGAACTGACAGTATTGACTGATGACATTGTCTTGGCATTCACGACTTTGCAATGTGCTCCTAGCTGCCTGTCCTCAACAGGGGAAGATGTTTGTCTCATTAGACCATTTAATGGGCTCTAACATGGATCAATCCATGGGCAGAAAGTTTATAATGTTCCACTGGAGTTCCTCATGCTTTCCTTCTTCTTATTTTTAATCTGGTTCATAAAATCAATAGAATGAACTCTGAGGCTAATTTAGTCAAACACTTTTCATAATTAAATTTCAATTTAAGGTTAGTACTGCAAGTAAAAGCAAGCAACTAAATTAAATGTTTAACTAAGATTTCATAGTATGGTAGAAAAAAATTGTATTAGAATGAAGAACATGGGTATTATGTAAAGTGAATACCGTTCATATGATATCAAGGCATAAAATAAAATCTTGGTTAATTTTCAGTTAAAATCTAAATCTGTTCTCCCCCCCCACACACACACACATTTTAAACATAGTCACTCCTTGATCCTGGTATTTTTTTATCCTAGCAATTTTTAGCATTAGATATTTTATTGTATTTGGAGACATTTCTATTGTCAGTAAATAGTAATAAAAGACATGAATTCTAGTTTTGCATCAAAGCAGCTTTTTGAGCATTCCACATAACCTGTGTTCACCTGGGATAAGGATTTCAGTGCATGTGGCAACATTTCCTGGCTCCAGACCCACGTTAGACTTTGCCTTGTGTTTAACTGGACATGTATTTAAACTCACTGCCATGATTTTTATCATCATACAGTAAGAGAGCTTTTACCGAAGTTGACTTTAAGTATAATGATGCACCAGGAGATCATTTTGTACATGCTGATACTGAATAATCAATAATGGCCATTTTGAGATCATGCAAGGTCAATCAGGTTCTGAGACCAAGACAAAACATAGCCTTTCTTGATAGCAATACTTACCCCCTAACAAGATAATTCCCAAATGAAAGAAAATGTTGAATGCAGAATCGTTTCCAACTAATGAAAAAAATATATCAGGCTTCCTACGGTTTGTCGCACGATATGAGAAGTGTGGGTAAATTCTTTATGTATTTAGAATGTACTTCATGATATTACTTTCTATATTTGTATACCTTCCACCACCTTGAGGTCAGAGACTCCCCAGCTGATTTTTTCTTGTTTTTTATTTCTTTCAAATAAAACATAGTAAAAATATTGCATGAGGTCATACACTTAGTGCCAGTGTTATGCATATTTAACAGGAGAAAATGGATTCCAAAGAGTTCAAGCACCTTTGGCAGTTTCACACAATTCCTCAGTTTGGACCACAGCTCTTACCCAGTCATTATATACACAGATCCAAGACCTCCTCTATGTTACCTTAAAGAGAAAAGACTGGAAGCAGAAGGTAATAAACGCTGCTTTGTGTAAATAGATAGAATTCAAAAGCAGAGACAATTTGCTTGTTCAAAGAATCCCAGGGTAACATAAAAGTATTCAAATGATTTCTCTCACACACAACATCCTTGCTTCGCTAGTCTTTACTGAAGATAAAATTTAATTTTGTAAGAAACTGAAAAATAGATCTCATGGAATGTTAGGCTCACATGAGGTATCAGAAGATTTGAAAATTCCACTTTTGAGTGTGTGGCTCTAGGTGGGACACTGATAATCATGCCCCCCAAATCCTCAAGGCCCAGATAACATCGAGGGAGAAGAACAAGGACTGTGGGAATCAAATCTTGAGGAGGTGAATGGTGAGGCTCTGTCTTCTGGAAACAACATAGGATGCTTAAAGTATCACAAATTCCCAGCATCTGTGGCTTCTTGCAAAAAATACGGGATAAGGAGAGAGAAAGAGGGAGCAAAGAAAGGAGAAAAAAATGGAGGAAGGAAGGTGAGGGTAGGAAGGTGACTCTTTGGGAAGGAGTTTTCAGGGGAAGTGGGGGATGCAGGAGGGAAATATGGTGGGTGGGATACAGTGTGTTGTGCGATACCGAGTGAGATACCATAAAGCTTTTTAATTAATTAAAAATTCAGCTGCTAGAGTAAATATGCCTCTTTCCACTATTCAATTTAGGGCAAAAGACAATTTCTCAGTGGCACGAAGGTGCTAACATGGATTCTTCATAGGAAAGGACTCAAAGGCTGATGAATAAAACCTGAGCCCAAATGCTTGAATTAAATTCATGTAGATTAGAACAGAGGGAGTTGCCAGATGTTTAATCATGCATTCCAAACCACAAAAAAAGTAACTGAATGCAGAATAAATAGAAATAGTTTGTCTACTATATTAAAATTTCTTCAGATAAGAAAAATAATGTTGCTTTAAACAAGTAAATATTTACAGTGCTTGGTACAGTTCAACCATCAGTGAGTGAATTATTTAAAAATAAATATAAAGAATTCTGTCTCTGTGTCCTACTATTGTATTCTTTGGCAATACTTCCTCAAGGATGTGGTTTGGTAATTGTTAAGTTTGTATTTAACCATGAGGTACTCAACTCTCCACTAGGTGATTGAAATGTGCAAACAGGTAGCAAACCCATGATAGGGCAAAAAGAGCTTGCTATAAACCTTAGTGTGATGACCACCTTTCTGATAAATACAATTTGATGAATAAAATATTGTTTTAGTTACAATTTCCATTGCTGTGATAAAACATTATGAGCAAACCTATCTAAGGACTTATTATCATTATATTTCTAGGTAAAGTTCCCTCATGGAGGGAAGTTAGGGAGGAACTCAAGAAGGCAGATACCTGGAGGTTGTAACTGAAGCAGGTGCCATGGAGAAGCGCTACTTACTGGGTTGCTCTCCATAATTTATTTACTGCTTTTTATAGAACACAGGACCACCAGCACAGGAGGTAGCACCACCCACAAAATAGCTTGGACCCTCCCACATCAAACATGAATCAAGAAAGGGACATCACAGGCTAATTTGGTTAGGTCATTTTCTCAGTTGAGGTTCCCTCTCCCAAAATACTACCGCTTGATTCAAGTTGACATTGAAATAACCAGCATAAACATCAACTTGATTAATCTGTTTCCTGTGACATTGGGTTTATAGTCCTTACCTAGTAGTGGAGCCAACTCTGTAGATCTTAAAGTTGGTACAATTTGGGAACTCTTTATGAAAAAGAGTATCAGTTATCCTTACAAGTGCTATAAAATATTACAACCAGTGGTCTGGAGAGGTAGAGAACTGGCACTTGGATTTGGCATCCACATCAAGTGGCACACACGCACACACATGTATTTCCAGCTTCTGGGGTCTTATGTCCCCTTTTGGCCTCTATGGTACTTGCATACACATATTCACATACATAGACACATACACCAAAGTAAGATAAAATAATCCTTCAAAAACAAACAAACAAACAAACAAACAATGCTCAAATCCCTTCACCACCAGAAGTACACAAGATAACTTAATACCATCACAGTTAGACTCATTCTGGATTTGTCAAACTGTTGAAGTCATCACGAGGTTGTGATGTACATTCTAAGAGTGTAGTATTACACACTATGCTGATGAGGCAGGTTAGGAGGAAGTGTTGGGAGTGGAGTTTATAGATAGCAGTCATCTGTTATAAAAGTCAGGCTGAAGGGAAAGTGATTCTTGTTGAAGATATGGAGCCACTATCACTAGTACATCTTCATAGAATTTCCCCTCATTACTTTACGATTGATTAGATTGATATTTAGTATCAGTGTCTCCATTATTCAGGGAATCTCCCGCTTTTCAAAGGGAACGCAAATTTGAAATCCCTGTCATAAATTAGTTGCATTCAACGTGGATCTGGAGTAAGAAAAGATGTTTGCTTATACAGAATCCATATACATATTTTACTTGAAGTTTGTGTTTTGCTACTAGTTAGATATCTTCAGCTGTCAACTTGGCACAAAACTAGAGTCACCCAGGAGGAGGGAACCTCAACTGAAGAATTTCTCCAATCATATTGGCCTGTGGCCATTTCTGCAAAGCATCCTTAATTGTTAGCTGATTTTTAAAATGTCCTGGCTTCCTCGAAGGCTGGACACTCCTAAACCTTCCCCTGCTATTCCAGGCCCAATTGGGGAAGTGGCTAGTGGCCACTCACCTGAATTCTCACATGGCTGGTTGGCTTTCTCTCCTGTAACTCCTGTGTCCCATCTTCTTCCCTGACTCATGGTGATTCTCTGTCTCTTCCCCACTGTGTCCTAGTCACATAACTCTAAGGGTCAAACCCTGTCTCCCTTTACCCAGCCATTAGCCACTGGCATCTTTATTAATTGATCAAAAACCAACTGGGGACAAGGATCTTTAGCATTTGGACATGCAGATTCCCAACTGAATCAAAGCATTAGAACCAATCTCCAACAAAGTGTTAACACATTTTTTGTTGAATGCATAAAGGGAGGAAGATAAATTCTCATGTACCAGAAACTGAGATGTAGGATCAGCTTAGCATAGGTATTGCTGATGATACCACATTTCAATACCTGAAGAACATCACCGAGATAACTGTATGGCATTTGCAAAATGACATAGTGCTTTCAAGAACATAAACTCTAAACAAAGTGGCAACGACAAAGACCATTGCAAACTAAGATCTCTGCCCATCTTCCCTTCTCATCAGTGTCTTCTCGTTTCCTCTAAGGTAGTTTGGTTTTGCCTACTTATACTACATGCTTATCAATAGACCACTCTTTAACTCTTTGGCTCCTAACACTGATATATTTAAGCATTAAAATAATATTTATATGAACACAAATGATCCTGTTCAACAAGAATAGATTAAGTCTTTTGTGCCGGGAGCACAGGTGCAACAGTAGGCAAACCAGAATTGAGTTACTGTGAAACTTCCAATCTGTGGAAAAACAAAACACAAACAAACAGATATAAAAACATAAAGGCAGGTCATGGCAAATGCAATAAATGAATGAAGGTCAGAGGAATAACTTGATTAGTGTGGGGCTTAGTGTTCTGCATGGGGTGGTCACCAGAGGTTCCTTTTATTAGATAAACTTCCAAGAGTCAGCATGAAGAAGAAAGAGCAACACACTTCCCTGGGAAAGAAAGGCAGTGTTCAGAGCCCAAATAGTGGTCTCCGGACACAGCTCCCTAAAGCACTGCCATTTCGCCAGTGTTTATAGATGGGCTACTGGTCCCCAAGAGACTTATTTTACAGTTTCTTTACTGTGGATTCAGAGACCCATGTTGTTACCTTCCTGCATCTGAAAATAAGTATTTTATGGTTTTTGTCCAGTTTTATAGCTGCTTCTTGTGAGAGGACCTTTTTGGTATTGCATTGGCCAGATGCAGAAGACCAATGATACATTTTGAAACAGTTTGTGAGGTTATAACTTAGCCACCTTTAGAAGTTTAAAAAATTCATTTGTCTTATGAATTTTGCATGAGTGACAGTTTTCCATACTTGGATGGCATCAAGTGGACTTCCCAAACCCCAAGAAGTAAAGTTTTCATTGCGTGGAACTTGGACACCTTCCCAAGCTTTGCCATTTCAGGTTTGAAATGGCAAAAAGAAAGGCGTGATGAAAAGTCAGCAAGCAATTCCGACTCTGCAAACCCCCTGCAAATCCAATGCTCATTTCTGGAAAAGTCAGAGAGAGATTTATTTTCTGAGTTTGGAATTGTTGATGAGTTTCAAAGAGCGCTAGGCTAAATATCAGACTATCAGAATTTCTCCTTAGTCCTATTGCTGTGCATGTGACTGAGGTGACAGTTCCTTCATCTGTGAAATGATATCTTGCTTATGTACTTCATAAGATTAATTTGAGACCTATATATGGTGAGATGGGTCCAAAAGCACAGTAGAAAATAAGATACTGTGTCAATATAGGGCATATTACTCTTGACGCTTGGAGAATAGTGAGATAAATTAATAACAAAAGTTAAAATTTTTGAGTGTAAATATTTGACTAAAAAGAGAATAATGCAATATAAATAATAATTTACTTAGAGGAGACAACTTATTTATTTTTATCTGTAACAAATTAATTGAAAACCACTTATGTATTCTTAGCAGCCAGTAAACTTTCCTTTAACTTAATCAAAGTGTCTAAATGTAGTAGGATAAGGTATGATATAATACTTTAATTTTATCTTAGTTTTAATTATGGTCTTATATTCTGGAGCTATTTATTAGGCTGAGAATTTCATTGAAGAACAGAATGTCTCAATTGTTGTGATTTATTATAATATTTCTGATATAATCACAGATGCTATGCCTTCAACTTTTGACCTGTATTCAAAGGGATATATTGCTTTCTTATATAGTCCTTTTCAAAGATCCATCATACTTTTGGAACCTTGAAGGTCTGAGGCTAACTTCCTGTCCCCCAAAATAAAGCATTTGCCTTTCTGAGCCATACAATTATTTCAGGAGGTCATTAGGGATAGCAATTTCCCTTCTCCCTCCTAATGGGCTTATTTATCTAAAAAACTCACAGAAGCGTAAAGCAAGAGACCCACAAGAGACCATTGCCTTGAGCAGAGCTACAATTTATTCTATAGACTCAGATATGGATGGCAACCTATCATAGGGAGTCCACATGTAATGAAGATGGCCAGAAACTCCATATGCAACGGTGAAATAAATTAATACAAATCCACCCTTGCTCCTAGAGGAGACCATGCCATTCTAGGGATCATTTAACCTTTTAATGCCTTTGAGTACTTTTTTTTGAGGGCTTTAGTGGACAGTACTGTACTCCTTCCTTTAAATTATACGGGAAGTGAGTAATAGAGGTTTCATTTTCAAATGTCCAGCCCTGAAAGCTTAGCATGGGGATGTTGTGTCATTGCTTCTGTGCATACAAGTTTGACCAGCTGAGTTAAAGTTAGTTTCACAGGTCTATGAGTCAGTTTGATAATAAATGTGTTCAACATTAAAAATGAGAAGGTACTTTTCCATATCATGCATCTTAACATCTAGTATTAGTGAAATGTGTTCAAACAAAGACATAAAATCAATTATGGTATATATCTAAATACAAGCAATACACAGTCTCGAATGGTATATGGTGTGATTTGAAGGAAAGTGTTAGGGAATGAATCTATAGTTGTAAGGCAGAAAAAAAGCTCAGGTTTGTGATATACCTAGGGAGCAGAGAGAAAGTTAGTAACTAAGTGGAACTGGTAGGCAGATATGTATGTAGATAGATAGATAGATAGATAGATAGATAGATAGATAGATACATATATACATAGATAGGTAGATAGATAAATAGATGATAAATAGATGATAGACAAATAGATCTTGCATAGCATGCACTAGTCCTAGACTTCTACCCTCTGGACCACCAAGAATAAGACAGAGAAAAAAAAGGGGGTGGGAGAGAAGCAAGGAAGGAAAGAAACAAAGCACCAAAATACTGGTGAAAACTATTGAAAATCAGGGAAATGAACTATTTTCAAGGAGGAAATGGTGGAAACTCTCTGAACTGCCACAAAGGTCAATTACAATAAGCCTGAAAATCACTTCAGTACATGGTTGGCAGCCCTAACAATTCAACTCACGTGGGTAGCACTCAAAAGCCAGTACAAGGAACAAACAGGAATTGAGTTAGGCATATTCTTTTAAGGTGTTGGTTGAAAAGGGAAAAAGGATGTACTAAAGGAACAAGAAGATAAGGAAGTAGTAGTTTTTAGAGTGGATTTTTCATGGTTAGAGTCATGAAAGAGGTGAAGGAGGTGGACATTTAGAAGAGAGATAAGAAATTATCGGCAAAGTTTCAGAGAACGTAGGAATGTGATAGAGTTAAAAAGAAGGGTAGAGTAGCAAGAGCTTTTCTGGGATCCATGGAGATGGTGTAGTAGATAAAGGTACTTACAGTGCAAATCTGACTGTTCAAGTTTGTCTTCTGGAGCCTAATGAAGAGATGGAAGGGCAGAACAGACTCCATGAAATTGTCTTCTGACCTTCACACCCATACCGTGGGATGCTCCACCTCCAAAACACACACACACACACACACACACACACACACACACACACACACACTGAACAATATATAGTTTAAGAGAAAGTATTGGAAAGGTAAAAGAAAAACACTGTCATGTAAACAAGAAGTAGGTTATGAAACCCGGAGGCATTACTCTTAGTCCTATAGTGGTAGAAAATTTTGTTTTGGAGAATGAAGTGGCAAGTGTGGCCTTGGAAGCAGATGAGTTCACTTTCTGAAACCTTGGACACACTCAAGCAGCTGCCTCCTGGTTGACTAGTGGGGAATTTGACCAAGAATGTGACCTGTTAAATTATGTATCTCAGAGCATCCGAATGAATCCCAGGCTTCTGGAGTTGTTGCCATAATTAGATTAAAGTGCATGCCAAAAGGCCTTAGCAAGATTTGTATGGGTCCTATATTATCTGTGACTGTATTAGTGAAGAAGAAAAGATGAAACATTATGTTAATGACAAGGAAGGAACTTTATAAAAGTCATCTTAAAATATATTTAAATTTTTTGAAATTAAATAAAAAAATTCCCTTCCCTTTTCTTTCTCCAACTCCTCCCATTATCTCCTTGTTCTCTTTTCTATTAATTGTTCTATCTTATCTATCTATCTATCTATCTATCTATCTATCTATCTATCTATCATCTCTCTCTAACACACACACACACACACACACACACACACACACACACCCCACACCTCCAAAAAACTGTTGTATATTCTTAAATATCCCAAAATATATAAATGCTAACTCCTCAGCCCATATGTAACTTGTGTGTATGTGATTTCAGAGTAGGCGACTTGGTATTAGAAATCCAGTTGGTGTGCTCTTCCTTAGGGTCGACTATTTTTCCATTCTCATACTTCCTTAGCTGCCTGTATCTCTTTGAGAATGATTGAGCACCCATGAGCATTCCTTCCTTCCATGTCATCAAGTTTATTGGTGTCAGTCTTGTACAGGTCTCATTAAGGCAGCCATGTTGATGAGATTTCATGAGTGTAGGGTCTCTGACATTTCTAGCAGGCACAAGCTCACAGCAAACTTCCTGGTCCTCTGGCTCTGACAATCTTTCCATTCCCTCCTGTGCTGTGATCACTGAGCCTCAGGTGTAGAATATATCAATGAGAGACAGACCACCATATGCCCACTTATTCTTTTCATTTTGATAGGTTGTGGGTTTTGTAATGGACTCTGTCTGTTTCAAAGAGATGTTTCTTTGATGAGGGATGAGACTTCTCTGTGGGCATAAGGATAAAATAGTTAGATTGTAGTATATAAATATACTCTTAAAAATGAAGAGCAACTCTAGGCTTCTGTACTTTGTTGTCTCCATTCTGGCTTCTGGGGACTGAATGCATGGGATAAGGAATGGCATATTCTTAACTTAGATGTTTTTCTAATTTCATAAAGTTTACCAATAAAAATGCCCTTTCAAATAAAATAACATCACATCATAATTAACAATACTGAAAGTGTATATATCTCAATGAACTACTATACAATTGGCATAGCCCATGGTGAAGTAGTAAAGTTTCACATTGGACTTTACACTATTACCATTGAATATATTATATACATTCATATAATTCATATATAATATATAATACACTATATTATATATACACATATATTCAAATATTTTATTATTTATTTACATGTATACATATATATGTGCACATGCTTGAGATAAGGGACATCAACAGGAGCTGGAGTTACAAGCAGTTGTAAGCTGCCTGATGTGGATGCTGGGAATTGAACTTGGGTCCCCTGCAAGAACAATAGATGTCCTTAACCATTGAGCCATTTCTCCAGCCCCTTCAATATATATCTTGTGTACTTATCCAATACCAAGAACGAATCATGAATGGCAGAATTAGAGCTAGAACACAATTACCCTTATATCCTCTTTAGCAACTCATGACAACTTTCTATCTACGGTCCTTCTCCATCCTCTTGTTCTTTTTTCTGCATGTTGCTCTTGACCCACATGTTTGCCTGTTCACATATATTCATATATGATTGGCTAAATTCCACATGTGAGAAAGAACATGTTTTCTTTTTTGTGATTGTGCAGTTCATTATTGATGCTTTATTCTTTAACAAAGAATTGGAATCAAGTTTTCCACCAACAAATAAATGAATAATAAAAATTTGTTGTATGCCTACACATGAGAATATATGTAATAGAATAGTACTCATATCAAAAGAAAATGACATTACAATATTTGCAGGAAAATGGATGGACTTGGAGTGTATAATGTTTTAATTTTAATGAAATGCATAAAATGTAGCAGTTTGGACATTTTTTTTCTGGCTCTATAGAACACTTTCAGTTCAGCCGCATGCTGAGGAAGGGTAGTGAATCTTAAGCCATTTGTTCAAAGTGAAAAAAAAAACACAAAAGCTGGACCCAGCAACATCAATTCTATTTTTCCATGAGTTTATTAAAGAGCTGTGGCCACATACCCTTGAGCATCTTTTCTTCCCTCCCTCCCTCCCTCCCTCTCTCCCTCCTTCCCTCTCCCCTCTCTCTTTCTTATTACACTTACTTGGCATTTTACTGCCATGCAATGAATCACACATCAACACAAATTGTGATCATTTCATTTTTGTCAAAGGACTGGTTACTGACTGGGCTCCACTATGCAGTTTCACAGGCTGCTCTTCATGATGGTGTTGCTCCTTGTCTGGAACTCTAGCAATCTTACTGCTCACCTAAGAACAAGTGGAGTGTACTGGATTACCATTAGCTGGGGCCCCACTTGGAACTTTAAGCCAGAAACACACACCCGGTTTCTGTCATGTCCAGCTTCTTTTACATAGCATGATGGTAAGCATTCTAAGAGAACCAGGTGGGATCTGTATCACATTAATACATTACCTCAAGGAGTTCCACAGTGTGAGCACACTGCATGTAGACCTACCAAGATTTCTGAGATGGAAAAAAATCACCCTTGCAGACATCAGTGTCACACAGAGGGAAGGGAGCTGGAGTAGAAGCTCTTTAAGCAGCATTGTGGAAATGTGATCTGCACAGATAGCAGAGTATCTAGACTATAGTTCTTTTTTCTTTTTAAATTATGTTGGTGTGTGTGTGTTTGTGTGTGTTTGTGTGTGTGTGTGTGTGTGTGTGTGACAGTACAATCATGGTAGAAGTCAGAGGATTACTTGTCAGAGTCATTTCTGACACCACTAGGGACCCAGGTGTTGTCCAGCATGGTGGCAGTAGCCATGGCATCTACTTGGCCCCATACTACTGTCTTTAGGCAAACTATCTTCCAGCATGTTCTCTGAATCTCCTATAAACCTTTGTTGGAGATTTTTATCTTTGTGAGCACCCTAAGGATACCTTATCAGGCCATCTAACAAAGCCAGGATTATTCCTCTCCAGAGACATTGGAAAAACTAGAATTTTGACAATAATTTGGGGACTCAGACAAACAACAAAACTGGGGCAAAAGTAGCATTCTCATGTACCAGGACACCTGCACATCCAGAGCCTCTTCTGCTAACTTCCACATCTCTAACTGAGTGCTCCGTTTGCAACTGAGGAACCTGTACTGACCCCTCAATACGTAGCTTATTTAGATTCTCCCTTGGTCTTGGTCATGCTATGGGATCACAACTAATGTCCACTGACACTTCCTTACATTATACTATGACAAGCGATCCATTTCTTAAAGTTCTCTTTAAAGTCTCTCCCTAGCTCTTGCCACACACCAGGACTTTTTACTTGCATGTGCTTGCAGTTCTTCCCGATCTAACATCTCTTCTTCTCCAACATACAAGTATTGTAGAATTTGCATCTCCTTCGGAAAACATCCAAGCATCACCCCCCACACCCCAAGACCTCTAGTGCTTCTCCACTGTGTAAGATGATGTTATAATATTTCAGTTTTTGGTCCTCATAGTAAAATTAAGAAAAATCACTGAACTGACAGTCAGTGGACACAACAATTATGCTTAGGGCTTACAAATGCAAGACCATGGTGTTTCTCTTATCTTTCATCACTTCAGTCCTGACTGACCTCCTTTGAGGGCAAGAGGTATACCTAGCTCCATTATCAGCCTCTGGCACAAATGAAGATAAATTAGCCAAAAGATATGTCTGAAAAAATTTGAAGACAAAAATAAGAGGGACACTTTGAACACACTAACATCCTGAGTGACAGCCTCAAGAAGGCAAAGATTTGTGGCGCTAGTTAACACATTCCATGTTGGTGGTCCTTCTTCCTATAATGTGTTCATGCAGGAATCCCAAAGTAGCATCATTTCGGAGCCTTCTGATAGCCTTTCTCTTCATGATATATTAAACCAGGTACAAATAAACATTTTCTAGAAAGTGTCAGATAGGAACCGTTTCTATTTCATAGGATAAATACACCTGCAACAGCTACTCTTGCTATGCTGTGGACATAGAAACAGTCATAGAGAATACATAGACAAATGTTGAGATTGTATCTTAATAACATTTAATTAAAACAGATGTCAGCAACAGAAGAAAAAATAAACAAGTGGGACTACATCAAATAAAAAACCCCATCAAAACAGCAAAGGGAACAATAAAAAAACCAAATGTCAAATTTATACAATATTGGACAATATTTGTAAATATTATCCGTATTACAGTGGCTAGTTTTAGACATTAAAAAATGTATATGTGCCTTGAGTCAATAAACATAGTCCCAGATGACATTGTACTGAAAAGAATAAACAAGAAGCAGAAAGACAAAAATGGTGTGACCCCATTATGAAAATGCTGGTCTCATAGAAGCAGAGGAAGGGTCAGCGGCTCACAAGGGCAGAGCGAAGGTGATAGAAATGAGCAGACATTGGTCAAAACTTGCAAAATTTCAGTTCTAAGAGGAATACACTTTGTAGGACAAATGTATGCCACAGCAACTGCAGTCAGTAATACTAGGGTATCTGAAAAAACAAGAGTAATTTTTGTCCTCCTTATCCTCACCCCATGGTAACACTGTGAGGTGATGGATATGTTCATGTGACTGTGCCAGTCATGTTTATGTATATCAAATCATCAGGCTGTGTATCTTAAACATAAACTTCTATTATTGATCAATCACATGTTTGAAAATGAAGAGAAATAGATGGCAAGCCAGATTTGATTATAGTGTGTAGTCTATGATCATATGTCTATGGTTTCCTCTGTTGTCTTCAGAGACTCCTACTTGTTAACTGTTAACATGTTTAGTCTACATCGTCTGTTGTTTGAAGTTATCAGATCTACATCTAATGACTTCTGGAAAGGGTCTGATTTATGCCCCTCACGATAAAGGCAGTGGTATGCTTAAAGTGTGTCACATTTTTATGGTTTTGATCAAACATTTTCCTGCTAACCGAGCTTCACCTGGACTGATCTGGCCAAGCAGAACTTATTCTCTGACACTTATCAAATGCATCATCTAATGAAGAAACGGGAGCTAAGTATGTAAGCAGAAGCCAAACCCTGAGAACAAGGGTCTGTCTGGAGAAGATGACCCCTGTGAAAACTCCCATCCCCACTGTAAATAGTGAGACATTAGCAGTGATTCCCTTGCCGACATCTACTCCGTGATTTGCTCCTTCAGCCAAGACGAAATTGGGTGAGTCCAGGAAGCTTCAGTGGGGGTTTGCCACCTTTGCGAATACATTTTGTACTAAGAACTAAGAAGTACTGATTTTGTACTTGAGGAAAGAAAATCTTGTATCCTGTTCAAATACAAATTCACTTTCTCTCTTCAATGGTGGTTGCCATCATTCCCAATGCTGATGTCATCGTTATAGGAATCAGAGAAGAGGACTAAATTGACTATATCAAAATGTTCAAAAATAACATCATTTTGGATCCAGACAAATGATGAGAGTTTAAATTCAAAGCCATTATTTTTATCACACTAATGGAAACTAAAATAAGGAACATTAGATCACAAAATGTGTCCCCAATGACCCAAATAATCTTCATAGTTTTAAATTCCATATAACTTATATTTTATTACCATATTAGACCAATATCAACTGAATCAATAAGGGCTAAAATGACAGATTCAGAACAGCAGATGTAAGTCAGAGAGAGACAGAGAGAGACGGGGGGGGGGGGCTCAGAGTTATAGCACTTGCTGCCTTTGCAGAGGATCCAAGTTCAGTCTCCAGCATCTACACCAGGCAGCTCACAACAGCCTGAAACTTCAGCTCTAGGGGATCTAACGCCTTCTTCTGTCCTCCATGGGAACCTATATACACGTGCTGCACACACGCCGTCATGCACACACACATGTATATGTGTATATGTATAAACACACACACACACACGCACACACACACACATATATATACATATACATATACATATACATATACATATATATATATATATACTGAACAAGGGCAATAACAATACACATACTAATGTAGACAAGGAAAATAAATCCCAGGAAGCCTCAACCCTGCATAAAGAGCTACAGGCTACTAAAGAATGCTGAGAGTTAAAGAAATAATCTCCATGGTAGACCATACTGACTGGTTATCCAATATTAATTGGACTGCCATGAAACCATGCATACAAGTAATGTTATACAGACTGAGCAGGATGTATGTGTGTGTGTATGTGTGTGAGATTATACATAACACACAACATATGTGTGTCTGTGTGAAAACCCATAAACATATATGCATGCAGCAACATTAATGAAAAAAGAGGCCATGCATTTGAAAGATAGCAAGAAAGAATGAATGGGAGGCTTTGAGGAAGGAAAGGGAAGGGGATATAATGTAATCATATAATCATCTCACAGAACAAAAGACAAAAGAAAAGACATAAAAATACTTTTAAAAGATGGACACTGATAGAAGTAGCAGCAACAACTACATTGTTCTTGTGCCTGAAAAGTAAGGGGATATATTGTTTGTATCACAAAATAATATTTCATGCAATACAGTTTGTGTTTCCTTAGTGAAACATGTTTTATTCTTGAGAGTCTGCCACTTCAATGCTGTTTAGTCTTTCTAGATGTAGCCATTGAATATTCTTTCATTCCAGCAAAGATGTGAGGTGTCTGCTTTGACACAAAGGCAAGTCAATGGCATATTCCATGCAAAATCTCTCAGTGGTATTCTATTCAGGGCAGTCACGCTGATGTGTGGGTCAGTGCTTCCACAGCTGAGCTGAATGGAGACGCCACTCATCTGGGTCAGAGCCTGGCTCCTTGTCAGACTGGGTACGCAGAGACATCACTTTCCTCCTATGTCACTCCAGTGCCTAACGTTAAGCATGCCTCACTGTATTGATGATCTTCCTCCCAACTTGTTTTTACTTAATCATATTTATTAGGAAAGCTCAGCACATAAAAGGCACACTTGAAAATATTCCTCATGATTAACCTCAGGGCAAAAAAGTTAATGCAGTATATACTGCCAAGTTCATTAACAGTCTCTTGATGGGCTAACAGCTGTGTGATGAAGACAGTAGCCATCAATTTAAAGAATAATAATCTTTAGGCCAGAGATTTCAATATGGAGTAGTTAGTTAAGCTGTGGGATTTATTTAGCAGCTACTGGGTGGACATATTTCCAAGCAGCAGTCCTAGGCACCATGGGATAGTATTTGTCAAAGCTTAAAGCAATTGGTCAACTTAAAAAAATAAAAGTGAACTTATAGTCTTTAGAGAATATCATCAAAATATATTTAGTATAGCACTCAATTAACATTATAAATATATTTTATATTGAATAGTTATTTGTCATGTAGGAAATTTATATAACAAGATGTACATAGCAGTGAGCTTCTAATTATCCTTATTCCCTTACTGGACAAAGTGCCTTCAGCTCATGTAATTGATATTCTTTAATTCTAGGGAAGCATTGAGGTGCCCATTTTGACACAAAGGTGAGTAAATTGCATATTCAATATGAAATCTCTCAATGATATTCTATTCAAGATAATCTCAGTATAAGAAGCTCATTGTAACCATTGGGTTGCTTGTAGTGGATAGAATAGTAATCGTTTTAGTGCTGATGTTAAATTTGAGATGCAGATAAGGTCAAGATATCTGCTGACCAGAAAAGTCTTTGGAAATAACATAGCAAGCAGAAGAGGCAGGATGAGGTAGCATCTTCAAAGATGAGCTTTTTATAAGATGAACAAGATGTTGTTTTGGGGACTGAGAGTTGACTTAAACATCAAAGTATGAAGCATTGTATGCTATGTTTAAAGACTTATTTTATTATTTTAGACTATACATATGTGTTTCTGTGTATGGGTTTGTGCACATAAGTAGAGATTGGAGACAATAGGCACTGGATCCCTGGTGTTGAAGTTAAGGTTTTTATAAGCTGCATGACAGGGATGTTGGGAAACAAACTCAGGTCCTCTGCAAGAGTAGTACGTGCTCTCAGCCATTGACCAAACTCTCCAAGCATGGGTCATATTTAAATCATTGTCATGGGAGCATGCTCGTACAGCTGTCCTATGGAAAGGATCATTTCACTTGAAGAGTAATGTATTAAATTACCCCTCTGTTTATTTCAGAGCTTTAAAAGAATCTGAAGGGAGGCATTTCCGGTGGTGGTTGTTTACGAAGAATCTATTCCTGAAGACTTAGAAAGGTGCCCAAAGACCGTGAAAGAATTTTATGATCAAGTGCTTGGAACAACTCAACCTTTAGCTCATGAAAAGCACATGTCCTGAGATCTGGCACAAAAATAGAACTCTAGATATTTAGGTATTATCATCATCCAAGTAAAAGCCATAGCATAAAAGCTCTGTGCAAAGGCTTACTGAAATTTTGGCTATTAACTTACTAGAACAGACTATTGAAGGAAGATGTGTCAAAGGTGTAACATTGATATTCTCCATTGACCTTTAATAATATCATCTTATTAATTGAATCTATGGAGCTTCGTAAAATCTGAGGGTGTGGTGTCTAGATGAAATCCCACGTCTTATTAAGAAATATGTTTGATTTATAATATATACTTACTTAAGAATCTGTCATTATCTAAAGAGAAAAGTAAAAAAAAAGAAATGTACTGAAAACACTTGTCTCATGTGAAATTTAGGTAGAAAGAGAGAGTTATTTTCTTAAGACCTTTATTAGAACTGGATTTTATCACAGTAAAGAAAGTGAACCATTCTTACATTCTCAAAGATGAACACCCTTATTAAGATAAGAAATTGTGACTGGACAAATAAGAACAGATTCTTTGCTGTTAGAAGACTTCACAGTGCAACAGTGATAAATAAATTACACACACACACACACACACACACACACACACACGCGTGCGTACCATAAAATAATAATTAAGTAACATATGCAGAGTATAATAAACAGTAAATAAAATGCGCAACAAGGAAGACAAGCTTAGTGTAAACATTGAGTTGTTTCTGTTGTTTGTGGTGGATGGACTAGTAATGGTTTCAGTGCTGATATTTAAATGATGTGAGACCCAAATTATGTCAAGATGGCTGGTGACGAGAGAAAGCTTTAGAAATAACATAGCAAGCAGAAGGGCCAGAATGAAGAAGAATCTTCAAAGATGAACTTCTTAAGTTACTTCTTACCTTGCATGAGCATGCTACTCTTCAAATCAAGAGGTGGTGACTTGTTTATCTCCACTCGAGTCTGGGCTTGTGTCATGGAGTGCTTAGGCAGATATAGAGCTGTGCCAGGTCTAGGCTGATCTATTGGGGAAACTAGCAGCTCCTATTGTTAATCATTTAGGCAAGCTGCATTCAAATATTTTTCCTGAAACTTCCATTTTGTCTGGATGCCCAGGGAATGAGAAGGAGCTATACCAAATAACATGGAGGAGTCAGGCATAGCAGAACAATCTTTATCCACCTTCTAGGCCACCCTACTGAAATCCACCAAGTGACTCACTACAGTCACAGTGAAAGAGAAGAACCAACTTGCTTGAGCAGCTTGCAGGATTGAGGAAGAATAACTTATTTAGGTCATTACTTTTTAAAGCGTCTTACGTAGAGATGGTAGTAGAAGGGGTGAACCTAGGGCTGTCTAAGGAATAGTGATGTCCTCTCATGTTAACCAGAGAGCTGTGAGTGTTCAAGTTTTCCCAAGGTCTGACAGAGGCTGTAGAGAAACCCCAACACAATTTGCCATGAAATGAACAAGAAACATGAACAAGAACTTGTGAATTCTGAGATTGTCATCAAGGGTTACATGCTTTAAAGTGTACCTGTGAGGAAGTAAATGCTGTGGTCTTTGTTCCTTCTATGCCACAGTAGTGGGGAAGGAGCCTTGGTCTGTTTTCTATGTCATGTGCAGCAGACAGCAATTGGATTCCTTAAGGAACTGATTTGTTATAGGGAAGGGGAACTGGACTCTGAGTCAGAACTTGTTTCCTAATGCTCAGAGCACTGATTCCTAATGCCACCAACAAGAACAAAAAGGCAGATGCTGGGGAATAGAGGAGTGGGATAACAAAAGATTAATGCCTTCCTTATATTTAGCATCTTAAACTAAAGCTAGGAATCTGGCTAGAAAAACACGCAAAAGTGCAATAAAGAGATAGAAATTTAGTCTAGCTAAAGATGCTGCCATTTTCAGGGCTTGGTTGAGAATGGATGTTGGAAAGTCATCAACAGCCATGGAGACTCAGGAGATAAGCGTTTGAGGTGGGGCATATGGCATTGTGTAGAAAATATTGCTCACATGCAGAACAGCGCAGTGTGGAGTCTATGACAGTGGAGGTAGAAGTGCTTCTGTAGAATGTGCACTGTACCCTGCAAGGCCACTCATGTGGCTCCAGGTGTATAAAAAAGTTGTGTCAGTTTTTATAATCCTGCTCCCCAAACTTTGTCTTCTGATGCTAGGAAGGAAGAGACGAAGCAGAGAAAGACGACAGAGTGGGGTGGAATTGTTTTCACCTGCTGAACAGCAGGCTGATCAGAAAGTGAGGGAGGACCACAGTTTACCCTGAGGGGAAAGTCAGTGTGATGGATAATCGTAGTTGTCCTCCTGATATACCTGGAAAGAGGGAGTCACATATAAGGATTGCCTCCACCAGACCCGCATTTGGGCATGTATGTTGGACATTTTCTTGATTGTCAATTGACGTAGGAGAGCCCAGCCCACAGTGAGCAAGGCTAAGGCCATTTTTTTGTTTGTTTGTTTTGTTTTGGAAACCTTTCATTTCATTTTGTTTTATTTTGAATTTTTGTTTGTTGTTTTGGTTTTCATTTTGTGGGGGGGAAGAGAAAGAAAGATTGAGAGGTTAAGTTAGGTGGTAGGAAAGTAGAGAGGATCTGGGAGGAATTTGGGGAGGGGAAAGCATGATCAAAATATGTAGCATGTAAAAATTTAAATGAACAAAATTAAATGTACAAATTGAAATAAAATTAAATAAAAAAAATTAAAGGAAAGAAAGCAAAGTAAACTGGAAGTAGCATTTCTCCTTGGTCTCTGCTTCAGTTCCTGCCTTCTGGTTCTTATATTGCATTTCGGCCCTATCTTCTCTTTATGAAGGACTGGGTTGTAAACTGTATGCCAAATAAACCCTTTCCTCTCCAGGGTGGTTTTGATTAGTGTTTAACACAAAAACCAAACTAGGGGAGAGAGATTTCATAAAACAGTAGCTGAAAGTTAAGAACACTGTCAAGACACAAAATTAGAGAGAACAAAATATCTTCCAGAAAAAGTACCTATGTATGTGTCAGGGCTGGGGTGGGGAGTAGAGCCCTTTCCTAATCATTCCTAGCAAATTTATCCCATCCAATAAGCCTGTTAAAGGTTCAAAATCTCCCAGGAAGGTACTGGCTGATATTGTTTGAGAATCTGCAAGAAGGACATCTAGGAAAATGCTGGGGTTAGAAGAGAGGTAGGCAGGAGGAGAAGCCTGTGCTACGGGCTGAAGGAGACTGTGTTTTCTACAGCCTTCAGAGTATGTAGGGAAGAACTAACACGGGGTTATACTGACTTCAAAGAAAAGAATCTCTGACTAGTTTTTTATAAAGGTGATAGGACATTCGAAGGGAGGCTGAGACCTGGCTGAGATACTCAGAGGCATGCTGTCACATGCACCACTTTATCTTAGAAGGCTTTTTGGTAAGATACATGAGAGATATTTGTTTTTGTTATTTGATGCATTAAGTGTCATCAAGGTAGTTTTAAGGGTGGGGCCCGGGCCATTTTTGGTGCATTGGAATCCACAAACATGCAGCTCTCAGATTTCACTGTCCAAAGGAATCCCTGGAGAGTGGTGGGTAAAAATTCTGAGATGTTGTATTTTTCTCCTCGGATACACTGTGAACAGTGTGGGGACCTAGAATCTGTGTTGCCTGCAGATTCCAAAAAGCTGAGAAACCCTGAACCTTGCTCTAAGTGAGTCTATTGTTTCTTGTGACTTTTGCTTTTCTCCCCTACAAGTTAACTGCACAGTCTAAGACACATTTTACGATATGTTTTCTCTCTTTTTATTCATCGCTTGAGTTGGTTTTATTTTTGTTTGTTTATCTGTTTGTTAGGTGTGATTCTTCCCAATCATCACACTGGGAAGAAGGAAACATTTCTGACATCTAAAATAGTTCAAAGAGCCATGTGGCTGGAAGCCATAGAATATATATTGCGTAGTCTCCTGTTTCCTTTTTATTTTAAAAATTCCCTTACTATGGGAGATGTCTGAGTACTTTTTAACTGTTTGTAAAGCAGTATATTCACAAGCTAAAGGAACTTAAAGGATACCATTTTAGTGACAAGAGAAGCACTTTAGATAGAACTGACATAGCCATAGAAATAAAGGAGACATTGTCTGTGTAAATAACGGAGATGATGTTTCCACCCCCACCACTCCATAAAGGACTCCATAAAGGACAGCAAATGTACTGGCTGGTTTTGTGCATCAACTTGACACAAGCTGGAGTTATCACAGAGAAAGGAGCCTCCCTTGAGGAAATGCCTCCATGAGATCCAGCTGTAAGGCATTTTCTCAATTAGTAATCAAGGATGGGAAGACCCATTGTGGGTGATGCCATCCCTGGGCTGGTAATCCTTCATCCTACAAGAAAGCAACTTGAACAAGCCAGGGGAAACAACCAGTAAGTAACATTCCTTCATGGCCTCTCCATCAACTCCTGCTCCCTGACCTACTTTAATTCCAGTCCTGACTTCCTTTGGTGATGAACAGCAATGTGGAAGTGTAAACTGAGTAAACCCTTTCCTCCCCACTTGCTTCTTGGTCATGATGTTTGTGCAGGAATAGAAACCCTGACTAAGACAGAGAAGAATAGACTTTCAAGTCATAAGCAATAAGTGTTAAACGATAAATTTCCCATTAAGCATTTGAACAAGAACAGCAAAGCTAACATGTCAGACATTCAGTGTTGTGCTGGTGGGCTTTGTGTAGGACAATGTGCTTTTGTGTAATTTAGCTTCAGATATAGATAAGTCTGGTGCAGTATGAGAAGCAGTGTGACTCAATCATGAGGCATAATAACACATTGATGTAGGTCAGAGATGGGAAATGTTCTACACTGTCCCACAAAGTATTCTCTAGGTAATAAATTGTCCATATAGTCTCAGTTTCATTTTAAAGGTTTTTTTTTTAATTTTTTTGTGTTTTTGTTTTGTTTAGGATCAAGGTCCTTCTTTTGTGATTAGTCTCAGGGTCACAATTCTTCTACTTCAACCTGAGAGGTGATAACCTGTACTTAATTAGAGTAATTTCACACACAGACCTTTTCATGTTCATAGTTGCAAACAAAAAGTAAAATCAATAAGGTGTAAGCGTTCCCCTTTTTGAATGAAGAAACTTCCTTTGGGCAAAAATAAAAAATTGAGTTCACACATGGCAGCCCACCATTAGTTCCTCAGTACTTGAGAAGAAGAGATGGAAAGGTCACCACAACTTCAAGACAAGCCTGGTTCACAAAATAACAGCCTGATATTTCAGGTCATCCAGGGTCCCAACAACAGTTAATATTAATGGTTAAGTTGATGGGGTTCAGAATCAACCTGGAAATTATTCACTGCAGATACCTGTGAGGGATTTTCTAGATTAGGTCAATTGATGTGGAAGCCCTATCTTACATGAGGCACTATCCCATCAGACACTATCCCAAGAGGCACTATCCCATGAGGAACTATCCCAAGAGGCACTATCCCATGAGGAACTATCCCAAGAGGCACTATCCCATGAAGAACTATCCCATGAGGAGCTATCCCATGAGGCTCTATCTCACGAGGAACTATTCCATGAGGTTCTATCCCATGAGGACCTATTTCGTGAGGCACTATTCTAAGGCTGAGTGAGGAAACAGTGAGTTGAACTGCAGCTCTCATTGCTGTTTCCTGACAGTGACCAGCTGCCTCAAGCTACTGCTGGCCTCCTTTCAATGCTGTACTCTTAACAGCAGGCTAAAAAGAGTCTTCCTTTCCCTAACTCGCTTTTGTCAGATATTTTTATCTTTGTAACCAGGAAAGTAAATACTACACCCTAACTCAAACCAAGCAGTCTGATAAATGGTAGTCGGATCATTTGCAGTCAGATAACCAATCGGTGTGCTCCTTTCCTGCTCTCAGCACCTCTGACATGTCTGTGGTTCCTGGCGTAAGGTTGAGGCCTCCTGAACTTCCCTCCGCTGTTCACTTAGCATGTCTATTGCTGTCTTCTTTTTTTAGTGTTAGGCAGACAACACCAACACACATATATGTAACAACAATTAACAAAAAACGAGACCATGAACTTGAAAGAGAACAAAGGAAGGTTATAGAGGAGGGATTGGAGGAAGAAAAGGGAAGTAGAATTGTGTAATTGCATTATCGTCTCAGTGATATTTTTAAAAAATGTAGTATGAAATTTAAAACTCCCTCTCTTCTGTTAGACTGAGTTACAGTGTTAAGGGAAGAAGTGAGGCATTTATCAGGATAATCATATTTTTTAAACTCAATTTTTAACTAGTATTATGATAGAGTTTGATAGCCTCATTGAAAATAGCCTAAAGTGAAATAACTTATTTCAATAGCATTAAAGTCAAAATGATAAAGAAAGACTCGAGAATTGCTCTATTATTTCAAACAATGTCTACTTGATAGCTTTCCACCTATGCTTTGAAAAATGTTCAAATTGGACAAAGAATTGGAAATATCTGGACAATGTCCATTAAGTATTATGTCATTTATTTCTGTTTTCATAAAAAAACACCTGTGAATGGAATGCTTTCATTTCAACGTTATCTGATTGATCAAACCATTGGAGCACAAGCTTTCAATAGAAAAAGAAATGAGTCTTGTTAATTAATACAGCAGATGTAGATTATCACAGGAAGTACTGGTTTCCAACTTCACGGGGGGACATACTTCATGTACAGCTGCTCATGTCTCTTGGAAATGTGTAAATCGTCCAGCAAGAACAAGATGTATTTAACCTGGTCGCTTACATCCTTGTCCCAGTGGTGCTTGGCCTCTGCCCACTCCTGTACTGTGTAGCTCTAATTCAGTTACTTCCAAATATGTATCTTAAAAAAGGATATATATCTTCCAGCCTAAAATCACTGAAGAGATGTGTCATGGAGAATACGGAACAGTTAACTATGCAATGACTGAGTCCTTTCAAAATTGGTCAGCTAGAGTACAATCCAACTTCGAAATGTCGTGGTTCAAGATAATATGTGTCACATGATGAGTGGATGGAATATTTGTGTCATCTACAAAAGGATTAAGAAGCTATCTGGTTGTGAGCCTAGCCTTTAATGGCTGAGCCATTTAGGGAAAGGACTGAATGAGATGAAGGGGATTGCAACCCATAGGAAGAACAATATCAACTAACCAGACCATCCAGAGCTCCCAGAGACTAAATCACCAACCAAAGAGTATACATTGAGGGATCCATGGCTCCAGGTACATGTGTAGCAGAGGATGGCCTTATCTGGCATCAATGGGAGGGGAGGCCTTTGGTCCTGTGGAGGCTTGATGCTCCAGCATAGGAGGATGCTGGAGCAGTGAGGTGGGAGTAGGTGGGTGGGTGGGTGGGTGGGTGGAGGAGCACCCTCATAGCAGCTAAGGGGAGAACAGAGAAGGAGATGGGATGGGGGAACATGTGGAGGGGTAACTGGGAGGGGGGATATCATTTGAAATATAAAATAATAAAATGATTAATAAAAAAAGAAGTTATCTGGACCAGAGAGGTAATAGGTAAGAAAGAGAAAATACTGTTCAATTTTGTTTGTTTTTGCAGCTAATTAGAAATTGTCCTAAATATACTTGAATTTGCCATCTGTCCTCATTCCATATTCTCCTGGTTTACAAAAAAAGCACTAGATGCAGGACTACCCATTAGGGCCATTCTGCTTAAGAAGGGATGGGTAGACAGATGGTAGCATTACATGGCAGAGAATGGGATACAGGCAGTGAACTACTTACAATTAACACTCTATTAACAGAGAGTTGTTGAATAGTTGGGTAGAAACTATAGGTTGAATGTCACATAGGAAAATCTAAGGGAAAGCACAATTCCTGACAAAATTTTATTTACATTAGTATAAAAATCCTTTCCAAGAGTTTTTATTGTTATTGCTTGTTGCAACTCTGCATTTGCTGAGAGTGTGTGTGCAGGGAACTACATTCATTTCTTAGCAGGCTCCTTCCCACTCATCAAACAGCCAGAAGAACTTTTACATCTCAAGTGATATCTCCCGTCCCAGTTACCTCTGCGCATGCTCCCCATCCCATCTCCCTCTCTGCTCTCCTGTCAGCCTCTATGAGGATGCTCCTCCACCCACCCACCCACTCCTGCCTCACTGCTCCAGCATTCCTCTGTTTTATGTTGTCAGACAAAGATACAGAGACTTAAATATGTTCCCAGAGGTTGGACAAATAAAAGGCAGAATAGAAGACTCAAAAGAAGTCTGATTTCTAAGTTCTTCCTGTGTTACACTCCCTTCTGTGGCCTTCAGTTAGGACAAGCAGCCAGCTCTTGCTCCACATTCCCGTTCAACTTGTCTATGCTAAGGTCAGCTCTCGTCTTCCCCTCTTTCCTTGGCTTTTGCCTTTAATGTATCTTTAACTGAGAGGGGTTTCCACGAAATGACAGATTCAATTCAATGCTGAAGCCATCTGCTTATCCTTCCCACGTTCTGTCCTTATAGTGAATCTTCACATGCCGTACAAAGTAGCATCGATCATTGCCTAGCTGGTCCCGGTTCTGCTAACATGCACAATTAACTTTGCTATCACCCTCGGGTCTCAAAGATATTAATATCTGACTGACTTCACTCACCCGCTGGCAGTCCACATTTTGCATTCCTTTTCGGCTCTCTGATATATTACATTATAACTTGCCAAGTGGAATTTCAGCGTCTCTGTGGTTTTCTCCTCAATGTATTCCTCTATCATTGCTGCAGTGACAGCTTTGGTTATCGTTGTCCCAACTTAAAACCAGATTTCTTGATGAGTGTTTTCGCATTCCTTCAGACTGTTAATAAATAAAGATGCTATACCCAACCAGACCTTCAAAGTGACCCCTTGGTTTCTATGTGAGAGCTCTTTTAGGGAGACCATCGAGGAACAGCTTAAACTGAATATAAACGGTGAAACTGGTTTATGAGAAGCTCCTAAATGTGTTACCAAGGGTCATAACAACTGTGCGTGTGACAATCAGAGAGAAATAGTTGTGGGGACAGGAGTTAAAACATGAAATAAGAATTAGAAGACAAAGGGGATGGGTGAGTGATTTCTAGTCTTGCCGCTAAGCATGATGGGAAGAACAGCACATGGGGTTCCCCAACGCTGCTAGTAGTCATGAAGAAAGAAGTATCGTTTCTCACTCTAAGTAACAGTTGAGCCAGGCATGATGGCACATATCTTTAATTGCAGCACTTGGGAGGCAGAGGCAGATCTCTGTCTGTAGAGCAGCTCGATCTACAGAGTAAGATCCAAGAGAGCCAGAGCTACGACAGGGAAACTTTGTCTCCAAAAGCTCCACTCTACCCTACCCTACCCCCAAAGAAAGTAAACGGAAGGTAGAAACTCTTGATGTGATATTACTTTCGGGCTTTGGCTTCTTTCTCATCTGCTTGGGATCAGGGTTCCGGAGATAACATTGTTTCCCTCCGCAGAGAATAACAGCGATGTTTACAGCAAGCAGACCCACTTTCTCTTTGGAAATAAAGACAAGATTATTAATTTAGTGACACAACTAACTGACTTGTCCTTGAACAGATCACAATAAAGAATTGTTTAACAAAAGCTCTTATGATCAAATCTGAAACCCAGCAATGAAGATTAAAGAGATATTCCTATGAGCCCCAGTATTCCCTCTGTCCTCTTTTGACCTCTCACTTCCTTGTCTTCCTATCATTTGACTCACAGTAATTAGATCTGAAGGGAAGACTTGCTTTCTCAGTGGCTTGGGATTCACCTCATTCTCCTCCTCTAGCACAGAGTAGCTATGGGGGTTCCTTCCACAAATAGAGTATCTCTTTCCTCTTCTGTGGTTTTTGTTTTTATTTCTCTTCATTTTGTCTCTTAGTATACACACTTTCTTTAGTGAATTAGGACCTCCTTGGAGAGATCTCTGCCCACACAACTTAAAAGTCTTGACTTTCTAGGTCTCCGTAGAATACATTGTCACTAGTTGACATGGTTTTCTGTAATCATTTTCTTGATTTTTTGTTTTTCACCCAGACTGGAATGTTCACGGGGAAAGTACTTTTTTGTGTTGACTTTCTCCAGAAAGCAAACACTATGATTGTAGTTTAATGCAGAATAGTTGTACAGTAAATATCCATTCAGTAAGGAAACGAGTTAAGGAGTGGGAAATTAGTGTGGTGACATATTCATGGAAGCTGCCAAGTCTTTTTGCTTAGAAGATCTTCAATAGCCCTCAGCCTTGACAATAGCCGTTGCAATATCTAACTGTGCCACATTCTTAGTTTATTTTCAGGCTGAAAATTTCACCTACTGGATCTTAAATGTGGCTACCATCATTTTGAACTTCTATTTTTGCCTGTGTCAAAACTAGAAAATAATTACAAATACATAGGTACACACACACACACACACACACACACACAACTGATGGCATGTGATAGATTCCATGGATAGATTCCAAAGGCAAAATCTTTCCTGTTCAATGACGCCTGAAATTGCTTTACCTGGACAAGCCTTTTCAACCTAAATCAAAGATAAAGTTTAAAGATAAAAGACCCAGAAAGGGTTTGGTGGGGAAACATGTATTTGCTGCCTGAACAGAAGTCTGTTCATGTCTTCCTTAGCAGTTTTGATTTTGGCATGGAAGTGAAAGCGTGGGCCAACAGGGCTGTATGATTTTGAACTGTTAGTAAATAAAGATGTGATGCTATGTTATGTTTTTCCCTTTTTATTTTTGTATAAATTAGATTTTTGTCAATAAAATACAAATTGAAGTTCAGATTCACGTGTGGTGTAAGGCTGCACAAATACCATGTTAGATCCATATCTCAGGCTTTATGGACATTGCTCTGATGGCTTGAAGTAGCATCAATACCATGTCCCTCACTGAAAATGGATATTGAATCAGGACAGTGTGTATATTTATCATTGTGAAAATAAATGCTATGAGGTAGACAGTTCAGATAACGTTAAACAACTACAACATACCAGATATTCTGGTTATTTACAGGATAGGTCTTTACTACCCTAAAGGTCTTCTTTTTCCTTTGTCCTAGACAAATCTCCTCCCTTGCTTCCCCATGTCTATCCCACTCCTCCTTTTCTTTAAGACTCAATATTCTCTTTCTCCCTATAAATTTTCCTAGTCTATCCTTCATATGTGAAGACATATTCCTTTTAGGTTTTTCTCAACAAGTACTCTCTCCTGAAAATTTTTTTCAGACTATGTTTCATCGCATCTGTGAATGCAGCCCCCAATAAAGTTCTCCCCCTCAGGAGAAGGTGTGAAGGGGGCTCCAGGAAGTTTGATGGGTGAGACTCAAAGGCAATACCATCTCACATGTGAAGTCTGCCTTTTCATGTTCTCACTTTACTGTATCTACTTTTGTCTTTGAGACGTAACCACAGGGACTATCTCTTTATTTACACTCTCAGACCCACCCTGTAAATAACCAGAATACCTGGTATGTTATAGTTGTTTAACGTTATCTGAACTGCCTACCTCATAACATTTTTTTTTCACAATGATAAATATACACACTGTCCTGATTCAACATCACTTTTCAGCGAGGGACATAGCATTGATGCTACTTCAAGCCATCAGAGCAATGTCCATAAAGCACGAGATATGGATCTAACATGGTATTTGTGCAGCCTTACACCACACGTGAAACTGAACTTCAATTTGTATTTTATTGATGAAAGTCTAATTTATATGAAAGTGAAAGGGGGAAAACAAGGTGAGAATTGTATTGGAATTCTTAAATAAGAATAGGTGTTAACAGAGATGAAGATGAAAAGGCATGTAGACTTGCTTTGCAAAATATACTACTGTACAATATAAAGTAATGGTATTTTGAATTGACACACTTTCCCACCTTCAGAACAGATGATTGTTTTAATCTTTCTGTGAAGAACGATTTAAATTTGCTACCTCGTAAAAGATAAGGAGGGAACCCAGGGACTCCTCTGGTTTTTATTCTCTTGTTCTTTTGCTACAGAAAGTGCAGGGAGAATTTACTGTGTGTTCATAGGATAGCCTGCATAGTGTTATATTCCTTATTTTTATTACCTAGCTCATGTCTCAGTAACATTGTCTAAGGAGAAAGATAAAAGGAAGTGTTTTACCCATTTAATCATGGGCAGACTGAGGGATAAAGGAAAGTGTAGCCAGGATAACCATCAGTGGTGTGCTGTCAAGTGTCTACATGTCAGCTTGTCTTGTGGAAGGCAGGAGTAGAGCTATACCATTTGTCCATTTTCTAAAATAACTATCACCGTCATGGCTGCTTTCAATTTGTAAAGCCACTGAACATAAGAGTTAGAAGATTTCATGGAACTATTTTTTCAATTTCAGCTCAATTTCCATCTGTATTGTGGTGATTGACAGTATCACCTTAAGAAGGGAAGGTTTCGCTGGAAAGATGCATATACCATAATATCTCATAAGGGACAAAGAATAGCCTACTCCTGAGCTCTGTGGTATGAGAACTAGTACAGCACTGAGACCTCTGTATTGGAATTTAAAGACTTCCAGGATGCTGCTATGTGCTTGTTTGGTTGATACTAACCGTTAATTATCTCACCTTAGTTCAAAGGTGAAAGCCTAAGGGAATTGATCTGATTGGTCTAGCTGTGTTTGTTGTCCAGGGCATGGTGGATTGGGATCTCATCCTCCTATATTGGATGCAGCTTTGAGAGAAGCCAGGATCACAGCATCATTTTGTAGCATTCCTTAAATCAAGTCTTTGATATCTGGCTTGTTTAATTGCTGGGCTATTCAGAATTCATATGCTTTTTCTAGTCTGCCAGTGTGTTCGTTCATCCTTCCTCCTGAGGACATGGCTTATTGCGATCATATAGCCAAGGCAAAAGTCAGAATCTAGCCAGCTCCAGTACTTCTGTATCCAACCCTTGGAGAAGAGAACAAAAAAGGAATGGAATCTCTACATTCAAATGGGAAGGAAACTTAACAAACCTAGTGGGTCACTTATATAAAGACTTTCGTAGGCAAAAGCCCACGAGTTGAAAAGTCTAGGTATAAACATAACAGTAATACAGTTTGGGAAAGTCAGAAAGAAAATGGCAAATGGTAAGAGAATTAGCCACACAGGGGAAACTGAAGTGTAAGCTGGAGACAGAGTCAAGTTGAGGTTTATCATGGAAGCCCTGGAGTGGGAGTCTGTCTACCTCTGCAAATTGGATCTGTGTGGGGTGGACACAGAAATATTGTCAGCAAATATTTATGTGAAGCAGAGACACGCAAGCCTGCTCCCATATTCCATTTTGGCCTGGATTTAAGCTCTTCTGGCCAGAAAGATGAGGTTATTCTAAGGATAGTGGGGAAGTAGAGGAAATCTAGGACTGAGAACTACTGGGTAGGGATGAGAGAGTGAAAACAAGGAGTTTAAATGGAACAGCATGCACTTTGAGTGGACAATGACACCTAACTCCTTTTGATAACCAGACTGAGAATTCTTGCTATCAGTAAACCATATGTAAGTATAAAGAAATCAACACTCAGATATCTCTTGCTTGATTAGTAAAAACTGTCATAAAAATAAACAAGTGTATCTTTGTGATACAGGCTGAGAAAGAAATAAGGGACTTAGGGATAATTTTAATTGTATGATATAGTGCAACCATTGGAGTCCTAAAGGTAGATAAAGCCTTTATATTTCTGCTGAACCACAGTCAACATCTTTAGCTTCGGGTATGATACTAAATACCTTTCAATTTCTATTTCTTCCTTTGCAATATGTAATATAGCTCATATCAACTTTGCAACATGGCTTCAAGGTCTGGAGAGGTAATCCATGGAAGGATTCGATTTACCTTCACTGTTTTCCTTCTTCTGGTGTCAGCACCCCAAATCCTCTCACACATTTTCCATCTTTGATGCTTTTACATCAGTAGATCCATCACTGAGATGCTGCGACTCCCAGATGCCAGATGCAATTTTAGTTAATCTTGGGTAGATTTGACTATCAGAGTTAAAAACATCATTGGACAGGACAGAAAAACCATCTTATAAGAAGTCACCATTGTATATGCATAAAACTTTCCATATACCAGGTTCTCAATCTATGCCTCAGGAAGTTTCTGACAGTGGAAACCATTAGCAATTATCAACATGGTCCTAAAAGCAGAATCACAGATAGTGCCATTAGTAATATCTTTCATGTTTTTTAAAATTTGTGGAAAGTTGGGACAAATTCATTTTTTTCTCTCGTGTGTTTGGAGTTGGTACCCCAGAACTGAAATGTGACTTGTGGTGTCAGATAAGAATGCTAGAGCGGAGAGGATACAAACCACAGGATGACATCTTTCTGTAGATTTGTGATGAACTATTGGGGATAATTAAGCCCTATTGAAGTGACAGAGTACAGACATTTAGCTTCTGTGCGTTATCTAACAGAATGAGAGACAGAGAATATTGCTGGGCTGCTGTCTGTTACATCACCAGCCACCATCCATTCCTATGTAAATGAAAGGGAAGCAAATTTGTTCCTGACTCAGCAATGCTCCTGGCCTTTGATTGTACGATGACATCATACTACTAAAAAGTATCCTTACTGTTTTTTTAACTGAATAGATTATCTGTTATTTGTGTAATGGCCCTTAAATGCAACTCGGCAGCTTCATTTGATGTCAGAATGACAAAACAGCAATCTGCAAACAGGAGAGTCTGGCTGCAGACGACTTGAAGAAAAGAGATGTCTGCTTTGGTTGGGTGACTGCCAAGGGTAATTGTTTTACACACAAGTTTTGCCAAAAAATTTGGTTTTAGAACCCAACTCAAGTACAACTACAGCCCTGCAGAGCTTAAAACTTATATTCTCCACACAGTAATCAATGTATTGCTTTGATGACCAAAAGTTCTCATCCACTCTAAAAACTAGAAAAGACAAAATACAAGTTGAGCGAGATTATCCAATGGCAGAAGCAAACTTCCTTCAAAAACGTATGAAAAGCTTCTTTGCTTCCAAAAGTCCCATTTTTGTGCAAGGGCATTTATCTAGTATTGAAGTGATTAGGTTATAGCTACTCCAAAATTTATCCAGAGGCATCCAAGCTCAGTGGCTCAGGGGTGATGTTCTCCAAGTGTGAAATCTCACAAACGGGTCCAAATCAGAATGTTTCAAGGCCAAATAAACACTTTTCCTGGAGGCAGAGCGGGGAATTTATTTACGTCTTGTTGCCCGGTGGATAAATTATGCATAGGCTTGGTGAACAGGCAATTACAGCAAGGAGAGTTGAATTGTTCTGTAGCTATTTTATTCCGCTCTTAGTAAACTGGACACTGGCTAGAGGAAATTATCCTCCTAGGAGGCTCTGGTTGAGGATAAAAGGCACCTTCCAGTAAAATAGTAACATAGGCCATGCCAGCTATTAAGTGTGGACTAGACGGCTAATGACTGGACAGCAGATTGTTCTTTGAAAGGACATATGTGATCCGACTGGAGAAGTCTCAGCTCACCACCCGTTTTAATTTGATGGCATCCTGTTGATGGTCAGAATTGCAAAAATAAACATTTTGTTCTTTTCATTTAATATCATTTAGGTTTATCTGGATATATGTGCTGGTTAATTTTATGTCAACTTGACATAAGTTAGAGTCACAAGAGAGGAAGGAGCCTCAATTGAGAAAAATGCCTCAGTAAGACTGGGCTGTAGAGAAGCCTGTAGGGCATTTCCCTAATTAGTGATTGATGGGGGAGGGCCAGGCCATTGTGGGTGGCTGTTGCTCCTGAGTTCTCTAAAAAAAGAAGGCTGAACAAGCCAATAAACAGCTCTCATAAAGAGCCTCCGCATCAGTTCCTGCCTCCAGGTTCCTGCCCTGTTTGAGTTCTGGTCCTGACTTCCTTGGTATATTATGTATCTAGAATGTGAGAGTGTGGTAGTAGAAAGATTTGAAAGGAGAAATTATTATTCTTGTAGGATTTGCTGACCAGCAAAAGAAACAAAACAGCATTTGGTGCTTTTGTAGACAAAATACGGTGAGTTAAGGCATTTATTTCATCTAATATTACACCAAAAGTATATGTAGACAGTAGTAAGACCAGTGGAGGAACAGTTCCTGCTCCGAAGACTTGACGGTAGCTTTGCAGGCGACCATGAGTACGAGCTGTAATTGAGCAACAGGTGTGCTGAGTTACAAGAAAAGGGCCAGGTATTCTGAGATGACTTGCTTTAGGGGTATCAGGGAAAGCTATCCACATAGTTGGCAAATGAGTTGAATGTCTAAAAACTGAGTACAGCTGGTGAATTCAGAAAGAAATAAAGAAAAAATTGTGCCAGAAAGAGGGAAATACGGCAGAGGAAACAAGTTTGGAAAAATATAGACATGTATGAGTGAGAAGAATTCAAAGATCTATAAACACAGTGTGGCCGGAATGCAGGTCGTATAGGAAAAGGTGAGCCAGGGAAGAGAGCAGAGTCCCACTGAATCCTTTTTGCCATTGTGAGAATATGGACTTCATTCTCAAAGAAGACTGAAGCTGTGCCACCATGATGATCCTTATACATCTCTTGGGAAGAGGGATCTGGCAGCTCAGAGCAGAGTGGCTGGAAGACAGAGGGACTTGGAGATGACCGTCACATCGCAGGATGCTGCAATGATCCAAGGTAGCCGTGATGAGGTCCTGAGCTAAGGTAGAATTGATATGGAATGACATAAGTCAAACCATAAAGAGCTGGTCCTTAGGTGGCTGGCAGGGTGCCTTAGAGAAAGGGATGCCATCCCTCAGATGGAGGTCACAGGCTAAATATAGCCAAATAAACACATAACATGTTTGGTCTTGAACCTGTGGTGTTTGAGATTCCCAACCAACAAATGGTTGGATAACCCAAGAAGCAGCCAAGTCAGTAAAGCATCTGTGGTGAGTGGTGATGTTATGGTAACGTTAGAAAGATTTGGAAAACACCTTTCTTAGAAGACGTGAGAAGCAGGAACTAGTGAGAAGAGAACAGTTGTATTTATTTACAGAGAGAAAGACGGGGGTGGGGGGGAGGGAGGAAAGGGAGAAAGAAAAGGAGAGAGACAGATTGAGAGAGATGGAGAGAGACAGAGGCAGGAGGAGTTACAAGATGAAGAGGGATGGAAACTTGGAAAACCACGGGATTGTAAGTAGGAGGAAGTAGGTAGGCCGGTTAAGGAAAGCAGAGGTTACTGAAGTATAAACTGAAAATTGCTGGCTGTTTCTAAGCATGGTCTTCAGCTTCATTAAGGACATTTTAATGGAACATCTGAGAAACAGCAAGGGACTTCATAAAGGAAGGAGGACATAGGGAAGGCCATAAAGACTAGAGTAGATGAGGGCTTCAGACGGGGCAAGGGTGATTGTAAAAATTCTTTGGGTGATGGATTTCTCCAAAAGGAGAACTGGTACAGCTGATGTTAGAACAAACAACGGGCCCTGGCCTTTGTTCACACGGTGAGTTTTCACTTTGTTACACAATGCTAAAGCTGCTGGGAGGAAAGGTAGATGAAGAGAAGGAAGGAGAGAGGATGAATTAGACACCCTGGCTTCCAGAGGCAACTGGGAAGAGGCCAGAGGGAGACACTCAGGCCATCTGATTAAGAAATGCCTTGTTCAAGAAAGATCCTCTTATGGATGTGTGGTTGGTCCCATCATAGGTGTGCTTGTGAATTTGGGCTGAACTCTGCCACACTAAGTGTTTCTAGGTTCCATTTTTCAGGACAGAGTCAAAGGAAAGGTCACAAACTGAGAAAGGACAACAGCACGTAATATTGAAAGCACAGGTTGGAGACAACAGGATGAGAATGCTTCAGGCTAGTGAGTATGGTAAGGTTTTATATCTAAGGAGGAGTTGCATTTGGGCCTGATGTGGGTGGAGCTTAGGGAACTGGGGAGAGAAGAAGGGCATTGGAAAATGACATGAGCATCTGCCAACAAAAGAGTGAAGCTCATGCCAGGGCCCTTGTCTGTGAGTTATTGTTAGGCCACAGGGAAGACGAAGGAAACGGTCTGTAAATTATGCTTCAAAACATCATAGTTTGGTAAGTGTCTAAAATCCAATGTGATGCTGCAGAAATCGGTTCTTCAATAAGTATCTGCTGGTCTCATGAGAGGATGGATGCATTTGCAAAATAGATTACTGTATAGCAGTTAGTAAAAAAAAAAAATTAAAGAGCACCCAAGGATAAATAAGCCGTTCTCTTTTGTGTTAAAAACATCACTTACTTTCTATCTGTTCAAGTGTTCTCCTCGTTGCCAGGTGACCAACTGTTCCAGTGTGTGGTGGTGGATTAACAGTGTACTCATTGATGAGATTCTCAAAATAAATAAAATAAAGTAAGTGTAAGAAATAAAATTTACATACTCTACAAATGAGGATTCCAGCAGGGGTTGGTGGCTTTAACTAAACACACTCAGTTGTGCTCTCCTGGCAGATCAGGTCATCTAGAGAACAAAGCTTATCCTTTCACAACTACAGTAGCTGGTGGGGGGCAGGTGAGAAAGCTAGATTCTCCTGGGGCCTGCTGGTGGGGACCTGTCTGTGAATCTCAAGCATGGATTCTGAATTAGTCTTTTGCTGGCTTCCTGTGGACAGTGGTTCTCAGCTACAGGTGATTTGTCCACTGTGAGGACAACTCAAAACATCTGGGGACATTGTTTGGATCCATAGACCTAATGGGCTGAGACCAGGGTGCTTCAGAGAGGCTTAGAAGTATCCATTAATGCCAGAAATCCTCCCCACCCCCGTGCCACGTCAAGACTCAACTTCTTGATGGAAGGCTAGCAAGTCACAAGTTACTAGAGTGTGAAGACGGAGCATTTCATGAAAGTACAATTTACTGCAACTCTGAGGTTCCCAAAGCTAGAGAGAGCATGGTGCACTGAAGTCCTCAGAAGTATTTGCTGACTATCCTCTGTTAAAGCCTAGGTAGAATATTAAGGTCGAGATGGAATGTTAAGTCCTAGGTAAAATGTTAAGGCTGATGTAACTATTACCTGACTAGCCTATCATTATAAGGAAACTTTCTCATATGTCTCCACTGTTACTAGGAAACTTTCTAAAGCTAAGATTTATTCAGTTATATTCTTTGTCCTTGGAAACCAACCACAATAGAAGTCAGTACTATTGTTTTGCACAACAAGGTTGGACCTGAACTAACCACTCAACAGCACTTCCTGCACCTGTGTAGAGGTTTTTCTGGTTAGAAACTACTCTTGGGATGGACCTCAACATAAGAGAGACACCTGAACCAATTATAAGACACTATCTGGAATAAAACTTCCATTTTGAGTAGTGGTTAAGTAAAGTTTAAGGACCCAAGACCTCCCTGGGAACTGACATCCTGGTTTGTGGGGTTGTAGTGTGCATGGATCCATTGTTAGGTTGAATTGTGGGTCCCACGTCTGCCCCCCACCCCCAAGGGGCTAGGGCCATGGCTCAGAGAGGAAGAATTGCAGGAAGTTGACTGTATACACTTCATGCTGGTGCCGGTCTGTGTGAAGCCATGGGACTCTGCTCCGGGGGTTGGGGGAATACAGTCTGATGTCCCAAAGGGAGGAGGAGAAGCTCTGGCTGTGTTCTGGGAGGGTGATGAGAGTTCTAGGTTGTGGCTACTCACTTGGCTGGGTCACGGCTTCTTGGCTTGTTTGCTTGAGTTGGTGGCCTCTGTGGCTGAGAACATAGAGAGGTTGTCAGCAAGAGATTGGGCAGCGGCTTGGTAGTTGAAAACCTTCTCCACGGTTCCCCATGGTGGGTCCTAAAGAATATAGTCCATGGTCTTAAAACATTTATTGTCATGGTGGAAAATGGATGAAAACTATACCTCGGTATTCTCAGGGCAAGCCTGAGGTTAAATGTCTTTTGCAAAGAGGAGGGTCTGGGAAAGAATGTTTAATTGGTGGGAAAGAATGTTTAATTGGCTGTGTCCTCTGGCCCTTAGGTATCTCATTAGTATCGAGATCTATCTTGAGGCTTGTGGTCTGTAGTCATGTCCTATACCTGTGGAGGGGCTAGTAGGGGTGTTGTCCTATGTGCCTGAAAGACGCAGATCGATGGAGGTCTTTGGCCTCCTGTCAGGAGCCTAGAGTCTGAGAGTGGGGTGAAATGTATGCTGCCCCTTGCAGGGAAACTTGTGGGTTCTCTAACCTTCTGGCTCTCCCGCCATCTCTAGCTGATGTTCAACCAGAAACCATGATGTCCTTTCACAGTTCTACACTAGTTGGCAGAAAGGGGCATGTATGTGGGTAACTGACATTCTGGTAGTAAAGTTAAGACATGAAAGTTAGACAAGGCAAGTCCCCTTCCACAGTTGAATACCCCAACCAAGGGAAGCAGGATGAGTGTGCAACAAAGATATGTTCCTAAGGAAATCCCCTATCCCTAAATCCTGACTGGTGAAATAACTTGGCACACGTGTTTGTGGATTTTGGCTTTAAAACTCTGTAGGATCTTAACTTGGGGGTCACAGTTCAATTCCTGAATCTGGACCATGGCTCTGGTCAATCAGTCCTGGGGCATATTCTCAATAAACTATCCCTGTCTTACTGAGATCTCTGTTCATATGGCTTGTGGGTGATTCCTGGGTCCCAACATCCTTCATGGAGGCATTGATCTCCTCATTCCTGAGATGAGAGAGAGTATGAAGGCTCCGCCTTGTGCAATGTATGTGCTGAGGTGATGAGGAACTAGAGCTAGGTGAAGACAAAGAATAATATGAGATAACAGGTATGTGAATTGTTTTCTGTAACAATTGTTTTACTTTGCTGCATATGTGCAGATCAAAACATCATCTGTACCTCAAATATATGCAATAATTTTTAAGCAGTAGAAATTTCAAAGGACAATATTGTGGTGGTTTGAATGAAAATGCCCCACAAGTCTCCTATATTTGAATGCTTAGTCACTGTGGAAGAGAACTCTTTGAGGATTAAGAGGTGTGGTCCTGTTCAAGGAGGTGTGGCCTTGTTGGAGGAAGTGTGTCACTGAGGGTGAGAGTTTTTTGGAGGTTTCCAAAGCCCATGCCAGACCCAGTCTCTCTCTCTCTCTCTTTCTCTCTCTCTGGCTGCTTCCTACAGATTAGGACATAACTCTCAGCTTCTTCTCCAGCATGAATATTGTATGCTGCCATGCTTCCCGCCAAGATAATGGATTCACCTTTGAAACTGAATGGGAGGCCCTCTTTGAATGCTTTCTTTGATAAGAGTTGCGTTGGTCATGGTGTCTCTTCATAGCAATAGTGTGATAACTAAAACGAACCCAGAGAGACTAATTTGACAAACTGAATTCTGAAACTGAATTTCTACTTTGATAGTTATATTTTATTGCCAATGTTGTTTTGTCTATCCTGAGGAAAGAGACGAAATCTAAATTTTCAAAGAAGACTTCTTATATGTTTTGAATGTGGCCTGTCCCACAAATGCTTACATGGGAGGGCTTGGTTCCCTGTGAATTGGAACTGAAGCCTTAGAGAACTGTTACACAGATTCTAATTTTATTAAGGGGTTAATCCATTGGTGAATTTACAATATGTAAGTACTTTAGGAGTGGTGGTGTTGGCCTGGTTGTAGGAAGTGGGGCCTTCCCTAGAAGGATATACCTCACCTTGGTCCCCTCTTGTCTCTCTGCTTATCAGTTAACATAATGCCAGCAGCTCTTTTCTGCAGTGTCCTTCCCACCCTGATGTCCTGCTTCACCACAGGTCTATAGTAATATGGCCAAGTGACAATAAACCAAAGCAAGGAACCAAGAGGAATCATTACTGCTTATTCTTGTTAGCTTTACCTGTCCATGTGACGTACATAGCACAGAGAGTAGAGAGTATCAACTGATGAATTATCTAGATCATATTCACCTATGAGTGTATCTGTGGAGATTGTCCTGATTGCTATAGGAGGGCCTGGACACTGTGGCCATCTCTCTCTATTATCTAGGAAGCTGGTTCTGGACTGTACCTGTTTGAGGCTGAGAGCTAGCCAGCCAATAGCACTTTTCCATGGTTTCTCCTCCAGTTCTTGCCTGAGATCCTTCGCTGACTTTCCTCAGAGATGGACTGTGACTTGGGAGCATACGTAGAATAAGCCCTTTGTGCCTCTAAGTTGATTTTGGTGAGAGTATTCTATTACAGCAACAGAAAAGAAGCTAGGACATGGTGGTATCTGTTAGATACTCATATGTATGTCTGCCTTGAAATGCAACTGATTCTTAGTCTATGAGAACTATTTGTGATTTTAAAGTCCTTTTGATTTTTATCTTAAATACAATATTATGAACAAAGCAGGCGCTCTTACTCATAAAATTCCAGTTCTTTCAAAATCTTGGCATACTATCTCGAAGATGGCTGTAGATTAACTCCACGATAGGAAATCGCTCTGGCAGTCTTAATGAAAACTCCCACTTGAATGAAAAAGCCCATGAAATGAAATTTAAATGGTAAAGAGGACGAGACACAGGAAAGCAAATACACAGTTAAGATCAAGATAACGTTTATGTCAAATAGCACAGGTGAGATTAGTTTGGAAGAAAGATCAAAAGCCCACATTTTTTTTTTGTGTGTGTGAGATGGCCAAGGAATGTACTAGATGTCCAGTACTGATGTTCTCACATGTGGATGTGGGGCTCTTAACTGAGCAGGTCTTTCCAAGGTAACAGCACAAGTTCTAAAATGAAGTTTAATTTCTAAAGGCCTGGTGTTTAACCATTCATCCTCCAAGTTCTCAAAATGACTTCACTGTCTAACGATTTACTCTCGAGAAATCCTTGTGAATAATTTTGCTTTCATTCTTAAAAATGACCTGCTTTCAGCTTGTTAATTTGATGATCTAAGGGTCCCATTCTTTGAGAGAATTATGTTATGCTTGTCTACATTTATAGCATTAAAAGATGCAAGGAGGCTGGACTTGATAGCCCATATCCTGTAATCCTGAGTCTTGGGAGGTTGAGACTGGAAGCCACACATTTGAGACCAAACTGCACTGCACCATAAAACTCTGTCTCCTGACAAAACACAAGGACTGTAAGTGTAAATAAGACATTTGAGATGTGGAGGCACCAATGTGAGCAACTGCATCAGTGTAAACTCATTGAGGACACTTACTGCTCTGACAGAGGAACCCAGTTTGGTTTCTGGCACCCAGACAGTAGCTCACAACTGTTTGTAACTCTAGTTCCAGGAGATACAACACCCTCTTCTGGCCTCAGCAGACCGTGAATGCATACACATGCTTCATGGACATAATATAGGGAAGCACACATTAAAAAACATTAAATATTTTTAAAGAACAAATTACCATTGGAAGACGAATTTATAAAACAGAACAGTGTTAGGTGAAAGAATTGAGACTATGTTAGAATGCAAAGTGAAAACACACACACACACACACACACACACACACACGACAATGTTGAAGAAAGGGAGAATTTAGATAAGGAACTACTGTTCTTGAGGAAGACACAGGAAAAACATTAACACAATAAAACACTGAGTTTCTTAGATGGCAAGCTTCGGAAGTCAAAAAAAAATCCCTCAAATTATTTAATGAGCAAAGAAATAATTCACTTATAGACATTGGTTATGTCTCAACATCACCAAGAAGATCTCAGAATCAGCCTTAGAGTATAGGTTTCGAGGACCTACTCAGAGATTTGGACAATGACATTACAACTTGGGCCAGAGAGGTAATACAGATTAAGTTGTGAGTATACCTGTCACATTGCACCTTATGGCACCTGGTTATTGCTACATGCTCCTTCCCCAAAGTAGCTTTAGCTTACCAGTTTGCACTGGTAGATTCTAGTGGGCAAGTTCAGGTAGGGCATTTGTCTTCCAGCTGCTAGGAAGGCAATGAAAAGACACTGTTTCTTCTACTCTTTTGTGAAGCATGGCTCATTCTCACCTAAAGGGGTTTGTTTCCAAACAGCAAAAGCCTTGCAAAGCACTTCTGACAAAGCTTAATACAGCAAAAGCAATGACCTGATGCTTCTAACGTGAGACTGGGAGAGACTGATTCCTTGCTGGAGTTTCTCTCAGTTGTTCATCTTAAATGTATCAGACTGCCATATCAAGCAGCCCACATGGAATTTAATTAACATGGACCTATGGTCAGGAAGGGCCTGAATATCCCCACGTTGTGAGGAAAAGAGTCCATCCATCAACTACCCTAGTGAACCTGGGAACTCTCCAATGTTGTTTTGATATGGTCACAGTCCTGGATGACCCACCCCAGCTGTGTCCTGGGAGACCTTGTGACAGAAGCATCTAGCTGCTTTCTACCCAGCGCTCTGACTTACAGAGAGGCTAAAATGAGGCATATGATTGTAATGCTAGAGGCCTTGTTACACAGCAATATAAAAGCAAGTATCCAAAACTCCATCCCACTCTGTAAATGATTCTTGATGAAAATTTAGCCAAAATTCAATAGAGAAGACGTAATCAAGATGGAAACTATTGACTACAAAAACCATATAAAATATAAGAAGACACCAGAGGGATGTTTCCTACACTAATTCTGTAAACAGACCCTCTCGGGTCTGTACATGCATTAAGAAAGCTCTCTTCATACATGACCAGTTGGACCCGTCTGGGTGTCTTCTATCTCAATTTATTGTGTCTCAGTCTGCTTGTAGGTGACGTTAAGGTGACATCAGATCCCACAGGACTGAGTCACTCTCAGGGTTGCTCCTCATCAGTTACCATTTGCACACAAAAGATTGTTATTAAGCTCCTACATAGGCTATGAGTTGGCTTTTCACAGCCCTTCCCTGTGACTCACAGGTCCCAGAAATTACTTAAGTTTTGGCCATTTACAATTGTAATACAGAAGATACAGGTAAGGAGTGAGAAGGAATTGATGCACAGGCCATGGTGTGTGGAGGAGGGGAATGCTCTTCAGGCATCTGCATGTATGCAGCTACCCTTTAGTCTGGCACACCCTGTGGATCTTTAATGCAGGCTCTATGAAATCACAATGGCTCACGTCATTAGGTTCCAGCCATTAGACAGCTCATTAGCATAGAAAGATACCACTTTGGAGAGTCTAGTGGTTTTAGGGGTTATGCTACGAAACAGAAACAAACATGTGTATGTATTTATATATGTATGTGCGTATATGTATGTGCATGACACACACATATGATAACACAGTATCACAAATACCAATGAAAACTCATGCATGAAAATAAAGCATTAAGCCTTTGCTTATAACTGCAGCGTGGTCTCCGTTGCCTTAGAAAAATCACAGAAGCAATTGGAACGTCCTAGACAGAGGCATGCTGATTGAGTTGGGTCTCTGCCAAAGCCTAGAATTAAGGGGATGATGTCCCAAAGATAAGGAAGACAGCAGACAATAAACAATTACCTCTCTCTCCTTGTCTCCAATGAAGCTACCCTGAGGTGGTGCTCATATCTCCCCAGAGTGGCCTCAGGCATTGGGTATGTGCCTGTATCTTTCTCAGTATCTTATCCTCAGAAGACTACCTCCCTGCCTCCCTGCCTCCCTGCCCTGTGCCGTGTTCTCATTCCTTAGCACTCCAATACTAAAATAACCCACAAGCTCTCTGCCCGAGGCATTGTTCTGTACTAACTAAATCCAAAATAAATGGCCAGAAACAAAAGCATCTTAAGACACTAGCAATAGCTAATTAGGAAATAAAATGGAAAACTACACCCCCTAAGTTTATTGTGTTTTGTTTTCATTATTGCTTAAAAATACTTTCTAATTTCCTCTGTTATTTCTCCTTTCGAACTATGGGTTAATATATGTGCAATGCTTCCAAGGTATATGGTAAATGCTGTGTTTAAGTGCTAGCTTTATTATTGGAAGGGATAAAGGTAAACACACATATTCCTTATATTCACACAAGCAGGAACATATTGGACTGGGTGCAAAAGGTCACTTTTACAAGATATAAAATTTTACAATATACACGACAAAGTAATTATACTACAATTTGTAGGGTATGCTGCTATACAGTAGAGTATGCTATACATGTGGCTGACAATATGCATACATATCTCATATTTAAAATGAGAAAATTGAGTCATGGTAGTTTATCCAGATGGTAGAGTTGGTAAATACGTCCTCATTTTGATCCTTGCTAGTTTTAATACATAAGGAAGTTTCAAATCAGTTTAGGAAATGAAAAGCACAATTATGACTCTTCCTTCTCGGACCTTATTACCATAAAATAGGGACGTTGGTGTGATTCCATAAGGTGTTAGAAAGCTGGTGGCCATACCAGCTCTGTAATAAAATTTGTGGTTCTAGAACATAAGAAGGAGGTAGGTATAAACTGGTCGAAAATGCTATCTGAACTGAGAACCTTGTAATACCACAACTTAAACTCCCCTCACTTTAGCTTCTCCCCGAGAAACTTCACACTGAGCAGCAATGGAGAAAGCAGTTTCTATGGTGATATGCCAGACACTGAAGTGGGCAGTTCTGGTGAAGAACTACCTCAGCCCCTCCTGCTCCTATGCAGAAGAGCTGGCTCTGGTCCTGTCTTCTGGTATGTTAATGCCGAGTTTGAGGGCCCTGAGGATGGGCCTTGGACTGAAGGGTTTCAGTTATCCCTAGATACCAGTGCAAGGCTCTGCCAGAGCCCTGTCATCCACTCCAGGCTTGTACCTGCCCGGCGTATGAAGCAGCAGAACCAAAGCCATGTATCTAGGACGACCTCTCAAATGCCGAACATACAACTAAGTACCACCAATCCAGAGCAAAAGTAACAATATGGAAAGAAAACATTAAAATCATTGCAGTAGAAGATCTGGAGTACTACAGGCAACAAGCATAATGGCCTTAGGTAGAGTTGATGACACGAAATAAATAAATAAATAAATAAATAAATAAATAAATAAATATGTGCAAAGTTGCAGCGGGAGAGAGAGGCGCAGATGGATGTGGGAGGAGCTAAGGGGGAGTTGTATAATCATGGGACTACATCATATGGAACTCTAAAATAGTTAAAAAATATTACAATTATTTAATTAAAAGAGGAAGCTGCCCTCCTTCTGCCTGTCATCCTCTCTTGGTTCTCTCCCACCCGCTGCTTTTGGGTTTAGCTCCTGATTTGCATTTTGCTGGTCAATTTGTTCTAGAAACACAAACTCCATTCCCCCAGCTATCGTCGAAGTGCTTGGTTCTGCTTAGTACGTGAGTTTCAACACAAACTGAATAAGCATGTTGCTGCATTCTGGGAGATTTAAAGATTCACCGAGGGTTATAATGTCCAAAGTCTACCTTCTAGCTTCCAGAGCAAAAACCCCAAGCTCTCCTTCGAAGTCAGCGGGAACGCTTTGCACGGAGCTGAGGCCAATGAGGGATGAGCTGAGAGTGCATGTGACTTCATCAGTCTGAGACACCTTTCCTCTCCCATTGCATCACACTGGATTATGTTGCCTTCATTGCATTTGCTTGCTTGCTTGTTTGTGTGTGTGTGTGCACTTGCGTATGTGTGTGTGTGTGTGTGCGTGCACTGGGGGTACACACGTGCCATAATGCATCTGTGGAAGTCAAAGGACAACTCGTGAGCATCGGTTCCTTCCTTTCACCCTGTGTGTCATGTTATGAATGTTGGACTCAGATTATCAGGTTAGATGTCACCTGATTTTACACGCTGAGCCATATTGTTGGTCCATATGCATTATGTTTAGTCTACTTTAAATTAACTTTTACTTTAAGCATATGTCTTGTGCTGTGCACAGCCAGCATAGTTACTGTTAGGCATTGCCCTTTTCCTTAAATCTTTCAAACCAAAAAAAAAAAAAAAAAAAAAAAAGCCTCCAGTGTTTAAATTCTTCTTTTTTCTTTCTTTCTTTCTTTCTTTCTTTTTTTTTTTTTTTGGTTTTTCGAGACAGGGTTTCTCTGTGTAGCCCGGGCTGTCCTGGAACTCACTCTGTAGACCAGGCTAGCCTCAAACTCTCGAACTCAGAAATCCGCCTGCCTCTGCCTCCCAAGTGCTGGGATTAAAGGTGTGTGCCACCACCGCCCGGCGAGTGTTTAAATTCTTATTCTTATTGATACTTTGTTTAAACTTCTGAAACTTTTAGATTATCCCTGATTAGTTTCTTTAGTTTTCAGTGGCATTTTTGCATGTATGTGTAGTATGCATTCTTGTGTACTTCTTGTGTATATGGATATATGAACATGTATGTGTGCAAATGTATGCAGAATGCTAAAATTCAGGATGATGTCATTCATTTTACCCCTCACTGTATTTACTAAGCAGTAATCTACTGATGGTCTCACACTTGCACAGCAAACATAAAATCCATGGAACCACCTCCCCTGTCCCTTAGTTGCATTTATGTTTGTTTCTGTTATGCTCAAACCTTTCAAGCAATTCACTGTTACTTAGGGTGACATATCTCTGCCTTGATAATGCTGATGTTCTTGTTACAACGTTTGTGTGTGTGTGCGTGTGTGCGCGCACATGTGTGCTGTGCATGTGTGCAGTCTGTTTGTTGTACAATGTTCATCGGCATCTTTGCCTTCTATACATCTTGATATCAGAAGTACCTATTAAATGTGGTAACTACCCCCCAAAACCAACACACTCACACACACACACACACACACACACACACATACACACACACACACATACACACACATACACACACACATACACACACAGACACATACACACTCATACACACACATACACATACAACTGGTCTACATACATTGCTAAATATCCCTTGCTGAGAGGAGTTGGATAGAAGTAGGAAAATTGCTCCTGCTAAGAACCACAGGATAAGAATGAGTTTAGGCCTTTGTTACCAGTTTTAGTTATGATTTGTAAATGCATTATTTTTAAAATATGAAGCCAAATAGACTTTTCAGTGTAGGCTATCTCTTTCTGACAGAACACAGATATAAGGCTAGGAAATACCACATTTAATCAATGACCCTTCACTCCTGTTATTTTCTTTCTGTTACTAGTATCAGACAGTCCTTTTGAAAGGTGTGGCTATATTACTTCATGCCATCAATCTCAGAAGGCAAGCATCGGCATTGGCACCCTTGCCCCACCCCATACCCGTCTTCCCTCCACCCATTCTTTAGGGGCAGAAACATGAAGATCAAATTGAGCTCTGCTAAAGATTCCTTTCCTTGCCCTCCTACATCCTGGTCCTTCTCCTTAAATACAATTCTCTTTGGTCTCATCACATTCCTCCAGGCTGAGTTGGCCAGGAAATGTTTGTTTAAGGCTTATTCATCTCCTTGAACCTCAGATTTCTTTCATGAACCTTGTGCTGTTTTAAGTAGGCAGCTAGATACCTTTTTTCTCTATAAAAACCTGTATGGTAAATATTTTAATCTTTATAGCTGATATGTTATATCAGTTGCGTCTCTTCTTTGTTAGTACTTAGGGATTTAGAATGTTTTCAATTCTGGTTTACAGTCTTCAGTACTCTACTGATGCCGCCTTAGGGTTCTGGTATTCATACAGTGTCTTGTTCTCTTAGAGTTTCTCTTCCCTCACTAGCCAGCCAGCACAAGGGAATCTGTATAGGTGTCAATTGGTAGTAAGGGGATTGTGGACATCCTAACTCACTCTATGATACCTTGGTGTTAAACAGAAGAATCAGGAAGGCCTATTCAGGACCTCTTTCTCCCTGTCTTTCATGTTCTTTTCCAAAACAAATTGTGATAGAATTGCATGATGTTCCTGTAACTCAGGTCATATAACCCCTGTGAGAACAATATAATCCCTTTACCTGGAGGAGAGGAGTACCTATCTCTTAAGCCACAGGAACAGAAAACAGAATGATACCAACAGACCTTGATTAATTTCTCCAGCTCATTAGTGTTAGGTTACCTTTCTTTTGCCAAATCACATTTTGTCATTTCTCCACAGTTTTTTCTTCGCTAGAGGAAAACACTGAAGCAAATGTAATTATCTGTGATCGTTGTCTTTATTCAGAAAGTCTTCAGTGTCCTGTTAAATCTGTATTACATCAAGGTGTACCTTTTTTTATTTGCTTATTCATTCTGTTTTGTAGGAATCTCAGCCGTTGAACTCGGGGTGAATAAGAAAATAAATGGATCTTCCTCCCACAAAATTCCATATCACTTATATGTCTTTTCAAAAACCATTTTTTTTTTGGTTTTTCTAGACAGGGTTTCTCTGTGTAGCCCTGGCTGTCCTGGAACTCACTCTGTAGACCAGGCTGGCCTTGAACTCAAAAACCATTTTTAATAAACACAGCTCATATGTAGTATAAAAATGATACTGAGTTATATACACAGATTATGCTGAAACATGGTGGTAGATAGCATTTTCTACCCAGATGAAGTTTACTGACCGTAAAGCTTCTTCTTAACCCATTCTTGGCCAATTGCCCCACTTTTATTTTATTTATTTTATTTATTTATTCAATCGTCCAAATGTTCAGTGTCTGACAATAATCACGAATTGTTGTCTTCAAAGCAAATTCTTGCTTTCTCCATCATCAAAAGGAGAAGAGAAGAAAGTTTGCTTGGAGTGCATGGGGTGATCTTTCTGCTTACATCTTTCCCATTTCCCTACCCGTGGCTCATTTCTTCCTGTAAGTTAGATCCTATTCTCAGTAAAGGAAGCCTGGTGAGAGGAGAAAGGGTGTGTGATAGCCCTTTCTTGCCAGATGGTTTTGTCTTGGCTGGGCTTGATGTACACTTTGAACTGTCTTACCCTAGGTACTCATGAACTCTGACTCTTTGCAGCATTTTGCAGCCTTTCAGAGCATCCCAGCTTTCTTTCCATTGCTTCCTTGACCAGCCAAATTTGTTGTAATTATAGATAGCTCTTAAAGAGTTTCTTAGTCTGAGCCGGGCAGTGGTGGTGCATGCCTTTAATCCCAGCACTTGGGAGGCAGAGGCAGGTGGATCTCTGAGTTTGAGGCCAGCCTGGTCTACAGAGTGAGTTCCAGGACAGCCAGGACTATAAAGAGAAACCCTGTCTCAAAAACAAAAACAAAAACAAAACAAACAAAAACCCAAGAGTTTCTTAGTCTGTGGTCATGGGTAAGTTCATATCCAGTTCTTACTGGTGATCTTACAGGCTGCTGAGGATCTGGAGAGCAGAACACATTTTCTCACGTATGACAGTTGAGTGAGGTTACATACTTAGACACTCCTTGACGAACAGCCCAGAAATGTAGATAGATCTGTCCGTGGCTCAAACACTGGGGCAACTGGCTCTTCTTTGGCTCACTGATTATCCAGAGCAGGAGCCGATCCCACCTCACCATCTCCCTTACACTGAGTATGAGTCATCTCCCAACTATTCCCTGTGTCTCCTAAATGTAGCGTTCTTCCAAAACTCTGTTTGAAAGGCTGGGGTGAGAAGAAATCAGCCTTTCCCCAGACACTGAGTAGAACAGACTGCCACTCATGGTTCTCTCCACAAATATTTATTGAGCATCTACCTTGTCTACACACTCACTGTTCCCAGAGCTGAGGATACACAGAGTCCTGAATGAAATTCCTGCCTCATGACTGATGAAATTCTACCAAGTGTTCTCTATACTGAGCTATTTGGTCTATCCTGCATTGCTTCTGGTGTGGGAGTTCCCGAGTTATTGCACAGAATGTAGATGATACCTTTGTTAAATTCTGGATATTACCAATGAGGTAAATCAGATTATCACATATTTCGGATCACATATTTCAGAATTTTGGTTATCATATATGGATGTCATATATGGATGTCATATATGCTACTGCATGATCAAACCTATTTTGTCACTGAAAGTATGCATGAAACACGGAAAGATGCTTGAAAATAAGGTTGTGTGGAAGGCAAATACGAGGGAGGCTTAGAAGTCTCAAAAACAAAAACGAAAACAAAATAAAACAAACAAACAAAACCCTCGACTTTGGCTGCTTGAAAAACCAGTCATTTTTGAAGAGAACCTGGATAACATACAATAGAAATAAGTTCCAAGCTTTAAACAAGTTATAATGGTAAAGGCCAGGGATTTCTCCCCTTGGTTCCTCTTCTCTGGAAACACTGTCACAGATGTACCCAGGGTTTGCTTTTCTTATATCTTATTTCCTTCTTAATTAAATCACACAATCGAGTATAACCATGACAAATGCATTCAGTAGGTTATGCTACTCTAGGAGGTTTTGCTGCTGTCCATATTGGTAAAGCTGGCTGATGCTCCCAGCCATGTCTTGCAACTATGAGTTGCATAGCACCCTACAGTTGGTCTCCTATGGACTTCCTAGTACAAGAAGCACATAAAACTTGGTGACAGCCTGGGCTGGGGAGCAGATTGCCAGAGTGGAAACAGAAGCTTCTGTCACCAGCTTACTGAATGAGAGTCCCTTTCTCTGGGACTCCCCTTTTTCTTCCATATAATGAAAATAATGGTCCTTGGATCCTGGCCCTGAGATGAGGATTAAATAAATTAGCACATATGAAGCACTTGGAACAGTGCCTGACCTAGTAAGTGAGCAATCCATTTTAGTTATCATCCATAAGTACAAAAGAATTGTTCATGTAGTTGAAAGCCCATTCATTTTAAAGATGAATCTTTGAAAATGTTACAATCACTTTGTTCTGTGTGTTCACTGTGTAAGCTTTTCCTGAATACCCATTAGAGTTCTAACATTTGCACCAAACACTGGGGACAAACTATCAAAGTTGCATGAATATGAATGACCTGCTCTCAGATGAAGTGTGTGATTCCTTGGTGAAGAAAGATGAGGAGCTGGAAGAGGAATGGGATGGTAATGAATTTCAGCCGAAGCACTGCAGAGCAGGGTGTACCTGCCAGGCCTGGGAGAGCACAGAGGAGGCTCAGAAGCTTTCCAATAGGGGATATGAGAACTTCACAATCTGGCTATCCTAAGTGACAGAGAAGTATAATGGACTGCGGTGGTTTAAATGATAAAGTCACCCACAGTCTCTGGCGTTGAAATAATCTGTCCCAGGTGGTGCTGCTGTCTGTGGGTAGGTTTAGGAGGTGTGGCCTTGCTGGCAGAAGGTAGGCTTTGAGACTTTAGGATCTTGTGCTTTTTCTAGTTCACTCATTTTGTGGCTCAAAATGTGGGCCCTCAGCTTCTGTTCCAGCTACCCCATCTACAGCCCTCTGCCTCCACTCCACCATCATGGATGGACTCTGGTTCTCTGAAACTATAACCCAAATAAACTCTTGCTTCTATACATTGACTTGTTCGTTGTGTTTTATTACACCAGTGGAGAAGCTTGACATTTCTGTATCTTTTTTTGACCATTCACGTCAAACATGTTCATTCAAACATTATCCAGCATCATGGTTTACAGTCAAGTATAGTAGTCTTTTTGTCCAATGGCACTCGAAGCCTTTATAACATGCTACTATACATCAATATGAAGAGAAGACTTCCTAGGAAATTACATTTAAATTAAATCAAAATCAAATAAATTAAAAGTAAAATAAAGAATGGTAACTAATATACTGGCTGTACTGAAAAAGAATTTTTCTGGACACATTTCATTGTTGATTATAGGCTAATTAACAAACATGGTCCAGGCAACAAGCAACACACTTAGTTTTTAATGTTAAGGTCCTGATAATTGAAACAAGGAACCATGCATGCTAAGTAATTTTGTTACCCAGAGCAATATGCTAAGGCTATATACTTTTCCTGGCTACTCACACTCTTCATTATAAATGCCATCGAGTGTAGAGGCTACAAGGCACTAATATTTCCAGGAGTTAACTCAAGCATGCACAAAGCCTTTTGCTCACAAACGCAATCTTACTTCTGAGATATTTTTAAGAGCTTGGCTTTAATTTTTTTCTTGGAAGGGAGTAACATTAGCTGTTATATGGTTAGTATGCTAGGTGTACTGCTTACATTTCCAAATTTGTTATTTGCATTCTGCTGTGGACAGGGAAATTAGAGAAGCATATTTAGTTGGATCCTATTTAAAATAATAAAAAAGATCATGCCATTTGTGACATGAGCCAAGGTGGGCTGTTGGAGGGTGGTTTGTTCATTTCCCCATTCAGCTCTAAGGTATGCTTGGCTTCTTGGTAGGTGAATGGTCAAAACTTTCGGGGACAGTTTTGAGCAGAAAGTCCTCACCTCCTTGCACTTCAGCACATAGTTGGCTTGTCTCACTTGTAATTGTCTTCAGTCTCTCATGCTTGCTTCATAAATCCTCTCAGCCGTTACATGTCAGCCCTCACACGGAGTTCACTATGCATGACTGATAGTTGCTGGACTACTTCTAGTGTCTACCGTTCAAACCCAGCCCAAACGATCACTCTGAGAATCTTTACTGAAATGACTCCCCTTCTCCATGTGCAATTATCTACATTTCTGTACTTTAATAACACTTTTAATTCTTGTACAGCTCTTAATCTATGCAGTGTGCTATGTTATGCTGTGTTGGGTAATGGTATGTTCCCTTTTTTTTTTTTTTAGTTTTTCTACAAATGTTAAGAGATAAATCAAAGGTACCATCTCCCAGATTTGGCTTGTTAATTGCTGATTGTACACATGATATATATATATATATATATATAT
>NW_021604622.1:19755870-19759045 GCF_004785775.1 Grammomys surdaster
ATATACATATATACACAATCAATTTCTAATATATACAAAATCAATTTCATATATTTATATCTCTATCTCTCTTTCTCTCTATCATCTCTATATCTCTATATCTATCTATATCTATGTCTATATATCTATATCATCTATATCTATCTATATCTATCTATATCTATCTATATCTATCTCTATCTCTATCTATATCATCTATATCTATATCATCTATATCTACATCTATATCATCTATATCTATATCTAATCTATCTCTATCTCATCTATATCTAATCTATCTCTATCTCTATCTCATCTCAACTATATCTATATCTATATCTATATCTATATCTATATCTATATCTATATCTATATCTATATCTATATCTCATCTATAGCTATATCTATCTACATATTTGCAGTTGGGCCCATGAGAGTATCAAATATTATTTTACATTTTAAATTTTATTTTATTTTAGTGTGTGTGTGTGTGTGTGTGTGTGTGTGTGTGTGTGTAGGTTAGAGAACAACTCATGGGAGTCACCTGTCCCTTCTTCTCTGTGGGTTCTGGCCATCATAGTCAAGTCTATGGGCTTCCAGAAGACACCTTTACCCTCTGAGACATCTTGCTGACCCATCAAATGTTATTTTTAAATACTAGTAATTCATGTATATTTACTCAAGCCATTCTGGATTTAGCATTTAGGCATCTTGTGTATAAATAAAGTTTTTAGAACTTTTGCTTTTGTATCACAATAAATAACTAGTACATCTGGGAATTCAGTGTCATGCTTTACCCTTAGCTGAGTGTATTCACGTGTTAGAATTCAGATGGATAGTAGAAATCATGAATTAGTACAAACTACAGATTACTTCTAGGAAGTGGGCATACGTGGTACCCTTTTGTGAGCCATGAAGCTGATGTTCTGGAAGAACACATCCCTTCCTTTAAGGAATTGCTGTTGATTCATAGTAGCTTTGTGTTTTCCTGGATTGGTTCATCATGGCTGGATATCAGTGCATGATGCATTTTGGGGATAATAACAATTCTTTCTTGGAATGCTTAAGGTCTAGACAATGGTGCAGAGGGATTCCATTGGGGTTAGTGGTCTAGTGGAAACTTGGAGTTAGTTCCCCCTCTTTTTTTGAAGAGGTGGTTTATGATAGAGGCCCACAAGAGGTAGGTATTACAGCAGACAGGATTCATTTCCACTTGAAATACAGCAAACTAATATTGCTTCTGACTTCATATTTCCACTCTTCTCTATAAGACCTGATGTCCTGGTAGTGGGGTTAGAAATTTCAAGAAAAGTAGATAGGGGCAGGTAAAAGAGTAAGAAAACTTAGCAATTTCTCTGAACAAATTATGGCTTTTGAATGATGATCCCTGGGTACAGAGTCTGTCAAAGCTAGCTACAAGGTGGTTATATCTGCATTATCAAGTTCTATAGCTGACTCCTCTGCTCTCTACCCAAGCATGATGGGATAAATCCCTTTTTAAGTTGTTACTTACATAGAAGTGAATTAATAATTAAAAAATAAGTTATTTTGAATTAACACTGTTAAATATTACCTTTTAGTTCACACATAGTTTACCTCACAGTAATTGTAACCTTCAGAAAAATGGATTGTGTATGCATAGATAGACTCAACTCAAATGGATTAAAACATAGAGCAATGGTAAAGACCCAAATAAAAACATATCTAATGCTATAATGAAAGGCATGGCATTGTAGATGTAGCATAAAATCCCATGTAATGTATGAATTTGGTAGAAAACAAGATAATTTTCAGCTAAACAAACTCAGAAATGTCTTTATTAGAGTTTTGGCTGCTCTGTCAAGTGACATTGATTTTACTATATTCCAGATGTCAGTTTGGTTCTGGATGCCCTGTGCATGCAGACATCCAGTGTTTTAATTAGGCACTTTGGGCATTCGTATCTCTGATGTGAGGAGCTCTTTTGTATTTCCAAGGCTCAAGACAGGGAAGAACAAAAGGCTTCCTTATTATTTTAGTGCAATATAATGTTTTACAAATCAACATACTCTTTAAGAGACCATCTTCTTGTTTGCGAGGTCTCAGAACATTTGGGAAGTGAGCTGAAGGGAGGTGGCTTTGGTGGCAATCAGCAAATTTTGATGGCACTTGTTTGTTATCAGAGTTTAGATACTCTAGAGATTTTAGAGAAGATCCCAGGTATCTTGAGGACTATAGGTCAGAATTACCAAGTTGATGTAGATTGATGAACACAGTAAAGGTAGCAAGGACCTAGCTATTCAGCTTAACCAGCCACTCACAAACCAGCTTTAAACACAGAAGCTGTTTATTATTATTTGGAAGACTTTAAAAGTGGAAAGACTACTAGGGATAGAAAACCATTGGGAGATACAGGAAGAAATACTAGAAAGATGGAGAGAAAGAGTGTTCTTAAACTATGGGTAGAGTTGTCAGTTACTAAAAGGTCAAATCATGAAAAATCAGAGGACAGGGCAGGTCTTTAACAGGATTGGTCAGACTAGCCATTATTTATCCTTTCTCCTTTTCTTTGATTCCTTAAGACTAGTGGCATGAATTTTAAAATCTGTCATGTGTCTTTGGTGAACATGATCAAATCTCCTAAGATTTTGATTTCACTTATAGAAGACTAAGTAGACAGTAAGTACACGTGACTAAGAAAATGAGATTAACTCAGTTAAGTAGAGAAGGACAGCTTGCATATTATGGAAGAAGCACATGACTATAGGTGACTGCATTCTCACCTGAGAGTTTCAGCTTAACCAGCCACATCATGCTTTACATACAGAAGCCGATGAATAATTTCCCGCATGACAGACTTTTGATTGACTAGTTGATTTATAGTAAATATTTGCTGTGCACTACTCTGTTCTAGTCATTGGTAATAGACCCCTTAGCAAGACGGTTTTCTATAGCAAGAGTGGCAGCCAGAGATGCTAAGTGGGAAAATGAGTAAGAAAAATACACACAATGTGAATATGTGAGTGGATGGTGAGTAGTGGGATGAATGAGTGGATGTTGGGCAGTGGGATGAATGAACAGATGTTGGGTAGTGGGATGAAGGAGGGAATGTAGGGTAGTGAGATGAATGAGTGGATGTTTGGTAGTGGGATGAATGGACAGATGTTGGATAGTGGGATGAAGGAGGGACTGTTGGGTAGTGGGATGAATGAGGGAA
>NW_021604622.1:19759055-19778025 GCF_004785775.1 Grammomys surdaster
ATGTTGGGTAGTGGGATGAAGGAGGGACTGTTGGGTAGTGGGATGAAGGAGGGAATGTTGGGTAGTGGAATAAATGAGTATATGTTTGGTAGTGGGATAAATGGACAGATGTTGGGTAGTGGGATGAATGAGTAGATGTTGGGTAGTGGAATGAAAAAGAACATGACTAAGGTCAGACATAACAATAGTAGATGATCTTATTTCAGGTGGGGGTGGGTGGGTGAAGTGAGAAAGGACTGAGTCTTAAAGACAGGAATAAAGAAGAAAGAGATTCTAGGAAATCACAAGAATTATTACTGTTGCAAGAGTGAGTAGGAAGAGGTGAATTTTGGGTAGGGTATACAGATATCTTCAGAGGTAAAAGTAGGACTATGCTAAGGTTTTTGATAGTATGATGGGCAGCTGTCTTATTTAGGGTTTCTATTGCTGTGTAGGAACACCATGACCATGGCAACTTTTATAAAGGAAAATATTTTAATTGAAGCTAGCTTACAGTTCAGAGGTTTAGTCCATCCTTGTCATGGAAGGGACCATGACAGCATACAGGCAGACATGGTGCAGGAGAAGGAACTGAAAGTTCTATAACCAGATCAGATCGGCAAGCAGCAGGAAGAGAATAAGCCACTTCCTTAAACAAGGCCAACCTACTCCACCCTGGCTACACCTACAATTGTACCACACCCTATGGGCCTATGGGATAATTTTCATTCAAAATACCACAGAAGCCATTGGTGATACCAAGTAGGGATCTGAAGTGTTGAACTCACATTTGAATGAGATTATCTGGCTGGTGCAGGGGATGGGTCCATGGTGAGAAGCAGAGACACGCCTAGGAAAGCATGTTGATGATCCCAGTGCCTGAAGATGGCAGTCTGAATGGGGACAGCGGGTACAGCAGTGAGAATAAGTAGTAGAATATGGTATATATTTTAAAAGTACATTTGTAGGACTTTTTTTTTAAAATTCCATACACAAATGTGAGAAAGAAAATGCAGGGATGACGTAAAAGATTTTGGCTTGAACAATTGAATGAGTGAGCAGCTGGGTGCTGGCATAAAGGGGGTGAAAAAAAGGTCTGGGGATGTTGTCTAGTTTTGGATGGGACCTGCTTAAGTGAGAAGTGGCTTTGAGTGATACATCTTGGTATATGATGGAGCTTGGTATATGCAGCTAGGGTTAAAGGGAGAGGGAGGAAGCTGTAGGCTGTGGACCTCTCTGCATATGGAACTGTGCTGACAGGAGGCTGACAGACAGACGCTATTCCTGGTCCCTGACAAAGCTGTTTTCTGCATAGGTGAGTGCTGGCTATGATGTTTGCCACTATCAAACACAACGTAACACAACCTTGTTGCTTTACAGTGTAAGTCTGGGCAAGTGATTCCTGGATTAAAAGTAGGCTGGATTCTTAGTTTCTTTCCTTAGGTATGTGAAGACAACCGAGAATACTATGTATTGTATTCAATCTCTATGGAGGTATCAATGTATCCTAAATGTGCCAATGGGATAATTTTGGAATATGTGTAAGAGCTACACTTAAGAGATATTTAAAAATTTAAATTCTAAAGAGCTCCCCAGGCTACCTTTATTTGTTTGAAGGGCGCCTCAAGGTCATCATGCCTAGTTTAGATTCAGGATAAATCTAAAATCACTCTCACCTGCCATAGCCTGACTTAACTGCTGTCTAACCCCTCTTCTCTTCTGGTGATTTCAATATTTAATTTCAGGGGTTGTGAATGCTGTGGGAGAAACTCTTAGGGTCATACATTTGACACCACAAAAGGACATCTGGGGACACACTTGTGTGGCTCTTTATCTTTTTCCCCGTCATTCTTCCATTCAGCTATCGGTGTCTAAAGGGTCTGTACGTCATAGTGAAATGGCTCATGTAGTGAAGGATGGATGTGAGGAACATAGTAATGTATTTAAACATGTCTGCTATGTTGTTTGGCTTTCTCTTTATTTATATATGTTCCACATACATGTCAGCATTCACTTGTATTTGACAAAACTTGACTTTTAAAAATTTGATAAACATCGGCTTCTGGTGACGGTTGTTGGAACTGAGGTGTCCTTCCTTAGCCCCTCTATCTCCCTCCTCTCTTCCGTTTGGGTGTTGGCAGCCCAGCGGGTACACTCCTCTTTCTGTGTCTCTCGTTACTCCGCACTTTTACAGTAGAGGTCAAAATTTAGTTTTTACTGGTCCACTGAAGACTCGGTAGGTAGGGTGGAGCCTGTGGGGCTGGGGAGATCATCCACCAAATTTAATTAGTTTTTACTGGTCCACTGAAGACTCGGTAGGTAGGGTGGAGCCTGTGGGGCTGGGGAGATCATCCACCAAGTTTAATGAAACTGGGAAACAAAGTGTCTTTCAGTTTATTTATTTTTTTTAATGTGGGTAGCCGTCATATTAAGAGAAGAAAATTTCTGTTATTGGAGTTATTTTTTCCAGAAACAAGCAACTGGAAGAACACACCTAGCTGCAGTTCACCTGGCTAGCTACCTACACTATCTCTGTCTTCATTTTGCCCTTGAATACCTTATTTTGTCATATCTCATAGTGATTTATTAGCAACACATGGAATTACCTGGGATGATTATATAACGTTTGTCTCCTTTTAAGAATTTATAGTTCAGGCATTTGAATTATATGAATGCTTATGAAAATCTTATGAATGGGATAGTGTATACAAATGTGTGCACGGTGTACTTTTGACAGGTGGAGACCCAAACAACCCCTATCTACCGTCACATTTCTTCAGTGTGGTAAGCTGCCAGGGCTGCAAGGATTATTTTAAAACCGTGTTTACTGGCTGCCACTCTGGTACCAAAAATAAACTGGTCCAAGGGTGCTGAGTGAGAGGACATTCCTGGAAGCCGTGTCATCTGAAGCCATTTGTGACAAAGCATTCTTCATTTCTTTCTTTCTTTCTTTTTTTTTTTTCAACTTCATCCAAGCCACACTGATAGATGTCAAAAGACCTGGGTCTTTGCCTTTCTTTTCTTTGATTGCTCCTCCCTTCCTTGCCCGTCTCTCTTTTTCCTTTTTAAAAAAGGCAAGTGGATAATTAAAAGTTTTACTTAAGCTTGTATTTTTGCTCCACTACTTCAATTTTGTTAACTGGACTCAGAGACACAAAACAATCCACATACTACAGAACTGCTTTAAAGAAGATGAAGAAAGGATTGGATGTGAATGCTGGCATATGTTCATGTGCCCCACACCCTGGCCCGCACACACACACACACACACACACACACACACACACACACATTGAGCTGTGAAAGCCGAAGTCAGTTAAAAGTCCTTTAATAGGCCGATGACCTTGAACAACTTAAGTTTGCCTATCTGGTCCTGGGTCTTCAGCTATGAAATGTAGCCAAAAATTAATGTTTTAGGGCCAATCACTTCTGTCAAAGTCATTAAGGCTCCACTTCAGTGATAAGTCACAACTGATTTGCGTAGACACCTTGCAGGGTATAAATCCAACGATTAAGAGTTCAGACTGCTGGGTTTGGAACAGACGGCCAGAGCACAGAAGCACAGATTTCTGTCCAGTACCCTACTCAAAAAGCGGAAGGGAGAGAGAGAGAAAGAAGGAAAAGAAAGATAGGAAGGGGTAGGGAGGAAGGAGAGAGGAGTCCAGGGGAGGGGAGAGAGAGGGAGACAGAGAGGAAGAGACTGGGTGTGTGTGTGGGGGGGGGTGAGTGAGGAGGAGGATGAGTCACACAGTGGTTCAAGGTTGTAGCCACTTTTCCTGGGAAGGACGCAGCAATATTACTGCAAGCATGAAGGAGACCCACAAGCTACAGAATGGGGCATTGCAACCCTCCAACCTCGGAAAGATGTACAGACCCATGATGTATATTCAGGACAGGGGGACAGGAGTATTGGCGCATTCCGAGGATGACAGAGGTTCCAGAGGCTTCTGCTTGAAGACTTTTGAGATGCAGAGTCCTCTGAAGGGAAAAGGATTGGGATCCCCAAAACAACAGTGGAGCAAAGAGGAGTTACAGCATCTGTCCCCAAGAGTCCTTTTCCTGCGTGCCACTGCTCACTGGGTTCTTGCACCACAGGGCTGCCTGCCTCGCCCTCATCCTTACTCCCACGCGGGTCTCCGCTTGGCCCACCGCGCCCCCACCCGGCCGGTGTCTCGGAATTCCCCCAGACCCACCCAGTAACGGTTTTTGGATCGGCAGCTTCCGACCCCTCCCCCTTTTCCTTTCTCACTGGAGCCGCAGTGCTGCGCGCTTCAGAGAGGGGCCATCCGCCCCGGAACCGACGTGAGCGGCCCGGGGCGGGGTTAGTGGAAGCAGCCCAGGGATCCCCCAGTTCCAGCAGGGTCCTCTCGGTCCTACACCTCGCACTCACGCACGACTTGCCCACCCCCACCCCCCAGTCCCGCGCTTGTTCCCAGCCTCCTTGCCCAGCTCGGCGCTCCTCCCCGCCTCCCACCCAACCCCCGCGCGCTTGGCACGCGCAGCCGAACTCGGCGCCGCCTCCATCAGAGCCGAGCCGGCGGCTCCGCTGAACAGCCGCCTCTGCGGCCGCCGCGCCGGTCCTCCGCGTCCTGGTCCCGCCCTCCTAGTCCCTGTGCCCCGGTTCCCCTTCCCGTCCTCCTCCTTCCTCCCTCTCCAGCCTCCCCTTGAGCTCTCTCTGGCTGCAGTCCGCGCCCGGCCCGCCACCGGGCGGGCAGGAGGACGGCGGCAGCTCCACCATGAGCGACGAGGGCAGCAAACGGTGTAGCCGGGCGGATAGCCTCGAAGCTGAGCCACCTCTGCCCCCGCCGCCCCCACCCCCGCCTCCGGGAGAGTCGTCCCTGGTTCCCACCTCCCCACGCTACCGGCCGCCGCTACCCGCGCCTCTAGAGCGCATCGTAGGGTCGGGCGAGCCCCCGGTAGAACTGGCCCCTCGGCGCAAGGGCGCAGGTGAGCCGCTGCCGCCGTCTCTGTTGCCCGGCGACCAGGAGGTGTCGGCAGCGGGCGACTCCCACGAAGGTCCTAGGTGCCTTCCGGAGGTGAAGCTCCCCGAGGCTGCGGCCGGGAAAGGCAGCCCGGGGGAGCCCGAGGCCGGCGCGTGCCGGGAGGGCGAGCGGCGAGACACGGGAGACCAGCCTGAGACACGCTCCGTGTGTAGCAGCCGCAGCAGCAGTAGTGGTGGCGGTGGCGACCAGCGCTCGGGGCATCAGCACCAGCATCATCAGCCCATTTGCAAGATCTGCTTCCAGGGCGCGGAGCAGGTAAGGCCGGAGGGACCCCAGGTCTGCTGGCTGTGAGCGCTGGACCGGGCCGGCAAGGGTAGAGATTTCAGCACCACGGACAGCGCACGCCTCCCAACTGAGCCTAGCTCTCCAGTTCTTTTTTTCTGAGAAGGCAGATAGTGTCCTGGTGGCGAATACAGAAGTAAATTAAACTATGCCTTTTCTTCCTACCTTGTTCTGAAGTCAGGTACTCCTCAGGTACTATAATGGTAACATCATTAAGGGTTTTTTTGTGAATTACTCAAAAAGATTTTAGTTTATAAGTAGAATCAAGCCTATAGGATGCAAAGGTCTGACGTCTGCGTTCTGTTAGTGTATCCAGAGAACTTAGTCTCAGAATACAAATGAGGCAGAGGATAACTCGTGCTATATCAATACCAATATGAGGTATGCAATACCAAAGGAGAATATTTTTTATTACACATTTTTAATGAGAAAGATGCTACAGTTCTCGCAAAAGAAAGTACTTGAAAAGAAAGGGTATTTTAGCCGACTGGTGTCCTTGATGCTTTGTCAGAAACACGTTTTAAAATCATAAACATCATTAAAGGCCCATGCAAACTTCCACAAGAATCATCACGCAGCGGGGAAATGATAATGCGTCTCCCTTGCAAAGTGTGTGAAAACATTAGCTATAATGTCTTTAAAAGTTAGGAAGTTGCATAAGAAAGAATACGCAGGCTTTCAGGAAATAGTGCCCCGAGTCAATATTTATGATGCTACATTTAGAAAAAGTAAAAGCACAGGCCACTCTGAGCTGCTTTCCGCCATGCACTTCTCCTTTAGCAATGATTAAGAATAACTGCAGAGGAAATGCATCTGACCATCCACTTAAAAGTTATTAAAGAGATTTAATAGTAGAGCTTTTCCCCAAGGGCATTGGGGGCTGTATCTTGCAGACATTTTGTATGTCAGTGGAACATTTATGTCATAACTCTAAGCACTATCTTAGAAATAGTTTTTCTTTTAAGACTTTAGTATCATTCCCATCAGAGATATAAAAATTTAATTTGGTTTTCTGGGATGGAGCTTGATGCTTGTATCCTTCTGGGTAAACCGAATATACAGAAAAGAAATCAAGCTTAGGGTTTTTAAGTAGAGGCAGAAACACAGATATTCACATCAGCCTGCTTTTTTTTTCCCCTCCCAGGGTGAGTTGTTAAATCCTTGCCGATGTGACGGGTCTGTTCGGTACACACATCAGCTGTGTCTTCTAAAGTGGATCAGTGAAAGGGGCTCCTGGACCTGTGAACTGTGCTGTTACAGATACCACGTCACAGCCATTAAAATGAAGCAACCTTGCCAGGTAGACACGATGCTTAAACAATCTCCTTGATGCTACTTAAGAATATTTAATGCAAGTCGCAATAAGACCAAGATGTAGAAGTTTGTAGGCTGTGTTTACAGAAAGCCATGACATCCTAGCTGAGAAACTCCAAGGGCATTTTAACCAAATGATTTCCTTTAGAATTTGTTACTTACTGATTAAACTATACCCAGTTCTGATTCTTCAAGGCTAAGTTGATAAAAATGAATCCGTGTGAGTCTGTTTTATTAAGAAGAGATGCTATACAGCTTATTTAGCAGACATTTGTACAGTTTTAAGCCATACCTAGGCCAGTTTGTGGGAAAGAGATGCAAATGAAGAAGTGGCTGTTACCAGTGCGGAAACATCCAGTTGAATCTGTCAGCTCAACTCTGAGCATTCTTCCTGCTTAAGTTTTCTGTTCCATAAGATTTTTTACAATTTTGACCCCATGAATTCTTGGAGCCATTCAGTTGCATACCAGATGCAGCCATGTTCCCCTGCTCTCCGTAATGCTTCTGAAGTTCTACATAGTTTCAAATCTTTGTGTAAAATCACAGTGACACGATAGCATAAGTATGCAGTTAAACGCCCCCTTCCCTTATTTTTTCTGGGTGGAAGTGACTCAAGTTCTTTGAATAGGCTGATGGAGTATCAAATGCAGAATATTAAGAAGATATCTTAGAGGAAAGTGGGGAAATATGTAACAGAGATCTGGCAGGAGATGGAGCAGAGAGATATAACAACCATGAAAAAGGCAATGGAAAAATTGAAAGGAGAAACATGACAGAACCCAATGGCCCTCACCACTAGGTTTGCCCATGATGACTAGGTTTGCCCATGACCACTAGGTTTGCCCATGGCCACTAGGTTTGCCTATGACCACTAGGCTTGCCCATGGCCACTAGGTTTGCCCATGACCATTAGGCTTGCCCATGACCACTAGGCTTGCCCATGACCACTAGGCTTGCCCATGACCACTAGATTTGGCCATGATCAAACTCAATTTACATTGAGCTATATTATTTAAATTACTGAGTATTCAATTGGTACCCTATATGCAATTAATTTGCATCTCTGAAATTTGCATTCAAGGCATGATTAGCAATAATGAAATGAAAAAGGGAATTTTCTTCACCTTGGGCTTACAAATTACTTAAAAAGGGGAAACTAACCTGATGAGAGGGATGACCACACGGAAGTCAGTCGTAGACCTTTTCCAGTTCATGGATCAGTTTATGCAGTCCTGAAAAACAGTTGGAGCCATGTCCAAAGGTCATGGCCTGGTTGACATTGTTGTATTTCTGACAATATTATAAATAGAATATATGAGAGGCTAGGCATAGGAACTTTTTCTCCCCATTAGTGAGCCTAGAGAGAAAGACGTGTGGAGCTACAGCAGAAAGTTAAGTATTTCAAAAAACTTCAATTGAGAGCTCGTATACAAATATTCTCTTTTAACATTAATTTTGCAGCAAATACAAATAGGCTCTTTATTAACACTGAATAGACAGACATAAAAGTCTAGGACAAATAATACTGTTTATAGTAATTGCAGTCCTATGGCAAAAAGAATTTGTGCCTTTAGTTTTATTAATTTCATAAAATAATCAGTCATTATTTTAACAAAAGCAATTCTCCAAACAGTTTTTCCTCAAAACAATTAAAACCCTCCAAATTAAGCCAACACTCCTAATGTATTTAAGATGGTGATATATGATTGGTGACATTATCTGGTTATTACTCTAAGATGGAAAGTAATATTTCAAAACCAGGCTCATGCATGCTATGCTAGTATCATGTTGTATCATGTCAGAGATGAAAGAACTTTGAAGACTACGTCTAATACATATAAAGCTTGGTACTCATTGTCTTAAGGTGTTAGGGACTGAGCCAAGGCCACACATGTACATGACAAACACTCTACCACTGAGTTGTACTCTAAATCCAAGCTTGATACCCTTACCTTACTGAAATTGGCCATGACACCCAAAGAATAGGCTCTTAGAACCCAGATGAAGAGACATAGCTTCGTTCCCAGCCTGTCATTTGTGTTTTGGTTGACCCACAGCCTGAGCATCCACTCTGCCTCTTACTGTGAGGTCCATGGGAGGCACTATTTCCATGTCCCTATGGCCTGATTCAAAGCCACATCCTATTGGCATAGACTCACACTGGAAGCCTGTTCATGGTTCTTCTTTTCCCTGTCTAGCACTCTGTTCCCCATGAATAGGGTCCTTTCATGACTGTGAGCAGACAGTTCACTGGACTAGAAGAGAATAGAGAATAAAATGGATCACAGACATGTTAGTTAGTCTGTGCCAGCCACTGTTCTAAATGCCTTATACACACAGATACCACTGTTGAGTCTTTGTAACATACTAGTAATCCGATCAACACTATTACCTCAACATTACACAGTGTGGAACTAGAACACAGCCAGTCTCTTCTAGGGATTTATCCGGATTCTAACTCAGTCAGCCTGGCTACTGGGCCTGTGGTATTAATTAAGCAGGAATTCTAGGACGTTCTCTTCAGTCCTCTACTAGCCTGTCTTGATGTCTCAGGGTCTTTCGTGAGTTTTCCTATGTGGTATTTGAAGCAAGCAGAAGCTAGTTTTTTAAGAGTAGAAAGTCTTTTGCTGTATAACAAACCTAAATTCTTAGTGATTGAAACAGCCACGATAACTCATTACCTCACGAGACTCTGTGTCTCAGTTGAGGTCGGTGGGAAGCTTTGTTCCACGTAAGGGATTACCTGGAACTGTAATCCAGAGGTGTGGCCTTGTTAGCACCCTTGATGACTTCCCTGTTTGACTTGTTCTTGGAGGTGGCTATTCCTTGGGGCTCAGTTCCTTGAGTACCTCAGTTCGCCTCCCACATCCTGTGCTTCTAGCACAATGAAATATGTCCTTTTCGGAGGATGCAAGTGGGCACTATGAACGTACTAAGGCTTGACCTTGGAAGTGACATGATTTCATATCTGCCGCATCTGCTTATTTAAAGCAAATTTAGTCTCACTCACTCTGATTCAAGAGACAAGCAAACTACTCTACCTCTGGAGGCTGACCTGTCTTTAAAGAAAGACCATTTTTTCACACTTCTCAGGGGAAAGTATCTAGTGTGACTCACATCCCTACCCTGATCTCTTTCTTTGGTCTTCTTCAGGTCTATGTGGACCAGTAGGCATTGCTGTAACTTTCCCCTCGGGGGCTATCAGTCCCTGGAAGCTTGACTTGGCCCTGCTGTTTGATACATTCTATCAAGCACTTTCCAGGACTTTCTGCTGACATCATGTCTTCCTTATTGGTCACTAGGAGATGGGGATGGACAGTGAAGGCCAAGGAGCAGATAGGCAGGAAAAAGACGTGTGCAAGCAAAACCTGGCACAGAGTGCCTCACAGACACATGTGAACAAAACCTGCTGCAGAGTGCCTCACCCCTTAGTTTTAATCACTTTTCTGTCCTTAAGGTTCAAATTCTCCCACTTCCTGTCTGTTTCAGTTGTGCTCAGTGGTAGAACATCTGAGAAAGTGAACGGACACATTTACATCCTAATTACTGCATCATTAGTAGTAGGAGTTAAGACACTTGGGGCACGTAAAATGCATTTACCTTCCTCCCTGCTTGTAAAATCTACTTACTAAACGATATATTATTGAGTGATATATTTATATATCATTAATAAATATGTCACTATACCACTATTATATTCTATATGTCATTGTTAAATGATATATTAATGGTATTTTAAGAGTAAAAGCTAATTCTGTTTTGAAGCACTTATTATGTCTGAAAACTGAGATGTATGAGCGTATACAATGACATTTAATTCAAGCTGTTGGTGGCATTGTACACTGACAAAGCAACGTTGTAGCTTGTGAATGCTGTCTGTGATATGTCTCTTTGAGGGGTCACATTTACAATGTAATGTGCCATGTGGGAAACTGTACTTTTGACATAAAACTCAGACTACAGTGCCTCCAGATAGGAAAATATATGAGAAGTTCCAACAATAATATTAATGTACATAAGAACTAACTTATATTTAATAGTTTTTAACCTTTATTTTTTTAATGTGTGTGTGTGTGTGTGTACACATACACATGTGCATATGTCATGGCATTCTTATGGAGGTCAGAGGAAAGACCACTTGTGGCAGTTGGTTCTTTCCTTCTGGAATGTGAGTTTTGAAGATCAAACTCAGGTCCTCGGGGCTGGGTAGCAGGTGCATTTATCTTCTGAGCCATCTCTCTAGCAATGACATCTTTAAAAAGATGAGGATGGCACCTACACCATATTGTACTTTGAGGATTAATGTCCTAAATATACATGGCAGGCTTAGAATGGCTCTTCCTCCGCTGGGACTAGCATCCCTGTTACCTGTTCATCCTGCTAAGACCAAGGCCTGGTCTCCTCTGAGAAGAGGGGCCCCTTGTTCCCTTATCTCTACTGTTACCAAATCGAGGTTACTGCCCTCTTTTCTACATAGGTCTTTACGTTTTATTTTTGACTAATTAATAATAATTGTATACATATAAAGGGTATTAGATGTGTCAGTGCATGGATACATAGTAGAATGATTAAATATAGCTAGTTGATGTATTCATATCAGATATTTCACATTTTTGTGGTAGGATTATGTAAAACATGGTATTTTAGCTTTTTTGAAATATACAGAATGTTGTTGAAACTACTCCCTGCATTGAACTGTAGCTTTGTAGTCAGTGACCACTGTCTCCTCTTTCCCACACTCCACCCCTAGCCCATCTTCTGATAATTGCCCTTCTGCTCTCAACATGTAATAAATCAGTATCTTGTGGATTCTGCACAGAAGTGAAGTCATGGGCTATTTATTACCCGATTTCAGGCTCATTTCACTCAACATGATACCCTTAAGCTGCATCCATATTGTGGAAAGTAACGGAAGTTCTTTTAGTTCTTTTGGCTTTTTTCCTACTAAGACTGACTAGTGTTTCTCTATATATACACATCGTCTTCTGTGGGCGGGTAGGCTTTGTATCCTGGTGATTGTGAATTCCACAATCTGCTTTTTGTTTAACATTGTTCTTCACCTACATTTTTTTGCTTCTTGTTTTTAATTTTAATTAATTTAATTTTTTGGCAAAACAGATCCCAGTGTCTAACTGAACTCATTATCATACATTATTAATAAATCACTATTTTTGAAAGGACTCCAGGTGTCCCTCCCTATGAGTCTAATTTATCTCCATCTTGAGTCGTCGTGGATTTGGAGATCTGAGAATTTTCAGTGTGGTTATTTCATGGGACAGCTCTACTCAAAGTTTGAGAGCCATTGTGCATTTGTAGTTTGGAACGGCCGCCACTAGGTGGAATGCATGTGACCAGTCAGCAGGAAGTTAGGGAGCCTGACTTAGAGCTTATTGAAGGGTAATGATACAAGGTGGCCAGCCAAAGCATCACAAAGCAGCATATCAACAGGTAAATAGACACCCCTCCCCCAACTCTCATCCCTTCTCTACTCCCTTTACCTGGTAGAGAGGGATAAGTACTGTCTACCTGCCTTGTCTACCTTGGCTTGCATACTATCCGGTTACCTTTTAAGGCATTGTGCCCCTGGCCATTTTTACTCACAGTTCCTGTTGCTTTTTCTTCAAATATTTCATGCACTCTAGGCCACAGGTCTTCTCAGAGCTGTAAGAATAATGTCAAAGTCTTTCACAAAAGGTCAGGGATGCAAAGTTATTTTTCAGTTTTAAATCCTTGTTGCTAAAATCCTGCAATTCCTCACAATAGGTACAAACTAGCATTATTTGTATTCATCTTAGACACCGTTCTCAAGCCCAACTTCTAGACCGATTTGTAAGGCTGTAGCATCTAGATCTCATTAGTTTCTTAAATGGGGTATGAAGGGGATATTTTCACCTTCACAGAACTTCATGGTATAATGCACTAGGAGAAGCTCATGAGTTATCTTTAAAAATGGCTGAGATTTTGAAAATTTATTAATAAAATCTGAGAGCGTGAGCCCCATCAACCTGTCACAGACTTCCTCGGAAGCATCCCCAGTGGCGTCTTCAACATGTCCATGTGCATGCAACCTTGTCTCACTCTGACTTGTTATCTAGCTGTGGATCTTGCTATCATTTCCAGCGGGTTCAATGGTAGAGGAGGAGCTGAGGCAAAGCCTTTCATGAGCATGTCCAGTCACAAAAATGATGATGTTCAAATATCATATTTCATAAGTTTATGCAGGCATAACTTGTAGGCAACTAAAACTGCCAAGATGAACAGTGAATATGCCACATGACAGTCACTCTTCCTTGGATACTGGTTTTGTTTTATTTATTCACTCATTCTCAAGATGTGTGAATCTGCATTTCACTTATTAGACACAATTGATGACTGTTGAGTGACAGACATCTGTAGATGAGCTCTGTGCTCTACTACAGTCATCAAGCTTCCTGTACAGCAGTGTGTCCTGCTGACTCTCCAAGCTGTCCCAAAGTCAGATGGCTCTGGGACAGGAGAGATGGGAAAAAGGTAGTTAGCATTTCATGTATCCTGCTACTTATAAAAGCTTGCACAGGGTCAGCCCAGGAGACAATGTGCATCATGTAGATGATACCTTCCAGAAATTTCTCCTTCACATACCTCTGCTTTTCCTTATTTTGTAGTTGTTTTAAAGTGTGTTTTCCCTTTGTTTTGATATTTTTTTCTTCTATTTGCTGTCTGTGCTGTTAACCTAGCTGCCGCTAGGAGAAAGAAAGAATCCAGAGTATAGGTGTGGGTGGATCCAGCTCTCCAAACAAGTTATGGGGGCAGAGAATATTTGAGTAAAGTCCACAAACATAGTTCCAACATATCTTTACTTGATACCTGGTTATTTAAATCAGAAAGCCAGAATAGAAAATTCATTAATCTCCGAAGGTCATTGTGACTATTGTCCTAGCTCAGAAACAGCTGCAGACACCATATCGATGAATAGACATGACTGTATTCCAGGGAAACTTCACTTAAGAACACTGAACATTGAACGTCAGTCAACCATAATGTTTCAAGAAATGGTATTCCAGAACAGTTACAGAGCTGGATCTGGCCCCTGGTATTCAATAGTCGTTCAAGCACATAGAAGGCTGATGTACACTTGGGTGTTTCCTAAAGAATTACATGGGCAAAATGTATTAAGTTTTAATGTTTGCAGTTTTAAGTGGATCTATGATTAACTTACTTCATTTAGAAGATTGTGTCAGTCCAGTTCCATAAAAGTATTAAACATTACTATTGACTATTACAAAATATTCAAACTGTTGTTCTCACCAGTTTCTTAGTTGTTTCAGACCCCAGGGATGGTTTCCATCACATCAGATGGAAGGCAGGGCCACAGAAGTCCTCAGTGTTCTTGGAGCAAGCCACCCACCCTCTCATCTCAGTGAGTCCTGGCACACATGTACAGGGTGCTAGTGAGCCCCTCCCTACACAGGTCCTTCTGGCATCTGCCACTCACCAGGTGTCTACAGTTCTGACATTGAATTCTTTCAGTTTTCTTAGGGTTTCTAGAGAAGGGCATGAAGAGTGATGACTGGAACAAGCTTTAGAACAAATCACAGAAGGGAGCGCACCATGGCTTCATGGTCAGTCTGTGACCATTTGATGAATATTGGTGATAAGAATAAGTGTGTGGATGAGTGTTTTTGAAATGCTCTAGAATCATGGAAGGTCTGTTATGTCTGCAGCGAGACTCTGCCTTAAGGAATTGCAGTTGTTTTCATTTCCTGAGTACTGGTTTTCTGCTTGCTTTCTGCTCGTTTTCCACTTCTTTCTTAGGCATACTAGCAGTGAGATTCAGAATGTGCCTGGGCAAACGTTTTCAGTTTTCTAGACTATAACAAAAAACCTTCAAAAGTAATAAAGAGATCAAATTCTAAAACAGAGAGGGGGAGGGGGAGGGAGAGAGAAAGTGCACAAGCTTCCAGTGAAATACATGTACTCTCTTAAAAACTTAAAATGTTATGGAAAAAGACTTGGTAATTGCTACTGGTAACACACGTTCTTTCTTGAGATGGTTACTGGTTGAAGGGTTTCATATATTTGCTCAGGGATTTTAAATAATTTGTTGGAAATTTCACTATGGCTGCAGAGGACCTGCTAAGACAGTCTGCTGGATATGAATTTTTGCTGCGAAGCCTGCCACCTGACTGAGAACAAGGCTACATTATTTGATGTGTGGTTTGTATCATTAGAATGTAACTTCAAAGATGATGATTTTTGGCTGGCGGGGCACCACCCCAGCACAGGGAGCTCCAGCAAAGCTCGGACTCATTCGTCTTTGCTCATTTCCTGCTTTACCTTGCCTGTGGCTTCACTGTGTTGTGACTAAAGGGATCAGAACAAAGGAAACTCAGCTTCCTTCTATTCTTGGACCTCCTATGAGTAGAGAGGATGACTCGGAGGACGAACCGGGAGTGCATCGGACCATTCAGAATAGCAGAGAATGGCCTGATGAGTAGATAATCACCGCAGTTACAAGTAAATGCATGGCCGACTCAGAGGTCTCTGCCGAGAACATCTGTATTGTGGTTTGTGCTTTCTGTATCCTTGGATATTTGACAGCCTGTCCCCTGTGAGCACAACTCATAATTCAACAGCTGTTCCATGTGATTTATGCAAATGAAATTTGATATCAATGAAAGCAGACTATAAATTGTATGGGAGGATATGAGGGAAACAGAAACATGAACTACAGGCAAAGGCAATACAGGGGCTTATCAAATAGACAGTTCTTATTCCATCCATCCCTTAGATTTTACCTGCCATGCAAACTTTCATCTAATGACTTACTCTATTTCCATGTTTTATCTCAAGTTAGTTCATTTTGATTGATGACACATGGGCAATGTATCCAAATTGAAAAACGGAAGTTCTTTCCTTAATGTGCCTTTTTGTCTTGCTTCTCTTTTTAGCCAGCTGATTGTGTGTAAGTGGCCAAGAGCATAATTTAGGCACAGGGATAGAGGGGGAGTGGGCTCCTCCAGTGTCTAGCTGTTATTCCAGGAGGTCCTAGGCACTCCTTTGCTATATATGGTCTTGCAGTTGTGCCAAATGGCATCTTCCTCCTCACTTAGCATCATGACACAGAGCTACAAAATAGTGTAGAGGCATAGAGAACTATTTCAGGACACTTACACAGCTCACTGTGGTTTGGTGGACCTCTTGGAAAAGATTTGAGGAGAGGGTGGCATCTTTTATAAATATCAGGAGGATTTATATTTTTGTGGAAAATATTCCCAAAGCTCCTGTATTGAATTTCATGTTACATTTACAGATTTTTGCACAAGTATACATTTGAATGGCCGATTAGTTTTTTCAAGTAAAGTTTGTGAAAAAGTTGTTAGTTGAGTACAAAAGAAGTCAGGCTTTCTTATGTTCCATATTTGTTTGTCCTTTGGCCCATCTCCTTCTTGCTTTTCTGAGCATTATCTTACTGTTATTTTTTTCTATGGGGAAAAATAGCTGGATACTTTCCAGAAAATGCTCTAATCCTTTAGAGAGTAGGGAACAGGGAAGAGATGTGGTATAGTGTTCCCCAGAACGAGAACACTCAGCCTCAGACCTAGAGATTGAATCAGATGTTGAGTGCGCTGCACCTCTCCAGCCTCTCATTGTGGTGTCTGTGTCTTTCATGGTAGCATATCCAGACTAGTACAGTAGTTTCTGTGGATTTCCTTTCTGATCTAGATGACCTGAGTAGTTTAAAGAAGTGAAAATAAAAACAAGCATATAAAATGCTAGGCTCAGGACTGCCAGGAACTTGCCCAAAATTTGTTGGGTAGCGTTAGGCTATGTGGCTCTCTGGCAGCGGAGTGCAAAACATACAGATACTGAAAATTTCTAAGTGATTGTCAAGGAAGAGTGACGACTCCTCCTTCTAGAACTCTCTTCCTCTGACCTGCTGCAGTTGAGGCTGAAGGACAGAAAAGGACATTTTTAAAAAAGAATTTTGCCAGCTTGTTTGGGACATGATTAAGTTCCATTCTTATAAGTAACAGCGATTTCTCCAGTGTCCTCTCTGGGCACTTCCTCATCATAGATTATTTATTAATGTGACAGAACATGGTGATAATTTGGGAATGGATGTGTGGGAATTAATAGTGTCAATATGACAGAATCTAGAATCATCTAGGAGACAGCCTAGATTTGGGCATACCTGTGAGGGACTATCTAGATTAACTTAAACTCTGAGATGTCTATGAAGCTGCAAAGTTGAAGCTGGAGATGCCAGGACCATGGGCCCTCCTCTAAAGAAAGTAGCAAGTTCAGTGTAGGGGTGCTTAAGAACTTAACAGGTGCAGTGGGGAACAGCTGGAGGGATGCGTGTATAGATAATTCCATCAGGAGTGCAAGATGCTGGACACGTAGCTAGCTGCAAGATCTGTTGTTTTCCTTGCTGGGAGCTGATCTCGCTTTTGGTCTGATCCTTGCTTTGCTCCATTCTTCCATTTTGGAGCACAGTTGTTTTCTCTGTGCCATTGTGCACTGAAGGAGATCATTGTTTTCTGACTGTGTAAGAACTCACAGCTAAGATCTTGTTTTGGGTTCATATATGAGACGTGTTATTTGATCTGTTAAATAAACAGGGTTGCAAGTGTTAAAGATGCCAGAGACTTTTGAAGTTGCACTAGTTAATTCTAACTTGCATTATGAAAACGCCATGAGCCGGTGGAGACAAGGTGGAGAAAGTTGTGGCTTAGAAGTGATGTGTTTGGCTGTGAAGTGGATGAAAAGTTGAGTTGTGATGTTGATAACTGTCCATTTAGCGGGACTTGGGGTAACATAATAGACAAGCATCTGGGCATGCCTGCAAGGGACAGTTGTGGTTAAGATAGTCTCTGGCCATGCCTGTGACAGTAACTGAGGAGCTACCTTAAATGTGAACTGTGGTCCTCAACTGTATACAATGGAGAGCCTGAGCTGGACAGTCACAATGACCTCCTTCTGCTTTCTGACTAATGATGCAAGTGTCACCAGCTGCTTCAAGCTCCTGTCACCCTGAGTTGCCTACTTGTTGTGCTTAGTGTTAAAGATTAGCTTGACAAAATCTAGAGTTACCTCTGAGCATGCCTGTAGGTGGCTTGTCTTAAGTTAATTGATGGAGGGAGGCCTGCCCTCATTGTGGAAAGACTACTCTGTAGTCATAGGATTCTAGATTTTATAAAGTAGAAAAAATAAGCTGAACATTAGCTTGTATGAATTCATCACTCTCTGATTTTCAACCATTGACATGATGTGTCCAGATTATTTGAGCTCCTGCTGCCTTGGCCTTCCTGATAGAATGAATATATCCCTAAATCATAAACCTTTCTTTTTCATCTTTAATTGCTTTTGTCAGAGTATTTTATCACAGCTACAGGGGAAGAGAGTAAGACTATCATCAAACCATGAGTCACCATAACCCTTTCTTTTACCAGTTACCTCTGTCAAGTGTTTTGTCAGAGTAGCAAGAGAAGCAACTAATACACGTGTGGGTTTCAGGCCTGGGAGGTGATTTTCCTTATGCCTCAGAGGTGACCACAGAATATTCCATCCTTTCTATTTTCTATTGTGCACTGTATAATCAATACTTTGTGATTGATTACTTTTTATTTGTGATTGTGATTGGTCACTTATTTAACAGCAATTGCCTCACTATAAGCACTGTTCTAAACTCTGGAGGTAACAGGTTTGTTAAAGCAAGTAGGATCTCTGATTCTAGAACTGACAGAAAATAACCATAAGGCCTTGTTAATTATATATTGTGTTAATAATTCAATGGGAAATAAATTGGGTTTAATGGCTAATTTTATGTTCAGATGCACTGGACAAATTCTTAGACATTATTCTGAGTGTGCTGTGAGATTGTTCCTGGAGAGACTGGCATTTGAATCTGTAGGTGGAGTGAACCTGAGTGCCTCTCTAATCTGGTTGGACCTGTCCTATAAATTGGAATCCTAAATAGAAAAAGAAAATTGCTGACCTTCTTTTGGAAGGAGAGGGAATTCCACCACCTATCTGTTTCCAAGTCAGAGAATTGATTTGCTCTTGCTGTTGTATGTGAACAGAAGCATTGGCTCTCCCTGGATTTCATCCTGACTGTCCTTCAGATCCAGAGGCTTTTAGAGCCATTCTGTCAGGTCTCTTGTTTCTCAGGCCTTCAGGTGTCTCTTGGGATCACAGGGTCTGCTCGGATGAATCTCTAGCTGCACTGATTAGTGATCTGAGGACTCATCAGTCTCAGTCATATGAACTAGTTCCTGGCCATAAATCTCTCAACACACACACACACACACACACAAATGCATGCATGTATGCACACATGCACATGTGCACATACACATACACACACAGACACACACACAGACATACACATAGACATACAAAGTTGTACG